>NC_143222.1:5515385-5827465 GCF_030267445.1 Bombyx mandarina | reverse complement strand
TCTCAAGGTGGGTGGCGCATTTACGTTGTAGATGTCTATGGGCCCCAGTAAGCACTTAACACCAGGTGGGCTGTCAGCTGGTCCACCCAACTAAGCAATAAAAAAAACTAAAATGTGGTGTCGTGGGACACCAGGTAGGAACGAAGTTCCTTCGGCTAATGTAGAATCGACACAATTTGCAAAAAAAAGAAGGAGAAAGAGAAAGGTATTATACACTACTCGCTTGTGTATACGACTGTCGCGCTCGCGCCTGCGCACGTCTCATTTAACGGTTTTATTCCACGCACTTTTTTCCACGGATTTTTTCTTACGGTTTTACTATCACATTTTTTTCAGTTCGGTCGCGCAGCAAAATCCCTATCGCCTCCAAGTCTGCCGTAAGGAACTTCGTTCCAAAAAATTAGCACAATAACAAACTAAATGATATTTAAAAATACATGTTGGAAGTGAAACTGATAAGTTTGTTATCTCATTGTTTATAGGCTCTTTTTAGAGGCGCTTGTTCGTTTTGAGTTTCAAATTACAACACCACATAATAAGTTTTTAATTAACATAAAAATACATTTTATAAATCTATTTATATATATTGTTTTCGAATAAATTATTTTTCTTCGTAGATATAGTTCGTATGCAAGTTATTATTACCTGTCAACTTCAACCTGCGCGATCTCGTGGGTTTTCTGTAATTTTTCAAACTGCTGTTTCAATCTATCCAGGTCCTTACTCGCTTGTTCATATTTCGGTTTAACGGATGCTACTTCGGTTTGCAAGTCAGCACATTTCCTTTCGGCAGCCTTCCGAGCCTCTATAGCATTGGACAGGCGTTCTTCAACACGTTTCAAGTCCCGAGCGGTGGATTTTGCATCTACCGATAGTTCATTGAACTCACGTTCCTGTTACACGAAATAAAAATTTGCATTAATAACAGGGTTGTTTTCCTTTTTTCATCAGTAGTTAGTTTTTTGTAGAACTTACCTTGCGCCATCTTGCCAAATTCGCTGCTCTGGCTTCTTGACGGAGTGTTGCTATTTCTTCAGCTTTTGTCTGTAATGTAAAAAAAAGTTTTTTTTGCTCATATCTATTGTGTTGTATGGTTGTATAGACCCGATAATTGTTAAACATAACATAGTGTATCATTCCATTGTTATTATAAGTTTGGCCAATTTAATCATGACTGAAACTTAATTGCTCCATAAATCTATTACAGATTACCATTAGCCATGGACGTTGGCAGCGTCAGGAAAAAAAGCCAAAGCATCGTCTACTGAGACGAAGTGTTTTATTTAGTTGTTTGAATAAGGACACTTCATAAAGCTATAGAGAAACGTACAGTACCCGACGATACGCTGGTACGACAGAGATAGTGCTCAACGGAATCGAAATAAGACGATTCTTTTTCCAAGGGTCGATGTGCAATATTTATCGGCGGGGACTGTATATAGCATAAAGTATGATCTCCGACATATTATATGTTAAAATTGAGACCTGCAATTGTTTCTCGGCCCTCTCGAGCTGTTCCTTGAGCAAGGCGAGTTGCGCATGCGCGGCGTCGGCGAGGCTCTCCGTGTCGCTGTGTGCGTCGGCGCCGTCCGCCCGCCGCGCCGCCTCGTCGTCCGCGTCCCGCCGCGCGTCGTCGCGAGCCGAGCACCGCATGCACGCGCGGCTCTCCAGGGCTGTCACCTCACGTTCTAGTTGACGAACTAGTTGCTCTAGAGTGTTCACCTAAAAGATTTATGGTATGTATCATAAATAAGTTTTAATCAATTTTAACCATAAATATATAGATGTAATCAATATCAAAGAACACAGTCTATTATATTTAACGTTCAAGTGAAAAATACATCTCAATTAAAATATAGAAGCTTACTTTTCATAGCTTTATGAGTTAACAAAAATACACATAAAAGTTTATTTTATAGATTTATATTCATTATTAATTCTATTGGATTTAAATCTGTTACAACATTCAATCAGGAAGGTTCAATTGTATAATATGTACAACAGCTGCCCTATTCTTCAAACCGGAACGCATTACTGCTTCACGGCCGAAATGGACAGCGTGGCGGTACCGACCCGTGCGTGTTTACAATGCACTCTACAATTAGTAAAGGCCAGTGGGCAATTGCAGTAACGTGGTAGAATCGGAGAACACTCCTAGGCAGTAGTTCTTCTATGAATCCCTCTACCATTTATTACAGATACGGGAGCAGCTGGGGTTGTGCCTTCCTAGGCTGAAGTGTAGTGTATTTTTTTTAATTGTCACATTCAATTTACCTTCTCACGGTGCCTAGCATCCTCCTGCAAAGTGTTAGTGGCTCGAGCGTTGGCTTCAGCGAGTCTCTCGTTGAGTCGCGACTCTGTGCGAGCGCTTTGTTCTTCTAAAGCTGTTTCACGTTTCACAGCTTCTTCGATGCCACGTTCCAGCTCCTGTTGAGGACATTCAAGTTGTAATAATAAATTATTAATTTCACACAATATATCCATAAACGGTTCGATATAACATTTACTTCGTAAAAAACAAAAACACAACTTCTTCTATAAATTGATAAACTTCTTAGTGTCGGTTCTTTGGTTTACCCGATCAGGCTTACAAGCTGCTGTATGACTGTACTCGCTAACCAACCACACTTACTCACCGCTCTAAAACACTTATTCGCTGCCCTATCATACTTACTTGCTGCTCTATCACATTTCATCACTGTTCTATCATGTTTACTCGCTGCTCTATCACATTTAATCACTGCTCTATCACATTTACGTGCATTTCTATGACACTTTCAAGCTGCTCTATCACACTTACTCGCTACTATATCACACTTACTCATTGCTCTGACACACTTATTTGCTGCCCCATCATACTTAGTCACAGTTCTATCACACTTAATCACGTCTCTATCACCGTTACGAGTATATGCTGCTCTATCACACTTAGTCGTTGCTCTATCACACTTAGTCACTGCTCTATCATACTTAGTCGCTACCATATCACACTTACTCATTGCTCTAGCACACTCATTCACTACCCTATCATATTTACACGTCTCTCTATCACACTTCCTCACTACCATATCAGATTTACTTATTACTCTATTACACTTACTCGCTTCGCTATCACACGTTCCGCGTATATAATGCCCTAAAAATATAACAGCAGTGCAATCGTGTGCTTACCTGTACTTGTGCTAGGAGGGTGGACACCCGCAGCCTTTCTTGAGCCAACTGTTGTTGAACGTCCTTCAGTTCATCGGATGTAGCTTCTTTCATACGTTGTTTTTCACCAAGAGTTGCCTAAAATACATTTCTTTCATTAAAAAATTCATAGTTGAAGTCAAGCTAATCATAGACACACTAAACACAACAATAAGCCACATATGTGTTGTGATTAGTGCTAATGATTGTATAATGGTTGAAAGGAAAGGAACATGGTTGACTGATAATTATAATTAAAGACACGAGTTGATGAAGGGGTTAAGTACCATTTTAAGATTTTGAGTTTTTACATTGAATGAAGGTGTTATGTGCTTATAAACCATATTAGATCTTAAAACTCCGGGTTTAAAGGCTATTTTTAGAAATTGCATGTAATAAAGGAGTTGTGTACAAAGAAAAAGTACAAGTAACAAAAGTTTGTTGCATGTTTTCTCAATATTAACAAATTGAATCATATCCCCTTCATCGATTCATATCTTCAATTATAATAAATAATAATAAATATAATTCTAATATCGGGAACTTATTACAATTACAAACAGTGCTTAAAACCAGTTCAATAGCAGTCTAATTATAATATTATTAAGACTTCTTTTCAGATTCTTTTGTTTTAACACCCCATTATCTCTATAATAATATTTAGTATAGTTGTAAGGAACGTTGTTGTACAAATTCAGCACTTTATCTTGTTTGTCGTGCGCACATAACTTATGTTGCAAGTCAGATTTTGTTTCTTTTTACTTGTGTTTTTTATGTATCTTTTTAGCTTGTACTGTGTATTGTGAGAAATATAAATAAATAAATATAAATAGTGATGACCCATAGCATAGTATACATAATAATAATTTTAGAATGAGCAGTGTCTTAGCTTCATTCACCTTTACAGCAGCCAATTCTTTCCTGGTCTCATCAAGTTCGGCCTGAAGACATCTGTTCTCTTCTTGAATGCTAGACAAATGTTTTTCTAGTAGTTCTTTAGCGCGTTGTTCCCGAGCCGTGGCGGCTTCGGCGGCGGCGAGACGGGCGGCCGCCTCACGACTCTCCGCCTCTCCCCCGCTTAGAGTTTGTCGGCGGATTGCACGCTCCTTCGCTACTGAATCCTGGAAACAATAAAAAATAATAATTTAAAAAAAACTAACAACATACTCTTTTATAGAAAATCCAACCTAAAAATAGAAAATAAATTTTATAATAATAAATTTGAATTAAAAATAATGTAAGAAAAAATGATTTTATTGTAAAAAAAGCGTGGGTTGCTTTTCAAGATATTATAAAAATAACCCTTTTAGTCATATCTGTTCATAAAATATTTATAACTACTGATACCATGCATCATTTTTTCTTACACTATTTATTAATTCAAATTAATTAAAATTTATTTTCTATTCTTTAGTTGGATTTTCTATAAAAGCGTATTTTGTTAGTTTTTTTTAAGCTGTTATTTATTTTTCATTTTTTAGTTGAATTTCAATCTTTTCAATTATTTTTTTTAATATTGGATTGTCATCGGTCCTTAATAAGTATACCAAATTTTGAGTTGATCCGACGTTTTGAAGGGCGTTGAAATCATGTTCAAAGATTCCGTAACATACTAACATACACACGTCTGAAGCTAATAAAAGCGTATTAAAAGTGAAGAATGCACATAGATCAAATTGTAATGCTTGACTTTCTTTAACCTCATGTTATTATTTGCCCTTCAGTTTCTGTATGTCCATCTATCTGTGAGGTTTATGTTGCCGACGATTCCAATTCCAAGAAAACATTTAGTGCGTACAGTATCCTTAAATATTATTATTATTATCCTTAAATTTTATACGAAAAATATTCAGGGTTTCTGTGTAGATTTGTAAAACTATAAAAAGATTGTTTATTAATACAAAATTAACGCAATTTTCAAGACATTATCCATTGCGGAGCATCCGATATTTAGATTCTTACTAATACTTTACTACTTACTAATTACTACTAATATAACTAACTTCAAATTGATTACGTTAACTACGTATTTTTCTAATAAAATAGACGTTAAACATGAATACCGTAATCGAAAAACATACACTCACAGACTTTTGATCTGTCGAATATCTTGTGTTCTGTGATGGTTACCGCCCACACACTTATTTCTACTTTCCGCTATACAATACAATATATAAAGATATACAATATATACAAAATATATACATTGCCCGCAACTTCGTCCGCGTGGAATAGTTCACAAATAATGCTTTATTTTAGAACACATTTGGTCAGCATAAAAACGTTATAGTGAGCTAACCTTAACATATAGACATTATGCTATCGCGGATTTTTTTTGCATCTTTTAAACAAGAACAATTCTGTCATACAATATTTTAGCGAAACTTTAATCGTTTCTGCAGCGCACGCAGCGGAAGCTCTCAAAAGGAAAAAAACACTGATTTTGAAACATTATTTATTGGTGCTCCACTTGTATTGGTCTTAGCATGATGTTATATAGCCTATATAGCCTTCCGCGATAAATGGTCTATCTAAGATTGAAAGAATTTTTCAAATCGGCCCAGTAGTTCCTGAGATTAGCGCGTTCAAACAAACAAACTCTTCAGCTTTATAATATCAGTATAGATATATAAAAAATGTACACAATACATCTACAATATATAAGTGACGGCTTTCACATTGTTAAATCACTTACCATCAGATGGGCCGTGGGCTCGTTAACATATGTCGTGCAATAAAAAAAACTGCGATACCAAAATTATTTCTAGCTTCTAAATACCTATATGCATTCGAGTACATACATCTACTTTCTTAAACTTACAATAGCCTTCACATTGATCTCTGTTAATCTTCGATGACGTAATTCTTGAACGTGTTGTCTTATGTTCTGATGTTTTGAGTAACATAATGTTATTAAGGTGAAGAGAAAAAAAACAAAATTTTTAACATAATGGCAGACACGTTTAAAAAAAATACCATCAAATTAGTTGATAACAATGGATTATCAATGTTACTTTGTAATCTAATTCGATATAAGTAAATAAACCCGAGAGTTCTCACAAGGGATTTGGTAAGTCTTACGGGTGGTAGGACCTCTTGTGAGTCCGCGCGGGTGGGTACCACCACCCCGCCTATTTCTGCCGTGAAGCAGTAACGCGTTTCGGCTTGAAGGGTGGGGCAGCCGTTGTAACTATACTTGAGACCTTAGAACCTATATCTCAAGGTGGGTGGCGCATTTACGTTGTAGATGTCTATGGGCCCCAGTAACCACTTAACACCAGGTGGGCTGTGAGCTCGTCCACCTATCTAAGCAATAAAAAAAAAATATAATTCTCGCATTAAGTCATTCAAAACGAATTCAATGCCCGTAGCCTGATGAGCTTATATTATTAGCTTATGACCTTAGATGTCAGATATATTCGGGTCGCTACGTTTATAAACGAAGCACGGATTCAAAGTCGCCTATTTTTGTATTTTGTAATTTAACATAATAATAAAGTGATAAGTTCACGGACGTATAAACTTAATAAATATTTACAATAATGAAATTATGTATCTCGAAAATAAAATTTGCACAATAAATGAATTAAATATAAATGCGTAAATTATTGTTTCGAGGTGAAAGGTTCCTATCTGGCTACATCTGTTGCGCCAACATTTAATATTTTTTACTACCGCGGGTAGTACACTCGTTAATAATGAAACAATTGAGGAAGGTCGTGAACTCGTGATCTACCTTATACTAAATTTCTTACACTTTTAAATAATTAAATAAGCTTTTGTTTAAAAATTTAATTGTATTTTAGTTTAATTATTAGAGTTTACTGTTGGGAGGACCTCTTGTGAGTCCGCACGTGTATGTACCACCACCCTGCCGTGAAGCAGTAATGTGTTTCGGTTTGAAGGATGGGGCAGCCGTTGTAACTGTACTGAGACCTTAGAACTTATATGTCAAGGTAGGTGGTGCATTTACGTTGTAGATATCTATGGGCTCCGATAACCACTTAACACTAGGTGGGCTGTGAATTCGTCCAACCATCTAAGCAAAACAGTTTCTTTAGCCTTGAACGAAATTCAAGCAACTCTGAGCCATAGATGTTTGTAATCAGTTACCTTGTAATGTTGGTGTTGTAGCCTCTGTGTCTCAGCACTGGCCAGCGCTCTAGCACATTCACCCTGGAGTTCCACCACCCTCGTTTCCAATTCTCGCACGTTTTGCTTCAACTCATCCCTTTCAGACACTAAGCTGGCAATTTCGGTTTTGGCTCCCCGCAGCTCGGCGCCGGTGCGCTCTGCGATACCAGAGCTCAGCTCTTGGTTCGTCCGCTGGAGGACCATGCGTTCTTCCTTTTCCACTTCCACTTGTCGCTCGAGTCGTCTGTTTGTAAATACGGAAATCGGAATTAATTACGCTGTCATAAATGTCGCGATGTCCTGTCAAACTTCGCTGTGTGCTACATTTAAGAAATGTAATCGTTTTTTGAGATCTGTTGTGAACCATTTGTCGGAATCTGATGGTATTAATAAGAAAGGCAAAAAGACCTTTACAAACGTTTAACTTAATCAAACGAACTGGTGGTGGGACCTCTTGTGAGTCCGCGCGGGTAGGTACCAACGCCCTGCCTATTTCTGCCGTGAAGCAGTAATGCGTTTCGGTTTGAAGGGCGGGGCAGCCGTTGTAACTATACTGAGATCTTAGAACTTATATCTCAATGTGGGTGGCGCATTTACGTTGTAGATGTCCATGGGCTCCAGTAACCACTTAACACCAGGTGGGCTGTTAACTCGTCCACCCATCTAATCAATAAAAATAAAAAAACCTTTCTCAGATTTTTCTTGACTCTCGAAATTTCCAGAACAGATTTCGATTATATTGTCTACTTAGATCTGCTGTGCAAAACAAAATGAAATGAGATCTGTTGTGAACCATTTGTCGGACACTGATGGTATTAATAAAAAAGGCAAAAGAACAAGAACTTTCAACTACAAACTTTCAACTTAATCAGAGAAACGACTATCTCAGACTTTTCTTAACTCTCTCTAAATTTCCAAAAAAGATTTCGATCAAATTGTCTACTTAGATCTGCAGTGCATAACAAAGTCAAAGAAAACAAAAAAAACAGCCTAACTATTTGTGTACACATCGAAAAAAATATGTACGATTAACTATCGAATTACTGTAAAAACCTTCCCTAGAGTCGTTTTTTTATGGAGACTATAATATCAGCGTCACCTGGCTAGGGTTAGAGTCGTAGTAACGATTGTACCAAATTTGATTACTATCGGATGAACTGTTCGGCATGCATAAAGAATGATTAACGTCTGAAGTCTGAAATCGTTGTGGCCTAAAGGATAAGACGTCCGGTGCATTCGTGTCGAGCGATGCACCGGTGTTCGAATCCCGCAGGCGGGTACCAATTTTTCTAATGAAACACGTACTTAACAAATGTTCACGATTGACTTCCACAGTGAAGGAATAACATCGTGTAATAAAAATCAAACCTGCAAAATTATAATTTGCGTAAATTACTGGTGGTAGGACCTCTTGTGAGTCCGCACGGTTAGGTACAACCGCCCTGCTTATTTCTGCCGTGAAGCAGTAATGCGTTTCGGTTTGAAGGGTGGAGCAGCTGTTATAACTATACTGAGACCTTCGAACTTATATCTCAAATTGGGTGGCGCATTCAAGTTGCAGTTCTCTATGGGCTCCAGTAACCACTTAGCATTAGGTGGGCTGTGAGCTCGTCCACCCATCAAAGCCAAAAAAAAACCTTCATTTTTATTTATTGAGTTAAAGAAGAGTCGCGATAATTAGTCAAAGTTGGTATTGCGTGGTGATGATTGTACGCACCGGTTCTGCAGACTGAGCGCCGTGATATCGGCCTGCAGCCGGAGCCGCAGCCGCTCGGCGTCGGCCTCCAGCTCCCGGCGCGCGCGCTCCGCCCCCGCCAGCGCGCCCGCCTCCGCAGCCGCCAGCTTAGTCTGCAGCGACGCTATCTCTTTACCGCGCATTATCGCTAATTTTTCCGCTGATCTGTATCAATAGCAACACACTTTCAATAACCATAATTTTCAAACGAATCTATATCTATACTAATATATAAATCTACAGTGGTTTTTACGAATGTTCAGTTAACTACTAAATGTTTTTTTCAATTGCCCTTGTAGGCAGACGATCATACGGCCCACCTGATGGTGAGTGGTTACCGTCGCCCATGAACTTTAGCAATGCCAGGTGCAGAGCCAAGCCTCTGCCTACCAACATGCATCCGATTGACTTGAAACTTGGTATCCATGTAGAAAATACATGTACTTAATGGATAGGCTAATATTTACACGAGTGTTGGACTCCCTACACCAATTGCGGGTGCGTTAATGATGAGAATCTTTGTGGGGGTGAGAAACAATAATGTTAATTTTAAATGCCCAGCGAAGCGGTCGGGTATAGCTAGTATATCTATATATTAATACGTGAAACAAAAACTTTGTACCCCTTTTTACAAAAATTGCGCGGACGGACAAGTATGAAATTTCCCCCACATATAAGAGAATACAGTGAAGAATTGCAGAATGCTAATTTTTTTTTAAATTATGCATTAATAATACATTAAATCAACAATAAAAAACATTACACACACTACCATGTATTTGACACACACACACATATGTATACTCTATGTTTATTGTTCAACTTGTTGCTTATAGTCTGTGCTAAAATTGAGAATAGGTTAATATTGTTTATTTGTCTATAGTGTAGTCTTGACGAAATCTGTGATTATAGAAGTATAATTGTTCGTTTAAGTCGTCGTGGCCTAAAGGATAAGACGTTCGGTGCATTCGTATATAGCGATGCAACGGTGTTCGAATCCCGCAGGCGGGTACCAATTTTTCTAATGAAATACGTACTTAACAATTGTTCATGATTTACTTCCACGGTGAAGGAATAACATCGTGTAATACAAATCAAACCCGCAAAATTATAATTTGCGTAATTACTGGTGGTAGGACCTCTTGTGAGTCCGCACGGGTAGGTACCACGGCCCCGCCTATTTCAGCCGTGAAGCAGTAATGCGTTTCGGTTTGAAGGGGCAGCCGTTGTAACTATACTGAGACCATTGAACTTATATCTCAAGGTGTGTGGCGCATTTACGTTGTATATGTCTATGGGTTCCAGTAACCACTTAACACCAGGTGGGCTGTGAGCTCGTCCACACGTCTAGGCAATAAAAAAAAATTGTCTTTAACAATAGAACCATAATAACTTATAATTTCTATTAATTATAGTCGAATTTCGACTACTGCGGGACCACTAGTAAAAATGAATTGCTGTTCGTTAGTCTCGCTAAAACTCGAGAACGGCTGGACCGATTTTTTTTTTTTTTTTTTCCACAGGAGAAAATCGCCGGATCCCCACCCGCGCGGCAGGTGGGGTATGTGGGAGTTGAACCTCACTAAAAACTCCTGCCGCTCACAACCGGCGCCCTACCTCGGACCGGGCCGGAGCCCAGTCGGGGCTATTGAAACGGCGGGACAGGGTTGACGCAGAGCACATTACATCCATCCCACCGTCCCACGGACGCCGGACCGGTGGCCGCCAGCGACACGACCACCGGTTCCCTCGTTCAGCGGGCCGAGAGCCCGCTTTGATGGCGCCGCGTTACACCTTCCCCCAGAGCGGTCGGGGAACGCGGTCTACCATCACCCGGCTTCCTATTGCGGGTGAGCGTGCAGAGCACGCCACCCCACGTCTGGGTCCCTCCCCGCACAAAACGGGTGGGACCCCTAGCTCTTAGGGGCCAGGTCACGGATACGACCCCGGTCCCGACCCCCTGCTCGGCGGCGGCGGGTTTCTGCGTAGTGAGGAGAGCTTTCCCTCACTCGCCCCGCCGCCTCCTTCTGCGAGATGGTGCACTCGCAGAAGTCGAGCATAGCCTTCCATGACTCATCGCTGCCAAGCATCGACGCCACGACGCCAGGCAGCGACAAGTCAGGTCCTATCTTTGCGACCAGGACACGGCGCTGCACTTCCCAAGCGGGGCAGACAGCGAGCGTATGCTCCGCCGTGTCCAGGTCGTGTCCACAATGGTGACACCTCGTCGTCGGCTCAGCCCCTATCCGGCGCAGGTACTTCTCGAAGCATCCGTGCCCGGTCAGCACCTGCACCAGACGAAAGGTGAGACGTCCTTCGCCACGATTCACCCAGTCATCAAAGACCGGGTAAACCGCCTCGACGGTCCGTAGCCCCCACGTGGGGTTGGCCAATCGCCTCGACCACGACTCGAGCACGGACCGCTGGCTGGACCGATTTAGCTAATTTTGGTCTTGAATTATTTGTGGAAGTCCAGAGAAGGTTTAAAAGGTAGATAAATATGAAAATGTTCGGAATTAAATAAAAATACAATATTGTTTTTCCTTGGATTGTCCCCCATCGGACGGATTCCTTTTCTTTGTTTTAAGTTTATTTTATACAAAAGTTTAGGTCTTTTATTTATCGATTGAGGCACTACGGAGTCTGCCGGGTCAGCTAGTAATTTATTAATTCAAACATTCAAAGATTTCATGAGAAAATTAAACATTATTTGTATTACATATATATTCAGATATATTTTTTACAACTCACTTAAACGTTGCTAAATCTATAGCGGTGCAGTCATGTGATGCGTTGAAGCCGCCGGTGCTGTCATCATTTACGTCAGTAGCTACGTACGAATAACCTGAAAACATTTTTATAAGATACATTTCAAGAATTGAAAAAAACATCGTCAGATGTAGTAGCTGTGAATATATCTTACCAACAAAGGGTAATTGTCCAGCGAACGGTGGACGCGATCGAAAAGGCGTGGCCGACGGTGAGGGGATCCTTCGTTCTGGTGGATGAAAGAACGACGCATCCTCTGCGCCGCGGACACAGGGCACCCACGGAGGTACCTGGATAGTTCACGAAATTGTTTACTGCGCCTGTTTCTATCATTTTGTAATAGTTGGGCGTGATTTTTTATATCAATACCATCTTTGTCTAGACACACCAATATTTCTGCTAAAATCCTACCAATGCTTTGTTGCATAAGTTTATTTTCAGAAACTTTTCAAACTTATAAATTATTTCGACTTAATTATATTAGTGACCTAGAGATATCGGGCAATAAGTCGAATATTCGAGATCGGAATCGTCTTGTTGTTAAGTTTTTTTATTACGTATAAGAATTACTTACAGTTGATAAAAAATATAAAAATTAATTTCTCTAATTAGAAAAGTTATTATTATTCTTATATATAAATTAGCTGTAATCTTTTTCGACAATGCAACACATAAGTGTGTGTGTACCTGATCGCGGACATTGTGCACGGGCAGGTGCGCTAGAGCGGGGTGCTGCAGAGTGTCGAGGTAGTTGTAGCGGCGCGACACCGACACTCGCAGCAGGCCGCCCACGAGCGCGCGCCACTCGGTGGACGGGCCGCTGGGGAGGGGGTCGAACGGAGGGGCACCATCTTCACGTTCGTACCTGTACAATATTATCTATATACTAGCTGTACTCGTCCGCTTCGTTGGCCATTGAAAATTAACATTATTATTTTTCACCCCCACAAAAATTCTCATCATTAACGCCTAACGTAGGGAGTCCAACACTCATATAAATATTATCCATTAAGTACATGTATTTTCGACATGGATACCAAGTTTCAAGTTAATCGGATGCATGGTTCAGTAGTTATAACGAAACATCCGTAAAAACCACTGTAGATTTATATATAACTAGTCAGGTCATAAGTATTGTCACACAGTAAAAACTTTTCTTTTAGAATGCTGGCCACAAAAAAGTTTATTGAATTCGAATTTAGAATTGTTCATGAAAATAAAAATGTATACTTTTAGAATTTTACTCATTTTTAAATATGGAGTGGACGCTTAAAGAAGACCGTGTTTCAGTTATTGCGTTGCATCGTTGCGGTTACGCGCCAATTCAAATTTTTAACATACTGAAAAATTTGAATATAACCAATAGATTCGTTTATCGTACCATCAAACGATACAATGAAGACTCTAGTGTAGATGACAGGTCAAGAAGTGGTCACCCTCGGTCTGTTAGGACTCCAGCAGTGATAAAAGCTGTGAAGGCGCGAATTCAAAGAAATCCCAAACGTAAGCAGAAACTTTCGGCCCTTCAGATGGGGTTAAGCAGAACCACGGTGAAAAGGGTGTTAAATGAAGACTTAGGGCTTCGGGCATATCGAAGAAAAACAGGACATCGTTTGAATGCTCGTCTAATGGACCAGAGACTGAAGAGATGCCGCGCTTTGTTGAAGCGGTCCGCGGGAAAAAAATATCGGGAAATTCTTTTTTCGGATGAAATAATTTTTACCATAGAAGAGAGCTACAACAAACAAAATGATAAGGTGTACGCACACAGTAGTAAAGAAGCGAGCAACCGTATTCCGCGTGTCCAACGAGGTCATTTTCCATCCTCGCTCATGGTATGGTTGGGAGTTTCTTATTGGGGCTTAACAGAGGTACATTTTTGTGAGAAAGGTGTAAAAACGAATGCAGTTGTGTATCAAAATGCAGTCCTGACGAACCTTGTGGAACCTGTTTCTCATACCATGTTCAATAACAGGCACTGGGTATTCCAACAAGATTCGGCGCCAGCTCATAGAGCGAAGAGCACACAAGACTGGCTGGCGGCGCGTGAAATCGACTTCATCCGGCACGAAGACTGACCCTCCTCCAGTCCAGATTTGAATCCGTTAGATTACAAGATATGGCAACACTTGGAGGAAAAGGCGTGCTCAAAGCCTCATCCCAATTTGGAGTCACTCAAGACCTCCTTGATTAAGGCAGCCGCCGATATTGACATGGACCTCGTTCGTGCTGCGATAGACGACTGGCCGCGCAGATTGAAGGCCTGTATTCAAAATCACGGAGGTCATTTTGAATAAACTTTAGTGTCATAAGAATCTATGTTTTGTTAAGTTCATTTTGGTATATGAATGGTTACATATTATGAATAAACTTGTTTCAATTATTTTACATTAAACATGTGACAGAATTTATGACCTGACTAGGTAAGTATAGATTAGTATAGATTAATACGTGAAGCAAAAACTTTGTAACCCTTTTTACGATAATTACACGAACGGTGGAGTATACAATTTCCAAACTTATAGAGAACATAGAAAGGGAGTGCAGAATGCTATAGTAACCGGCAAACTTCTTGAGCAAATGACCTTGACTGCGCAGAACCGAATTTTAGATCACTTTGATGGTGAGGGTGAGGCGCGACGGCAGGGGAAATCGTATCGAGCGCGTTATTGGTAGATCAGTCGAACCTTGCGTCCCGCACCGCGCCCTCGTTCCGCTTGCTCCCAAAAGTACGCTTGCGTACAGTGAAAAGTCTATCGTTATTAAACGTTAGTTATTTGTTATAATTGCTTGTTGACTTTGTTGCCATTGCTATTTGTTGAGTGTTTGTTGATTTTTTATAAAAAATACACTATGCCGCGACAAACTAGTGTAGTATTCAAAAGAAAGGGTAGAAAAATTGTGTACAACGTATATTGCTTCATTATAAAACAGGGGAAGAATGATATGGAAAAAGTAAAACAGACTTCGGAAGCAACAAAAACATCCGTGAGTACTGTTAGGTGCATTATTAACGAAGCTAAAGGCTCTGGCTTGCTCGCCGTGTTTCGGACTCCGGGTAAGAAAAAATCAGGGAAGAAGAAAGTTACCGGAATGGATAGTTTCGTTCAATCTGTAATAAAAAGATGTTATCATAATAACTACATAACAAGCAGCGAAACTCCGTACCGTAGAAAGGCTTCGAAAAATTTAAAGAAGATATAAATTTTAATGGCTCGGTATGAAGTTTACGATGAATTATGAAAGAGCTAGGCTTCAGATGGAAAAAAAAAACAGAAAATAATCGGAAGCTGGTAATTGAAAAAAGTTACATTCGATTACTACGAATCGAATATCTTCAAAAAATAATTAATTATAGACAAAAAAGTAGACCGAACCGACCGAGTTGTAAACTACGCCGATGAGCCCTATGTCGACTCATCACGATGATGGCGACTCGGGTAATGAAAACAGTGATGATGATGGTCAAGATTATGATAACGAAAAAAAATTTACAAATACCAGCTTCGCTTCAACTGAACCAAGACCTGGCAACAGCTCTAGTTTTGACTTAATAGAAGGAATATCTATTGTACCCCAAGATTAAATTATTACAATTATTAACCTATATTTTTTGTTGATGTTCTAATAAATATACAAATAAATACATATGTTGATTTTAATAATTTAATTGCATTATGACGCAGAGTAAATAATGTTTTTGCACGTGAGTGTACCATGCGCGAACTTACCCCCACTACGTCAACAAATGCTCAAGAAGTTTGCCGGCTATTATAATTTTTTTTTTTAATTATGCATAAAAAATACAGTAAATCCATAAAGAAACATCAACAAACGCACACTAAGTGCCATGTATTTGACACACACACGCATGCATACTCTTTTGTTTATTGCCAAACTTATGACAATTAACTGTCAAAATTAAGTAGTAGTTCTATTTTGCAAACTGAAACTTTAATTATTTTTTTTTAATGATAAAATGGAGTGAAATGAAATGAAGTTGATTAATTTGAAACATTAATCAATTGGCATGAAATGAAGTGAGATGATATGGAATAAGACATAATCTGAGTAAAATGGTGGTTCTTACTGAGATTTTTTTAGTGGACTTTTTGGAGAATCCCGAGAAGTTACGTCCAGCGGCTTTGTTTTATTTTTCCAGATTTGTGCACTTTCACAGATACTAAACAGTTAATAAACCACCGTTATTATACATTTAAATCTGAAGAAACACTAAATAGACTAAATAAAACAAATCACACAACATCGCTCCTCGCGTTCCCGCCAAAAAGCCTCTGTCAAAATTAATATTATTTGTCTATAGTGTAGTTTGGCGAAATCTGTGATTATATTATAGAAGTATGTTAGTGTTTGACAATAAAACCATAATAATGTTCAAACTTAGTATTTCAATTAATTATAGTCGAATTTCGACTACTGGGGGACCACTAGTAAACTATAATTTGTGCTCATTTATGATTCATTTCTTCATCTTTCTTACCTATTACCCTCAGCTGGGGTGGGGTGTAGGGGCTCGAATCAAATTCGTCCATTTATTATTCATAGGTAAGACAATGAGTTCTAAAATGAATTCCTTTTTTTCGTTTATATTAATTACAAGCTACATGTTTTAAGTTTTCCTTTTTAATATAATAACCTTCTTATCTCGTTTTAATAAAGTTTAAGATATCTCGACTCAAACACCTTATCGACCCCTAAAATATTTTCATTTATTATTCATTGCATTATTACTGTTTATTGAATTGTTATTACTTTTCATTCGCCAAAAACCGTTGAACTTGAAAAAATAATTACTGTTTTAAGTTTATTTTATTTTATTGATTGCTTAGATGGGTGGACGAGCTCACAGCCCACCTGTTGTTAAGTGGTTACTGGAGCCCATAGACATCTACGACGTAAATGCGCCACCCACCTTGAGATATAAGTTCTAAGGTTTCAAGTATAGTTACAACGGCTGCCCCACCCTTCAAGCCGAAACGCATTACTGCTTCACGGCAGAAATAGGCAGGGTGGTGGTACCTACCCACGCGGACTAACAAGAGGTCCTAAAACCAGTATAATTAAATAAATTTTATACAATAAAACTTACTTGAATGCCACGAGTACTTCTGAGCGCATTGTGAATTACAAATATTATTAAATATTTTTTAGTATTTAAGCTAGAAAAAACTATGAAGAATTATACACGTCTATATTATAAACACGCAGTGTCGTCAAAACAAAAACTTACTTTTGTATGTTATTGAGAACGTCCATCACGGAATCTTCGTCGTCCGAAGAGAATGGTCTTCTCAGAGTCACCAATTCGAATGCAACTACACCCAGTGACCAGTAATCGCACGCCGTCTGTGTGAACACAACAGTATATTTTTAACTTGTAACGTTAAATCTACACATATAAATAAAATTGGAGTGTCTTTTTGTAATATTGAAATAACCGTTTTTTACTGCATATGAATATATATACGGTACATACACCAAAATAGCATTTTTTACAAGTTTTGTCGGTCTGTCTGTTTGTTCTGGCTAATCTCTGGAACGGCTAAACCAATTTTGACGGGACTTTCACTGATAGGTAGCTGATGATATAAAGAGTTTTACTTAGGCTTTACTTTTTTTAGACTAGCTTCGCCCCGTGGCGTCACCTGCGGAACGACGGGATATAACATCGCGGGAGTCAGCTATCAATAATAAAATTTAATGTTTCCGAAGCGAAGCGAGGGCGGGTCGCTAGTAACATATATTTTGAAAAGTAATTTTGATAACGCTCATAGGGAAGGCGTGTCCTGAGCCCGCACGGATAGGTCACACGGTCTTGCCCATTTTTGCGGCGAATCAATAATGCTTTCCGGTTTGAAGAGTGGGACTTTTTACAATACAATTGGAATCTGTTCCTCATATATTAGAGCACTTTTTGCCTTATAATCTATATGGGCTCCGTTAACCTATTAACATTGGGAACGCTATCTACCTGTCTATGAAAATAAAAATAATACTTTAAAATATTTTTTTCCATTTAATTCAAAATGCCGAAGAAATGCACAAATTTTTTTTGCTTAGATGGATGGACGGGCTCACAGCCCCCCTGGTGTTAATTGGTTACTGGAGCCCATAGACATCTACAACGTAAATGCGCCACCCACCTTGAGATATAAGTTATAAGAGATATAAGGTTTCGAGTATAGTTACAACGACTGCCCCACCCTTCAAACCGAAACGCATTACTGCTTCACGGCAGAAATACGCAAGGCGATGGTACCTACCCGCGCGGACTCACAATAGGTCCTACCACCAGTAATTACGCAAATTATAATTTTGCGGGTTATATTACACTATGTTATTCCTTCACCGTGGAGGTCAATCGTGAACATTTGTTAAGTACGTATTTCACTAGAAATATTGGTACCCGCCTGGGATTCGAACACCGATGCATCGCTCAACACGAATGCACCGGACGTCTTATCCTTTAGGCCACAACAACTTGTTCAGGAATGTAAAACACACACACACACACACACACATTAATTTATCTTACAAAATATTCTATAGTTATATATCCACATCAACCGTGAATAAATCTGCCACAACCATGTCATTCAATATTGTGCATAAAAAACAACTATATACATAGTTAGTATGTTAGTACGTAACTTTATCAACAAAATGCTTGTAGGTACTATCTATGCAATTGAAGATGCTAGGGATGTGACAATTCAAATTCATATCAGAAGTATGGAACAGTTGTGATTCTATATACAAATTTTCGTTACAGAAATATTTATATACCAGGTAGTATTTTGATTTCATAAATACAACTTTTTCAGATATGAGTAATTTATAAAACTGTATTTTTTTTTATTACTGTATAAAATGTTATTTTTATTTTATTTTTATATTAGACTGTGCGACTATTCTTGAGATACGTTTATGGGACCGTGCCTTACTCGACTCTATTGAATATGTAGGTGAATTACTTTCGGGGCCTATCTGGTTTTAAGTGGTTGTTTACAGGAGCCCAAAGAGATCACAATGTGAATACCGCCACCCAGCTTGAAATATAAGTCGTAATAACAAGTATACAATATATATATATATTGTATAGCTACTCTTCTGCCCTTTAAATCAAAACGCATGATTGTTTGGCGGTAGAAATAGGTAAGATAGTACATACCCGTGCAGCCTCACAACACTACCACCATTTAAAAATAGGATTGTTAATTTGATAATTTCTGAATCGACACTATTTTACGACATCCCACATGCCAACTACACTAACAGTACTACAATATCATCACATAGAAGTTTCTAGAATTGAAATTCTAGTAACTTCTCTGGATGGAATTCAATGGATGACACAACTTAGAGAAATCTGCCCCCATCAAATAAACGCTAGTGCATTGTAATTTTAGATTTCTACACTGGTAGCCAGGAAATCTCTGTTTATGGATGGATTAGTAGAAACCAATCGTCTTTATCCCACTTGACACTACCGTTGGCCACAAAACCAAATAGATCAATCTAAAACATTTATTTAATGGACTTTTTTATTTAATTGTAGACTTTCCATATTCAATTGTGTTTTGTAATTAATTCTTCGTGTAACTTTGAAATATTGTATGTATATTAGTGCTAACAGTCTGTAACATTGAGCTGTTTCCGATCATGAGTCTGGATGGTAGGTACTGGAGCCCTAGAATGCCTTCCTCAAAGAATTAAGAACCATTTGTTTTGTTTTGACAAGTACTAAAAATGAAACTTTTTGTGTTTCTGGCATTGATGTATTTTTGTGATATTATTTCAGGAGTTAAAACACTACTTGCTTTCTTCATTTCTGGGAGCAGTTCTCTTACATACGAACAGTTACGAACTGATTAGTTATACATTGCTCTCATAACCTTACTTAGTGTACTAAACGTGGCCAATATTAGAACTTTAGAAACCTCTAAATGAACAATATTTTTAGATATGTATGTGTTTCTAAATATTGTTTCGCATTATAGCGTTATGTACGTATTGCTTGTCAACATTGGGGTCATTCCAACAATGTTGGTAAAACCGGGCGTGCGCCACACGACTGCATTTTTATCTGGTCATCAATATTATAGATACTCAGGACTGATTTTGCCGTTTTTTTTTCTAAAATTATGCGAAAACTTTGTAAAACAATGTGATAAATTATACATCAACCAATAATGGTTGTATCACAGACAACATTGATGTCATTACTGGCTTGATATAATGAAACAATGTATAGAAGTTGCTCGTTTAGAGGTCTCTTAAGCAAAAGCGCTTGTCGTGCAAACCCACAATGGGCTGGTCGTGTATCCCGCGACAGTATTGCAGACACACAGTGTGCCGAGCCGCGCAGTCCGCCGCCGCCAGCAGCTCCGGCGCCACGTAGTCCGCCGTGCCCGCCACCACCGCGGCCGACGCGCCGCCGCCGCCCGACAGGCGCAGGCACGAACCGAAGTCGCCCAGCTTCACGTGACCACATCTTAAATAAATATCATTTGTTTTATAACTTTTATGTCTATCATTTAATCTGTTTTTGTTGTTCATTCGTACATTAACTTATGTGGAAACTATTGTTACGCCGGTAAGAGTAATGCCATCGATCGCCAAATAGTCGAACGAATATCGAAGGACCTAGAACACTCGAGAAGTGTTCAACGCCATCTATTGTCAGATAGCGGAAACGACTACTGGAGATGTGTGGAATATTCTCGATAATTCTAGGGATGAGGTATCGACTCTAAAAGCTTTGTAGAGATGGCACGCAGTCAGTCAGTAATCGGAAGTACTCGAAGCGAAACAGCAAACGGATCACCTGAAGCGAAGTGGAACAAGCGAATTGAGAGCTTTAAAGTGTTTGTTGTGTGTTTTAAGTGTTGAATACAGTTTTTAGTTGTACTTTGGTGGAATTTTATTTATCCGGAACCCCACGCGTAACACTATGTATGAAAATATTTAAACATCTTTAGAAAAATTGCTATCAGGAGCACCTATCGATCATAGAAGCTCTTTAATGGCAGATGACAGCCAAATCTACTGTGATCGTTTAAGATGTGAATAAATATTAATGAGATCATTTTGAATGAAATATTTTTTATGATTATCGCAGTTATGTGACGGCCAAATGACATCCTCGAATATTAATTCATTTACCTATCAATAAATATGTTGTGGGGCTTGACATCTCTATGTATGTAGCCCATCCCATGCAGTGCCTTCAGAGCATGTGCAACTTCGGCAATGTAGAATGCGGCATCTCGTTCTGATAATGGATGGTTTCGACGAGACATCAGCCCAGCAAGATCTCCACCGGAACACAACTCCATTACTAAGTATAAATTGTTGCTATCCTAGTGAAGGAGACATGTACATATATATTGAGTGATCAAAGTTAGTGAACGAAAATTTTGATTCCAGATTTTAAAGATGGTTCTCAATTAAAGATGTATGTGCTCTAGTGGGTCATTATCAAAAATATATTTTTTCAATCCCATGGAAGGGCAAATCAGTAGTTAACAGCGCCACAATATCACGGTTTGTCGGTTGCGCATGTTAGCCATTGAAGCCCATCTAGACTGAGCCAAAAACTCTAGATAGCATAACATCGGGGACTGCCTGTAGCTCTTTCAAATCAGCTACAAGGTTCTGTGGTCTTCAAATCACTACACAAAAAAACTTGAATAACTCAGACAATAGTGTGCAAAAGCTAGGATCAAGAATGTTTGTAATTTTGTTAATATCTGTTTCCCAATATCAACATAAGAGGACATAAACTGAGATTGAGCTTTTAATTCCAATACAAATTTTACAACGATTTGAAGTCATCACTTTCTTTTATGAGCATAGCATTTTAATACTACTTTTGATAATTTTTATACACTTTTTGATATACATATATATATTTTTTATCAAGAAAAATATTTTTTTTATTATACCTGAAAAGCATACTGCAAACGTGGGATCCAAGGACTAGTCGTTGATGCCAACACATCCCTCTCATCTTCAGTGCAAGCAATGGCACGTTTCCGTGATTGTTCCTTGCGTAATGTTTTTAGGGCATATACATCACCACTTTGTTTTTCTCTCACCATCTGTTGATTATTGTAAATATCTTAAAAATTCAATGGATATTAGGGTAATGCAGTATGTTAAGCCCAAACTGATTAGTACTATCATCTAATAACCACCTATAATTTTGTTGCTATAAATCAACCGTCTGGTCTGGTTAAAAGAGTAGGATATGTATAACCATAAGGATATTGAAAAATTCCAATAAAAAAAATTAAGTTCCATTTTGACTGTTTTAAGTATACTGTTACAGCAAATGCTTACATTGATGCTTATGCTTATAACTTATGCTATCTAATACCATTAATTGTGAAAAAATATATCTCCAATTTAAGTAAATGATTGAAAAGTACAATTGTTTTTATCCTTAGTTTCTTTTGCCTAATCTTCCATTCTCAAGTCAAGATATCACATCTTTTACCTCCAAATTCATTGTATTATAATTTTTTTTTATAGTTCAGATGTGTGGACTAATTCACGGCCCATCTGATATTAAGTAGATACCAGAGCCCCATAGACATCTACAACATAATTGCGACCACCCACCTTGAGACATGAGTTCTGATGTGTCCGTTTTTACAGTACAATGGCATAGCTCATACTTACTCTATATTTTACCCAGGTAAACAATATGTAAAAAAAGAAGATATTCTACTTACGTTTACTTCCCCAAAATATCCACGTCCAATGGTTTGAACTACTTCAAAGTCAGAAATACAAACTCTAGTCCTTCGCAGTTCTGCCAAAGTGCTGCGGTCTACAATGATGTTATAAAATATAGACTATTATGTAAAAAAAAAACTTGAACAATTTAGTAAAAGTATTGTAGTATAAGTATTGAGATATCATTTAGGTGTTAAAATTTTAATTGGTTCATTTTTATTAGTTAACGTGTATTTTTATAATTTTATTCTTTTAAGTGAAAACATCAGTGTTTGCGATTTTTACAGTGCAAAAGATATTGAATTTATTATCAACTGACACAAATGTTTTGAGTTACTCCAAAAAACAGGAAAGTAAATTTGGAATTTGTACAACAGCAAGAATTTGTTATCAAATTTTAGTTAGTAATAGATATTGAATGGTTTTAATTAAATAGCTAGAAGACTAGGTTGAAATTCCCAAAACGCCAGCAGGAGTGTGGTGGTGTGCTAAAACTTACATTTATCCACAAAAGCCCGAACCAATTCATCAGTTTTCTTGATAGGATCATCGTTACATTCATCGTATAATACTGTAAGTGCGTCCAACAATGCTTCTCGGTCCACTGTTTTCTTGCTTCTACTTACACCACTTGTTGCTTTGCCTAGTATTTGTCGATTTAATCGTGCTATACGCACAGCTATTGCTTCCTTTGAAGGTTCCATTTTGCCACTGTTTTTCTACACCTGCTAGTTAAAGTTCATTGATTTTTTATTCATGCTTATTGTTTATTTTTAGACTGCCAATATTTTGCCGTTGCTTTTTGAATATCGAATTGACATTTAAGTAAGACAGTAGTAGTAGTTCCATTTTTTCAACTGGAAAGGCAAAGGTATCATACCATACTGCATAATCTTTTGTATCTATCTATGCCCTTCCACAGATATTAAACAGTTAATAACCCACCGTTATTATAAATTTAAACCTGGTGAAACCAACAAAATAAAAAAATTGACATTCGTATGTTTGATTCCCCCATTAGAAGGCAAATGAAACATAGTTCGTACTAATATATATTTTGTAACAAATGCTGAAACTATGTTTGTTTTAGGAAAAGTAAAGTGGTTTTAGAGAACCTGAGAAGCCAGCTTCAGTAATTTTTAGTTATTAATGGTGGCCATACTACGTGGTACTACACGAAATCAACGTCATCTGTTTTGTTTTTTTCAATGTAAACATTCGCAACTTAAATTATGTTCAGTTATCTAAATTGAATGTAATCTCGTTCTCAAGTAATGAAATCTTCAAAAAAAGTAAAATAATAAAATAGATTTTCTCCTCTATTTCGCAACCGATTTTGTTTTGTATCTTTGAATATAAATATTTCGATATACCTAGTCAGGTCATAAGTATTTTCACACAGTAAAAACTTTTCTTTTAGAATGCTGGCCACAAAAAAGTTTATTGAATTCGAATTTCGAATTGTTCATGAAAATAAAAATGTATACTTTTAGAATTTTACTCATTTTTAAATATGGAGTGGACGCTTAAAGAAGACCGTGTTGCAGTTATTTCGTTGCATCGTTGCGGTTACGCGCCAATTCAAATTTTTAACATACTGAAAAATTTGAATATAACCAAAAGATTCGTTTATCGTACCATCAAACGATACAATGAAGACTCTAGTGTAGATGACAGGTCAAGAAGTGGTCGCCCTCAGTCTGTTAGGACTCCAGCAGTGATAAAAGCTGTGAAGGCGCGAATTCAAAGAAATCCCAAACGTAAGCAGAAACTGTTGGCCCTTCAGATGGGGTTAAGCAGAACCACGGTGAAAAGGGTGTTAAATGAAGACTTAGGGCTTCGGGCATATCGAAGAAAAACAGGACATCGTTTGAATGCTCGTCTAATGGACCAGAGACTGAAGAGATGCCGCGCTTTGTTGAAGCGGTACGCGGGAAAAAAATATCGGGAAATTCTTTTTTCGGATGAAAAATTTTTTACCGTAGAAGAGAGCTACAACAAACAAAATGATAAGGTGTACGCACACAGTAGTGAAGAAGCGAGCAACCGTATTCCGCGTGTCCAACGAGGTCATTTTCCATCCTCGCTCATGGTATGGTTGGGAGTTTCTTATTGGGGCTTAACAGAGGTACATTTTTGTGAGAAAGGTGTAAAAACGAATGCAGTTGTGTATCAAAATACAGTCCTGATGAACCTTGTGGAACCTGTTTCTCATACCATGTTCAATAACAGGCACTGGGTATTCCAACAAGATTCAGCGCCAGCTCATAGAGCGAAGAGCACACAAGACTGGCTGGCGGCGCGTGAAATCGACTTCATCCGGCACGAAGACTGGCCCTCCTCCAGTCCAGATTTGAATCCGTTAGATTACAAGATATGGCAACACTTGGAGGAAAAGGCGTGCTCAAAGCCTCATCCCAATTTGGAGTCACTCAAGACATCCTTGATTAAGGCAGCCGCCGATATTGACATGGACCTCGTTCGTGCTGCGATAGACGACTGGCCGCGCAGATTGAAGGCCTGTATTCAAAATCACGGAGGTCATTTTGAATAAACTTTAGTGTCATAAGAATCTATGTTTTGTTAAGTTAATTTTGGTACCTATATGAATGGTTACATAATGAATAAACTTGTTTCAATTATTTTACATTAAACATGTGACGGAATTTATGACCTGACTAGGTACAATACAATATAAAAATTTAAAACACTAAATTTCTACCCTGTTAAGTAGTGGCAAGGCATATTGTAAGCTTGCACGGGTAAAACCACCATCCTGACTATTTCTACCACGAAGCAGTTATGTTGCGTTTTAAAAGGATGGACAGCCGATAAACAAATTAATTCAGACTTTGATTTGAAATCTAAAATAAGCGGTGGCAATGACGATTTCTATGGGCTCCGGTTACTTTAAAGACCCGTTTAGTGATTCATGCTATAAAAAACACTTTAACAAAAATATCAATGAGAACACTTAAGCGAAAATGCAATATTTAAAAAGGAAACAATTAGAAGTCTTCATGGTTTAAAAGAGTAAGACACTCAGTGCAATCGTATCAAGTGAGGCATCGGTGTGTGAATCCCGCAGAGAGGTATGTACCTACCAATTTTTCTAACGAAATACGTACGTTGTTCACGATTGACTTCCGCGGTGAAGGAAGGGTGAAGGAAGGACAGCGTGTAATAAAAATGAATAAAAATATCAAGCAATAAAATAAATTGAGGTGTAAGTCATTATCGTCCAATTCACTTACCTACTAGTTAGTAATATTAAATGCTTAATGTATATTTGTATTCAATAATGCTTCCTATGTACACTTAAGCAGATGCATAAATGCGTAAACGCATATGTAAATAAATTATATTGGTATGTTAAAATTTGTATGACTGTACTTTATTATATCTCAATTATGTAAAGATTATTAAGGACGGTTAATTTTTATTAATTCTTAATCACAAACTTCTCATAACTTATTTTACTATTTTTGATCGTCTCATTGGCCCACTGATTGGTGACTGGGTTCGATTGCCAGCCTGATTATCCACCTATGTGAAAGAAATTTCGTATTCGGAGTTTTGATGTATCATCGATAGTTTCCGGCACCCATAACACAGGAAAGAATTGTAACTTGTGGCAGTTACATATTTTATTTATTTATTGCGTAGCTGGGTGAACGACCTCACAGCCTACCCGGAAAGCGGTAAACGACGCCCATAAAAATCATTCTTGAATGTCACCATTCACTTTGAGACATGTGATCTAAGCCTCTATTGTATTCTGGATTGGCTGACCCATCTTTGAAAGGTACACTAATTAGCGGTAGAAATAAGTAGGAGAATATACCTGCGAGCTTACAGCATTCGTTGGGTTCTGGTAGCTACGTAACAACAGGTGAATAATTTGAAGTCGTCGTGGCCTAAAGGATAAGACGTCCGGTGCATTCGCATGTTGCGATGCACCGGTGTTCGAATCCCGCAGGCGGGTACCAATTTTTCTAATGAAATACGTACTCAACAAATGTTCACGATTGACTTCCACGGTGAAGGAATAACATCGTGTAATAAAAATCAAACCCGCAAAAATTATAATTTGCGTAATCACTGGTGGTAGGACCTCTTGGGAGTCCGCACGGGTAGGTACCACCACTCCGCCTATTTCCGCCGTGAAGCAGTAATGCGTTTCGGTTCGAAGGGTGGGGGTAGCCGTTGTAACTATACTGAGACCTTAGAACTTATATCTCGAGGTGGGTGGCGCATTTACGTTGTAGATGTCTATGGGCTCCAGTAACCACTTAACACCAGGTGGGCTGTGAGCTCGTCCATCCATCAATGCAATAAAAAATAAATAAATAAAAAGGTGGGCAGTGATCTCGTAAACCTATCTACGTAATAAACAAAATACGTCCTACAGTACCAGTTCACGCCGATCGGGGAACGCAGCACAACATAACACCCAGTGAACGGTGGTACTCGTTCTCCAGTGAATCCCTTGTCGCCTTTTTCGAAGTTCGTGGGAAGAGATGGAGTAGCGCTACTTTAGGCCGATACCTCACAGCCAAGTACCGGTTTTTGTTTTTGTTGCCTGAATAGCAATTATGAACACCTAACGCCACCATTAGCCATGTAAGTATCTTAAGACTTCTTCACACTCATTACAGACAATATGTTAAGTAAAGAGTTTTTCATAGTTCAATCAATAAAGGCGTGTCACGCGTTTAAATAAAAAAAATCAAAATAAGTCAACAATATTTTTAATAGGCAAAACATTTTAGTAGGCATTTCAATGCCTTTTGACCAGGCCTAACTCCATGACCATCACCAGGAGGAGACTGCCTTCTCACAGGGACTGGAGCTGGACGAACGCCCTCCTCTGACCCGCGGCACGGCGCCGAGAGGGAAGAAGAGCTCTCCCTCTCCCGTTCCAGCGCCTTCTCGCATCCAGTCGAGCATCGCCTGTCAGAACTCGTCGCTGCCGAGCATCGTAGCCAAGACGGTCAGAAGAAACAAGTCCGATCCTATCTCCGCAACGGGGACGCGGCGCTGCTCCACGAAAACGGGGTAGTATGCGAGCGTGAGCTCTGCCGTATTCTCGTTACAACCATTACAATGGTGGCACTTTTGCGTCGGCTGCCTCCGAGCGACGAGGTGCAGGTAACAGATAACTGAAACAGCCGTATCCCGTGAGCACCTGCGTCGCCCGGAAGGTGAGACGTCCTCGGTCGCGATTCACCCAGTTCGAGAGAACCGGGCGAATCGGTTCGACGGATCGTCGCCCGTAGGTGGGGTCCGCCAGGCGGCGAGACTACGTCTCGAGCACGGCACGCCGAGATTGAACCTTCCGCACTCGAACTTCCGCCGCGCCAGGACGCGGCTGCCCCTGAAGCGGAGATCGCACCGCCACGCCTAACCGGCAGCGAGCGTGTTCGCTTCCAGGTCCTAGGGAGGCATCCCACCCACTCTAACCGGCGCCATCTAGGTGGGCTTCGGACAGCCTGCCGACCGAGAGGGCTGGTGGTCGTGGCCCCGACGACCGCCGATCCGGCGTCCCGAGGGGGAGGGTGATGGGAGAGATGTGCTGTGTTGAGTTCTGCCTCATGCGAGGTTTGGACGTTGGTTGTTGAGCGACAGGAGGTTTTAGTCAGTTCGACTCTGACATACCCCGCCCGCCATTCCCAGTGGAGGGCCGGAAGTCCGGCGATTTCCTCCTGACAAAAAAAAAAAGGGAGGCATCCCGCACGCTACCTCGAACGAAACTGTGCGGTACCCGCGAGCCACTCTGCCCGCAATCGCGCGCTGCGGACGTCACGACGTTGTTGCGGCTTAGGGCGTGGCAGCACATGGGAGCGCCGTACAGTGCCATCGACCGCACCACCATGTCATAATACAACGGCATATTTTTTTTCGGACCGGGTCCGAACCTCCTACGAGGTCCCCGCGCCTAGGGGCGCGCGGGGTATGTGGGACTTGACGATCTGCAAGGTGTTTTTTTTTTTATTATTGCTTCGATGGTTGGACGAGCTCACAGCCCACCTGGTGTTAAGTGGTTACTGGAGCCCATCTACAACGTAAATGCACCACCCACCTTGAGATATAAGTTCTAAGGTCTTAGTATAGTTACAACGGCTACCCCACCCTTCATCGATACGGGTGTACTGGACATCTCATCCTTTAGAACACGACGATTCGCGGCAGTAATTTGCCGCGTACCCGTATCCTCTACCAAAGTCAAATATACTTATTAATGTTTACTACTACCGTGGGTAGGCCTCACACGAGGTGGATCGACGACCTGCTAAAAGTTGCGGGAGCCCTCTGGATGCAGACTACGCAAGACTGATTATTGTGGTGAGCCTTGGGGGAGGCCCGTGTACAATTGTGAACGTGAGTGGGTTGATAAAAAAAATACTTAGTACAATATTATTTGCTATTATCATGAGACCTGAGACTCTGACCTCACTATAATTTTAAATGAATCAACAATAAAAGAAAACGTCATAGCAAGCAAGTAAGCGGACGTTCATAATAATGTGTTTTTCCTCGTTTTTTCAAAGTCACATCTTTAAAAGTGCTAGATTTTATCATATATATTTTTTTGCGGTATTTACTAAAAATTAATGTTTTATTAAATATATTTTTTAAATATATTAGCCGTGACATCCGATCTTTAAGCAGTCTTACAAGTTGGAATTTGCGGCGTCAATGTATACTATACCTAAGTCGTAACGTTTCTAACCAGCATGCTTATTTATAAAAGGTGCCGTGTTCAACTTGTTCTCAGTTTTCTTGTAACTTAGCTGGTGTGCACATTCACATTATTTGATTGATCACAGACGTGAATGATTGTCGCGGTGTGAACAATGGCGTTTTTGCAAGGGCCATCGGTAAAGCAGGCGGAAGTAATAAAGCAGGAGTTAGGGGAAGGACCAGGAGACTTAGAACGAGGAGTCAGGGACCTGCAGAATATGCTGGCAGCCACTCCTTACCTACCAGAACCAGAAACTGTTGGTATGTTAATTTTGATGCTAAACTGATTATTTATTGCCAATGAAGCGCGCGTTACGCGCGTATAGGAAGTTCTTTTCGAGCAACTATCACGTTTCAAATTTTGCAGATAGATATAATAATGACATAAAATAAATAAATATCAATAAATAAATAAAGCTATGTAATAATACTATAAAACTAAAGATTACAGATTACTATAACTTACTCTTTATACTGCGGGCCTAAACTTATGCTTTTTACCTATTTTAGTATTAAATTTGGTGCAATGGAATGTAACATTTCGTTCTTAAATAATTTCAAGAAGTAACAAGAATTGAGAATTGAAACCGCTTCTAACCGAGGTGTACTATTACGAAAATCTCAGAAACTACTCAACATACCTATAGTGTCGTAAAGCAACATGGTTGAAAATTCTTTAACTGTTCGATTTCAAATACTTTTTAAAGACCCTGGTTTAGAAGCATTTATTTCTTCTTTTATACCAGCTTAATCTTTCTTTGTATTTTCTTTGTGAGAATTAAAATAATATATTTACGTTATATTAAAATTGAATAGCCACCTACTTACTTAAATACCGGCTAAAATAAAATTCTTGCGGGTTGTTAGCCTTTACAATACAGGCAATATAGGTAACCCAATAGGCACATTGTTTTCTTAAATGATACAATAATAAATCTTTTTTTTTAATTCAATGCCGATGCTAGTTCCTGTATAAAGTTCAAGAAAAATTCAATAAAAAAAAATATATTTTAAAGCGAAATTAGGGTAGGAAAATTAATTGTTTATACTGGACTTTTATATAGGTCGACCGATTTTTTTCATGAGATGAAAAAATACCGCTTGGTCCTTGTCGCTTAACCAAGACGTTAAGTTTTAGCTGAGAGGGGAGTTTACTAGGAATCGCCCAAGGGTCTCCGAAGAAAGCCTAACAACTCAAAAGCAGCTGCTTCCCGAGTACCTACATGTACCACCAGATCGATATCGAACCCCATTGAGAAGATCTGATGAGAAATTAAGTGAGCTGATGTTATAGGCTATGTTTTACACCGAACTGTTAAACAAGTTCGATGAATACGGAAACTTATAAAGTGGCTGCTACTAATGTTAGTACTAGTAGCGTCCAATAGTATCTAGGGTAGATTAGGAGGCTCCGTAATCTGGGATCCAATTCGGCTGCTGTATAGTTAGTGGCAGTCATAAAAAGTGATTATTCGTGTCACGTCATTGATGCGCAGTAGTGTTCTCTGCGCAGTAGTGACTCTGTCTTGATATACTCGTACTAAGAGACGGATGCGAAAGCGAAATTACGAACCTTGTCGAGAAGGAACGATTTACTCCACTTGCAAACCATGAGGTCTGCTGAGGAACCTGGACAGGTTTAGGGGAAGGCGTATTCATTCATTGCATTCGTGCATTTCTCCAAGACGTCCTATAAGTACTTGACCTTTTCGACCCAGGAAATTGATTGACGGAAAAGGGCGCTCAAGAGTGTTCCCCCAGCCAAATCGGGAAGAGATTCGCATCAAGCTCCTTTTGAAAGAGTACAGGTGTGCTTTTCGTTCACGCAGGGTACGCTTTGACACGCCACTTCTAGAACCACTGATCTACGGTTTCTGCTACAATTCGATGTGACTTGTTACATCATTCGTATTGCCCCCAGCGCGTACCAAGCTAATTCTAAATACCTTACCTTAGAAAGTTGAACGTTTGATCACCTTAGCTTAGCAGTGGAGTCACTTAATACAAAACAAAACCTTCAAATTATTTTAAGTTTTGATAATTTATAACTTTAATTACCATAATGATATAACATTGTGTGCTCGAACAATATGTCGAAATCTGTCTTTATTAAATTGTATCTAATTAATTTAAACTTTAATATTCAAATGCCAAGTTCACATATTATACATATAAAAGTTGCCTTTTATCGATATTAATATATGTATTATCGCATAGTGTATCTGAAACAAATATTTGATACCTTATAAGTGTAGCATAGTTTTTGGAGCAAAACCAATGACCCTGTCGTAGTCTACCGGTTTCTATTCCGATTTCACATTCACTTATATTATTAGACAGAGATAATATTATCACGAATACTTCAGTAAAATGTCATCATTAAAATAATTTGTTTATTTCGATTCGCTAGAAACTTGTTTAGCATTTATACTATCGATAGAGTCACGATCACACACATACATAACACAAGCCTCTACTTTTAAAATATTATTTCGATCTCGTCAAGGGGATCCTATTCGCCTTGTTTCTGTCGGATATTAAAACATTTTGCAACAATCGTTTATTCTGGTTTTTATTTACGACGTACTTTACATCGTTGCATGATTTAATTATATTTTTAAAACACTAGTCTCGTCGTAGAGGTCCCATATTTTATGTATTAACATTTTAATGGCGGCTATGGTTTAAACGTTTTCAAATCAAAATTAAGGCCAGCTTAATGGAGATGGGTTATTAGTTTAGTTTATACTCTTGAAGCTAAAAAAAAAATCTAACCAAAAGGCTTAATCAGGGACCGAGCCAATAAAATGTATGACTTTGTTAGGTTTTACAATAACTATAATTGAATTCTAATTTAAATTAACTTTGGGGTAAAATTAACGTTTTATTAATTAGCTGTGCAAAATGAATTGCTGTTCGTTAGTCTCGCTAAATCTCGAGAACGGCTGGACCGATTTTGCCAATTTTGGTCTTGAATTGTTTGTGGAAGTCCAGAGAGGGTTAAAAGGGTAGGTAAATATGAAAATCCTCGGAATTAAATTAAAATAACAATTTTGTTTTCCCTTTTATGTGTCGCCCGTCGGACGGATTCCTTTTGTTTGTTTTATGTTTATTTTATACAAAAGTTTAGGTCTTTTATTTATCGATTGAGGCACTACGAAGTCTGCCGAGTCAGCTAGTAACTTAATAAATTCATGACGATTCCGCTAACTTTTCCGACAGCATTCGCCGAACCCATAATTGAACGCGCGCCGGTCAGTAATAGTCCTGATCTCGAGAGTGAGCGCATTCCACAGCTGAACAGACCGCACAACGAAAGAGTTACGAACATAACTATAACTAGGTATGGGACAATGAATTAATAGGCTATGGATGGAACGTAGGCCCCGCGCATGGCTGGAATAAGATAGGAAATAGGGAGTAAGATAGGAAGAAGTTTCGGGAGACATAAGTAAGGAATGAAGAGTCGTCTGTGCACGTAAATTACGATGCTGGCCAATCGGAAGAAGCTTGAGCTCAGCACGATAAGAAGATATACGATCATATTTACGAAGATTAAAAATAAATCGAATGCAGTAATTAAGAAGACGATCAAGTTTACATATTAAGAATTATATTAATTAATTAATATATTAATTAATCAGGTAAAAATAACACACATCACCGTAATCAATTATAGGGAAAATCAAGGCCTGTACCAGCATAGTCTTAGTCGCTGATGATAAGAAATTTTTGAGACGATACGGAGCACGAATAATTCCAGAGGTATTTTGTCCAACGTAAGATACCTTGGCTTTCCAGTTGAGTGTGGAGTCTATGTAAAGGCTTAAGATCTTAACCTTAATCTAACGGAACTTAGGGGAATCACTGCACCAATATAGATGGGATTTACGTAGGAACTTACGAGTAGGAGCGTTTCAACACTCCTCACAACCTACACATAAAAAACCGTATTTATGGTATACGGAAGTAATATATTTCCACGGTTTGATTATGTGACCTACAATAATAATTATTCGAACAGTGTTTGGAACTGGCTAACCTTTGAAATTAATAACTGTTACGTTTGAACTAATATTATACACATATATCGGGTAATTGATCACATCTGAAATATCGTTGAATTATTTGACCTTTTGGACATGAAGGTTTTTTTAATATTAGTAATACATATTTTGGGAAGATATACGACGAAAGGAAAATCTTCCACCGAGCGGATGTTATTTGCTCGGTAGACCGACGGTCCGAATGTTGTTGTTCGGAACTTGTATATATGCGCTTTATCTTGAAAATGTCGTAAGCGAGATTCAGGCATCTGTCAATTATCTTGCGTTGTATGATGACTACCGCCACATCACTCCCCTCCGAGACTGGAGGTCGTGTCATTTTTAGTTAGCGTTGTCCGTGCTGAGATTAGCTTGCAAGGGCCAGTGCTGCTCGAAACCTGCGGTGAGTCGAGGCTGAGCTTGAATGCTGCGTGCGTGTCGCCAGTGTTGCTCGAAGTTTGCAGTGAGTCGAAACTGAGCTGAATGCTGCGTGATTGTCGCCAGTGCTGCTCGAAGTCTGCGGTGAGTCGAGACTGAGCTTGAATGTTGCGTGCGTGTCGTGCGTAGTCCATGTGATGCAGAGCTGCCACGCCGGAGATGTGTGACCCCAAGCGTTGATGATCCGGTCGTGGGCTGCGATGAACTGTAGCGGCGTGATGAGGCAGTGAAGTTGCGTGCCGTAGGACCAGGAAGCGCGGTGAGTCGGCTGCGATGGTCCTGTTGAGGCTGCGATGCTGGCTTGCTGTGGGACGACTGTCAATGACGTGCTTTTATCTGCGTGAATGCGGGGATTGTGGTAGCCGAAGTTCTTGATGCGCTGATGATGAATCAGAAGGTTGCGTGTTCACATCACGTCGGGGTCACCAGTTTGGGAAGATATACGACGAAAGGAAAATCTTCCACCGAGCAGATGTTATTTGCTCGGTAGACCGACGGTCCGGATGTTGTTGTTCGGAACTTGTATATATGCGCTTTATCTTGAAAATGTCGTAAGCGAGATTCAGGCATCTGTCAATTATCTTGCGTTGTATGATGGCTACCGCCACACATATCATGTTTCTGGAATAATAATGCTTCGGAATGATAGTTAATAAACTATTTAAAATTTAAAACACTTTTACTAGCTCGATATGTATGTATATGTTTGTTTGTATGTAACGGAATCCTTGAATGTCATCACGATCTTCAGTCAGACTTCAAGACGTCCGATTTACTTGAAAATTTGCACACGTATCATGGATCGATGACAACACAAAATAAAGTAGCTCTCATGTACCAGTATAGAGAGTTTAAAAAAATGCTGCGCGTGCAACTTGAGAGTAAAAAAATGCTGCGCGTGCAACTTGAGAGATGTGAAACTTCTTTTGCGGTGGTATTGTGGTTTTCTTCATATATTTTTTTAAGCTAAGTTCACACCGTTGGCCTTGCAATGTTGTAGTCTATATGAAACCCAATAGTTGTTGCTAAACTAAATAAAATATAGGATAGTTACTTAATATGTTACATCTACAGGAGCAATGAGAAACAAATAACAAGCCATCTAGTGGCCGACACCCGTAAACAGTGGGTCGCAATACTCTCTGACTATTTTCTCACTCTCGCTCTTCCTAATTGGTATCTTTTCTCTCTAGCCGTAACGAATCTGTCGCAAGTTAAATTTTACTCTCAACGCGCCTAAAGAAGTTTCACTTCAAAAAGATGAAATTATTTGTTACTTGATAAATTATCTTGAAAATATCCAGGTAAAATAATTCGCCTATATCAACCTATGGCTATATATATACTAAATATGTTTCTGGTAAGCTCTTAAGTAGTATATTCTCTTTTTTCTGTTTTTCTCTTATGGTTTAGGAATATCGAAATTACGAATTTAATATAATACTGAAACTATTAGATTTTTTTTAAATAACACTGACACTATTATACTATGAAATATATTATTAGCATTAGAATTAATAGAAGCTATACATACATGATTATTAAAGTGGAAGAAATTATGAGGCTTCCGTTTCCACGATGAAACAATAAAATGTTGTAATACCATCTGAATATGCCTTTGTGTATCATTTCGTCTTCTCGTATTAAAACTGTATAATCTCAAAACTTACTAATTTTACCGAAGAGTTTTTTAAAGGTTTAACATGTGATATTTTTAATACCTATTAATCATCTTTGCAACTTTAATTTTTTATTTTTTACCATTTACATTATCTGTATTTTAAAGTAAGATAAAATTATGTATTAATTTTGTTAATAGTAGTCAAAAAATAGGTAAACAAAAAAAAAAAATACATGTGTGCAATTCACACGTGGTAGAGTGAAACCTTCCAAAATTAAAATACAATTATCCTAAACGTCTTAAGTATATGTAAAATTTTGTCATTAGTAAATAATTGTAAGGTAGCGCCCTCTGTGAATTGATATTTTAATTTCACGTATAATCCTAAATTAAAATTTACTACAAGAGCTTTCATACGCACGTTAGTATTAAAAAATCTCACAGATGGCGCTGTATTAAATAGTATGTATATTTCTGTCTCATTCTTTGCTGGCTTCATCCTACACATTTTTGTATTTGTGTCTCTTACCTGTCGTTTTTTCCGTTGCATCCGGTTTGAAATCACAACGATTCTAAAGAAGTTTTCACTTCAAAAATAAACAAAAAAACTAAACTACGCTCTTTTGACAGTATTTATGAGAAAAATATTGGTGATACCAAATGGTTTCGCATATTAAGTCAATTTCGAATATTTTTGGATTTCTACACTTTTAATGCTAAAAGACGATTTGTGTACTTCTAGTATTTCTAACGGCATTATAGACCCGAAGTCTCACGAGTATTAACTAGTGTGCACCACAACTGGTCAGGATTAAATGCCATTATCATCCCAGGTTAAAATAATGAAAAAAATCAATTTCGGAGAATCAGTGTCACATTACGTCGCCTAAAATGAGTCGACTATTATCAAAGCCGGCAATCTGACTTTTGGACAATTATTGGTAAATCAGAAAAACGAATTATTGACTTTGTATTCCATTGGCAGTCACAAAACTCTTCGGAACGACATCTTAGATAAATAACAGGTTAAGTATTAACCTTTATTTAATGCAGGTTTTGAACCGTATTCTTTGAAGGAGACGATTATATTCAAATCAATCTGTATTGACATATCAATATTTTTTTTTTGTCCAAATGCACAGATTGCCACCTTTGATAATAGACGACTCAAATAACCTTCTTAGTGGGTACTTATTTTAATCACGGTTGGAGGTAATTTTCGTAAGCGTGAAGTCATGCCTTCAATCAGTCTTAAAATTGCAACATCCTATATCAACTGGCCGCAATATTACCTAGTTTCACTTGATTTGTATTCCAGCCTCAAGCAGCTTTCGTAGACTTGCCATGAATGTTTGTTGAATGTAACGATCAGCTGAGAGTTTACTGATTATCCAATAATTAGGACCTGTTTTATTGTTCTGCATTTTTTTTACCATGTTCGCCATGACATGAATTCGATGACATGAGGTCTAATTGCATTGAAATAACGAACCGAAGCTGCTTTCTTCATATCAATACATTTTACAAGATCTTTCTGTATTAAATTGTGCAATGCCTAAAATTGTTTTATCAAATATCAAATTCGGTACACTCATACCCAAGCCTCGCAAATATCCACCCTTTAATTTTATGAATGTGTAAGGAAGTTTGTTTGTTTGTTAGTTTGTTTGTATATTTGTTTGTGCTTCTTGTAAGAATCAATGAATCAATCTGAAATGATGTTTTTAAAATAATAGTTTTAAGTCAAGAGATTGACGTAGCCTAACTTTTATCGCGAAACTGTTCCGCGCCATAAATTGGCAGGAGCAGAGTTGAAACTTCGTATCAAATAGCAGTGTTGATTTACATATTATAAAAATACGTTACAACGCTCGTACCTGTGCTTATCTTAAGATTAATTTAAAATTTAAATAAATTAGCAATAATTATAAAATTAATGGCCACAATATTTATAGTGTGTCTAGAAAGTGTAAAAGACACATATCTACAAAACATTTTAACCCATATTTTTAGGTAAGTACGGATTATTGTTTGTATTTGATAGTAACACCGTAATATCATTGTGACAATGAAATTCAACGACTTTAAATCAAGTAAAAAATAATATTATACATTTTTTAAAGTCAACATTCGATCAACAACATAGCAGAATTTAACGAATAATATAGCCAAACAAAATTCTCGAATACGCAATTTTTTTGTTGCTCATTATTTTTTCAATCAATCAAATTCAACAGCAGTACAAAAACTAAGAACTGTGACAAAAAAAAAAAACTTCCACAACAAAAGAGGATCTCAGTCATCGGCTCAAATAAACTAATCGAGCAATTAAATCATTCTGCCGTATATGTGAAACGAAAACAAATGTCTTTATTTACATCATTGTTTCGGACAATGGCACTTATTTACAAACAGACTTCCTCACGATGGACAAACAACGCATTTTAATTCTAACTTTGTGCACTGTACTCGTAAAATTACGTGAGTATGCAGACGCACCTTGACCAAGTTGGTGACATAGTTTAAAACAGCTGTAATCGAATAATTTTATGGGACTTTCATCAACTATTGACTTTTAAATAAAACTGCTTTGTGTAGAAGTGTAATAAAAATATTTTAATTTGATACGCCCGTCGCTAATTTTGAATTAATTTAATAATTAAAATAAAAAACTTCAAGATGGATATAAAAAATACAAAATTTAAAAACAAAAGCGACTTCAAAGAAACTTACAGAATAAAATAATAATTTTATCAGTACAGACGAGGTCAATTAAATTTGCATTATTAAGAATATCTCAAAAACTGCTGATTAGATGTTAATAAATATTTAAATGGGACGTGAAAAACGGCTTTTAAATTAAACAGGAATCATCAAAATCGGCGCACTTAGAAAGAATTTCTGAGGTAACACACACATAAAAAAATAAATTAGAATTGATAACCTCCTACTTATTTTTAAAGTCGTTAATGAAATACTTGCCAACAGGTAGTAGACTGATTTTCTGGTTTATTATATAAATAAAAAAGGTAACGTTTTCGTAACTAGAAATAATTTCAAGAATTCATTTACTGTCTGCATGTCTCTATGTGGGTGGCTTGCATGTCGCAACGCTAATGAGCTCCAGTAACCGTCTTATACTAGGCGGATCGTTTAGTTCTTTTAGCCAATTCTAAATTCGAAGATTTAAATTCTGCAAAGCACTGCTTTTGCTAGGCCGTGTTAGCAACAATCCCGGTTTGAGCCCCGCGAGCTCACCTACTCGCCCGGTTACGCTGGCATAGCCTCTCAAGGCAGGAAAAAAGGTAGGAAAAAAGAAAAAAAAAAGGTAAACGAACCATGCTGACTTTTATAATATTTTCCAGTTGGTTATTTATTATACACCTACGCAAAGCGATAAATTTACATTTAAAATGATAAGAATTTGATTTAATTACACGATGTTGTTGCGCTTTAATGGAATACGGTCTTACTTAAAATACATTACTACGTATTTCGTTTGGTATCATTTACCTATCCTGACCGCAATCGGATTGATGCCTTCGAAATGTGGTGCTGGAGGAGGATGTTGGGTATTCCCTGGACCGCACGCCGCACCAATGTATCCATCCTAAACTTTAGAAACAAATAAATTGTATATAAAAGGATATTTTGAAATATGCGGATATATACAATACTAAAATTAATACATACACAAAATCTCGAATCACTACAATGCCAAAGCAAATTCCTCATATTCCTCGTAGCGACCTCTAGTTTTAAAATAGAAAAAGAAATGTAAGAAAAATGGAAATATTAAAAAATGTAATTTTAAGATATTATACATTGTAATTTATTAATGTAAATTTTTATATTGGTAATGTAATAATTAGATAACGTAAAGAAAATGTAAACATAATTATATAAAATGTACAACGAAAAATGTGACAGATAGACAATGGAATGCGTATAAGAAGTGAAAATGAAAATATATCGGGAAAAAAGTGAAGAAATAAAATGTATAATAATAGACATATAAGTAAAATATAAGGGAATTAAAGTATAAGTATAAGAAGGGAACAAACGAATATTATATAATTATGGAAAACGAAACATGAATCCAACATTACAAATAGTAAAAAAAAAAAAACAAGATAATTGGAAAAATACCAAAATAGCCTAAAAAAATGACCCTGACAATTACTAGTCAGGGGAACGCGCAATATATTAAAATAAAAAATAAAAAAATGTATCCATCCTAGCTCAGTTGAAGATTCTGACTAGACTCTCCACCATTTGCATGCGAAGGATACTTGAATACTTTGGCCACATCGCAAGGAAAGAAAGTGACAACTTGGAGAAATTGGTGGTCACTGGAAAGGTCGAGGGCAAGCGACCAAGAGGCAGGAACCCGACCCGTTGGACGGACCAGATTCGTGCAGCCCTGGATACCACAGTGCACGATGCTCTGCACTCAACTGCAGATAGGAACAGATGGCGGTGCACTATAAAAAACAAACTGTTTCAATGCCATGACCACGACCCTCAGTAATGAGGAAACTGACGCAAGGAGGAGGACCTATCCGGAGCCAGAACCTCAACATAACAACAACACTACTAATACTTATAAAGATTAGAATTTGATTGATTTTAATGAAATTGAATATATGAAAATCCGTTTAGGTAGATTATTAAGATCACGGAAATAGTTAGAAGAAACCAGCTTTTGTAAAAAATAACTCATCCTTTAAAAAAAAAAACAATGTTGAGCTTGATATACTGACGTAATATTATGACTTTACTGTTTAAGCACAGAACAGATTTTGGTCTTGCGGTTTTAATAGTTATTTTTGAATTACATATTTTAATGTGTTTAAAAAATAACAATGCATAATATAATATTCAGCTATTATCAAAAGTGTATGCGACCCGCTTCTACTGCTATTCTTCCGTATTAGCAAATATCTTTGCTTTTTTTAATTGCCACTGTAGAAAACGAACACATAGCACACTTAATGGTAAGTTGTGACCGTCGCTCATGAACATCAGCAAGTGTTACTAATTAACTAAGTCTTTTAGGTAACTATTCGATAATAGTCGATAAGAGGACGAGAATCTATCTAAATATATAAAAATGAATTGCTGTTCGTTAGTCTCGCTAAAACTCGAGAACGGCTGGACCGATTTGGCTAATTTTGGTCTTGAATTATTTGTGGAAGTCCAGGGAAGGTTTAAAAGGTAGATAAATACGAAAATGCTCGGAATTAAATAAAAATAACAATTTTGGTTTTCCCTTTGATGTGTCCCCCGTCGGACGGATTCCTTTTGTTTGTTTTAAGTTTATTCCTAGACAATAGTTTTGGTCTTTTATTTATAGATTGAGGCACTACGAAGGGGTCAGCTAGTTGAGAATAAAATTCATATAGCTTATCATGTCTAGATACATTTCGTTGCATGACAGTAAAAATATATGACGTGAAGAGAAAGATAAGTTTTTTCTCCGACGCTACGGAATTGGAGCAAAGAATGAACGTATACACAAACACATAATATGGCCATGTTCAATAATTAATCCTCCGTAAAATGATACTTATTTATGAAAAATTTGTGTATCGACAAAACCTTGACTGTGTCAGCACTTATTCGTCATCTATACTTAATATTATAAAGCGTTTGTTTATTTGAACGCATTAATCTCAGGAACTACTGGTCCGATTTGAAAAATTCTTTCAGTGTTAAATAGTCCATTTACTGAGGAAGGCTATAAGGTTATGTCACGCTAAGACCAAAACAAACGGAGCATCAATAAAGAATGTTTAAAAATCGTTTTTTTTTTCTTTCTACGTAAATGAAGTCGCAGGTAAAATTTAGCGTTATGCCAAAGTAGCTATTCCACGCGGACAAAGAAGCGGGTAAAAGCTAGTAGTCAATAAACTACGAGTACCACAGAACCGTTTGTGTTGCAAATCATTTAATTTATTGCTTAGACGAGTGAACAATCTGACGGCTCACCTGTTTTTTTTTTTCCTACCTATGCTATTTCAGCTTCACCCTAACGTTTGTAGGTGAGCTCACGGGGCTCAACCGGAGAGTTGCTAATACTGACCCTAGCAAGAGCAGTGCTTCGCAGAATCTACCACCGGATCGGAAACGCGACCCACTGAGAAGACCCGGCGAGAAACTCAGTGGGCTCATCTGTTTTTAAGGAACCCATAGACATTAACAACGTAAATTGCCCCGCCCACCTCGAGATAAACAACACAACATATATTCAATACCCAAGATGCAGTACAAAATGCGTTTTAAGAGTTTATTGGTTTCCTGACTTCTTCAAGAAGGGCATTGAAAAATTACCACTGCGTTGGCAGTCATTCATTGATACTATGCGTCCATATTTTGATTAATACATTCCCGATCCTGCGGATAGAATGTAAAGCAGTCGACGTCGCCCCAAGCACGTCATATCGGATCCTCCCGATCCACTAACGGTGCTTTTAGGTATCTCAAGCACCGGTCATCGTTCTAAATTCATTAACCCTCAGACACACACACAGAGTTTCTCGCCGGATCTTCTCAGTGGGTCGCGTTTCCGATCCGGTGGTAGATTCTGCGAAGTACGGCTCTTACTAGGGTTCGTGTTAGCAACGTCGTCAGGTTTGAGCCCCGTGAGCTCACCTACTAGTTAAGGTTACACTGATATAGCCTCTCAAGGCTATCACCTTAGGTAGGAAAAAAAAATTGATTAATAGAAATGTTTATCTTTTTTAATAAATTAATTAACATAAACGGAAATTGCGTAGATAAAGACTTAAATGTAAGTATAATGTAAGTCACCAGAGTTGTCATTTCAGTATTTTCAACATGACACGTCCATAGGAAAATCTACTGTTTACTGTGGAAATGATTCTGTGTTTTTCCAAGATATTAGCATAATTGAGTTGTTATTAATTCAATGTGTTTTTTCAAATCGATTTATTTCGATCGCATATTTTTATGCTTTTCATATTCAAAAGTTTCCATCCTATTAACTTCGTCTCACTTAATAATATATAGTTAATTAATAATTTGTGACCTTCACGCTTGGATCGTGGTCATTGCATATTTTATCTTTTAATCAACAGCTAACTATGAATAGTTTCTTGAGGTGAAACATTGACCTCTAATTAAATTATTTTACGCAACATTATCTTCACAATAGTTCAGTCCATCTCACCTTCTGATCCAATAGGGATGGTTCGATTGAAGGTAAATTCATAAGTTACAGAATAGAACAATACATTACCATTCTCAATACATCCTCGCATTGTTGGAACAAAGAAAACTAGAACTTGTTTTGTTGACGTCAGATGCTGTTTTAAAACTTGTTGAATCGGTTTATCGATTGTCGTTTTTTTATTGCTTAGATGGGTGGACGAACTCACGGCCCACCTGGTGTTAAGTGGTTACCGGAGCCCATAGACATCTACAACGTTAATGCCGCCACCCACCTTATTCTTTAGGTCATGAATGTAATGTTGAATTTATGTTATTCATGACACTTTAATATATATAGTTCTAAAACCCCATTTTCAGTTACTTTATTATTTATTTATACTATTATGTATTACCCTTTAAATGTATACAACCCGTTTTATAATAAACGTCAAACAGTCGACTGACGCAGAGGCAGCAAGCCCACTGTTATCGAGCTAGCAGCAAATCGCATCATAGTCTGAACTGATGATGATCATCCAGATTAAAAAAAAACCTATTTTGTTAAAAACCCAGATCGTATTAAATCATATAAGTTATTAAAATCTTAAAAAACAAGCACATATTGAAAGCATGGCTAAGTTTGTTAAAGTTGTATAAAAAAGAAAAATCCTACCTAATCGCCAGTAGTAATGTAATGCAAATTGATCGGGAGCCCGAATTCGAAGAAGATTTCGAGGTCGCAAAAGCGTTTGACAAAGTTTGGCACAACTATTTGATCTTGAACAAGTGCGTACCGGACAGTCTCGTGCTCATCTTACAGGACTTCTTGTCAAACCGCTCTTTTCGTTATCGAGTCGAGGAAACCCGAACCGTAGTCAAACCGTATCTCACCCCACATTAGGCGTAAAAACCTCACTTCCCCGAACACCCTCTTCAGTCAATCAATACCCTGGGCCAGGAAGGTCAAAACCTGGGAGTCACCCTGGATGCATCAACGACATTCCGCCCCCACAGAAAATTTGTCCCAATAAGGAGACATTTTAAAAAACTTGCTTAAGACACATCATCGGTCTTTGATGACTGGGTGAATCGTGGCCGAGGTTGCCTCACCTTCCGTCTGGTGCGGGTGCTGACTGGGCACGGATGCTTCGGGAAGTACCTCTACCGGATAGGAGCTGAGCCGACGATAAGGTGCCACTATTGTGGACACGATCTGGACACGGCGGAGCATACGCTCGCTGTCTGCCCCGCTTGGGAGGTGCAGCGCCGTATTCTTGTCGCGAAGATAGGACCGGACTTGTCGCTGCCTGGCGTCGTGGCGTCGATGCTTGGGAGCGATGAGTCCTGGAAGCCTATGCTCGTCTGCGTCTGGGGGACGGCGGGATGGATGTAATATGCCCTGCGTAAACCCAGCCCCGTCTCAATAGCTCCGACTGGGTTCCGGCCCGGTCCGGGGTAGGGCGTCGGCTGTGAGCGGCAGCAGTTTTTAGTGACGTTCAACTCCCACATACCGAGATCCGGCGATTTTCGACGGTCATGATATACGCGAGTGTGGTATTCACTCACGCGGCCCACACACACGTAGACACCCTCCAAGCCCCTAATCACGTTTTTGCTGGTTAGCCGTCACGTAAAAGTTTTACACAATTTGATAAGTAAAAATATTTTCTTCGGTATTCTCGATCCGTAGACATATTATGTAATCAAAATTACTTCGAATGTCGACCTTCATGATTATCTTAGTCATCGGTGACCACGAAAACTTTTAAAAAAGAAACGTCATAACTTGGAAATATAACAATAAAAACTCATAATCAAATCGTAAAAGTAGTCTTAATTACGTAAACGTAACTATAATTAATGGAATATGTAGGTATTTATTTTTGTCTGTTAATATTGAACATATTAAACGTGCTGACTTTGTCCACTGCAAATATATCAATAAGAGATTTTTTCCTCTAGATGAGTGGACGAATTCACGGGTCACCTGTTGTTATATGGTTGGGTTACTTTGCTACTACGGTACGTACATACGTATGTATTAAGGCTAATAGACCACTGAGCACTTCGTCAAAAATCTATTTTTTTCATGTGTTTATGTTCGTGAACGTGTATTTTTTTATTGCTTTGATGGTTGGACGAGCTCACAGCCCACCTGGTGTTAAGTGGTTACTGGAGCCCATAGACATCGACACCGTAAATGCGCCACCCACCTTTAGATATAAGGTATAGTTACAACGGCTACTCCACCCTTCAAACCGAAACGCATTACTGCTTCACGGTAGAAATAGGCAGGGTCCAAACGAGATAAAAGTATCTATGTAATGTTTTTTCAGAATTCTTTATCAGTGTGTCGATGTTACAGACAAACATCTATTGGAGCTATTCGTCCGAGGATGTCGAATGGACTTGGATCGGGCTAGATCAAAACTGGAAGCATTTTGTATAGCTCGCAAACGTCATAGGGACCTCTACGAATACATATCATTGAACGAACCTCCTCTCAACGATGTTTGTAAATTTTGGTGAGATTTTGCAAATGCTATCTACTTTTTTTTTAATTTTTATGCATACATAATTAGTATATCGGAACGATATGAGATCGCACTCAAACCTCGGGTAGCAACATTCACACTGTGATGTCTATGAACTCTATATACCTAGTCATCGCTATCTATCCTAAAAATAAAGTTAAAGGGATCTCGAAAATACGAATTATAATTTTATTATCCCTATTTATATCAACTAGCGGTCCCCCGGTAGTCGAATTTCGACTACAATTAATTAAAATTATAAGTTATAAAGACTATTATTTTACTTCCTATAATCACAGATTTCACCAAGGGTACATTATAGACATACAATATTAATCTATTCTCAATTTGACCACAAACTTGGAACAATAGCTAAAGTTTGACAATGAACGAAGAGTATAATGCGTGTGTGTCGTGTTTCTTTTATTGATTTAATTGGGCATATTATTTGGGCATAATTCATAAAAAAAATTAGCATTCTGCACTTCTTCTCTATATTTTCTATAAGTGTGGGAAATTTCATACTCCTCCGTCCGCGGAATTTTCATAAAAAAGGGTACAAAGTTTTTGCTTCACGTATTAATATATATATACTACCGCTTAAACTATTACGACTATTAACATTAACGTTTTCTCAACAGTGACATCGCAACTCTCCCAAAACTGACCGATGAAGGTTTGAGAATAACTGTATTCATAATAAAACCCGGATACCCCGAGAGTTCTGCTGATGTGACGGCAGCAGTTCGCGCCACATTACTCTTGAGCGACGCTCGTATGAGGGACGAAACACTTATAACCGGGGACGTGTTTATTTATGAGGTTGGTATACCACTATTTGAAACCCTTGTAGCTGAACGGAAGAGACGACTAGGTTTTGAATTCCATAGTCTTAAACAGTTAAGACATGGACTGAAAAGTATATCCGATCAAGGTTGTAAAGCAGTTTGACCGATAGTTAGTAGTAGCAACTGAAAATGTTCATTTTAAATCACATTAAATAAAATTTATATTATATACATAAAAAACATTCGTTCGGATCGCAGCGCATAAAATAAAAGTTACATTGTTCCAAAATCTTCTATTATAATAATAATTTAAAAATTAATTAACACTTGTATTACGCCTTGTTCAATTTTTTTAACCGTCTTCGCCATCTTCTTTTTCTCTGTCATTCTGTCTGTCATTCTCTTCTCCCTTTCTTTCCGTTTTCTCTCACTCACATGTTAACGTTCCGTTCCACACTCTTTTCATACGTTCCGTTCTTACCAATCCTAAGTACTTAGAATTAATTAAAACCAACCTTATGATTTATTTTATTTATCAGTCTCCTTTATGTTGATAGTTCATTAAAAGCGTGATTGCTTCTCAAAGCGCTCTTTTTATTATAAGCTGCGTAATTACGTAATTACACTATGTATATTAAATTCGTAGTTGAAATGCAATGGTTTTGTGTGTGTTTTTGAAATATTCTGAGCTAAATAAGATAGCCAATCCTGTAGGTTTCAAAGGTTAGAGGATCACTAGTGGCTCGGGTCGCTGCAGCTGCCGGTGCAATCAGACGAGGCATCCAACTCGCACAGGCGGCTTATCCTCAGAGGCTCAAAAGGATCCACGTTGTTGGAGCACCGACGTTTCTGGCATCGTCTTTACAGCTCATGAGGAATTGCGTGAACGAGAAAATCAAGAGACGGGTAAGAATGTTTACTGAAATTACACCATGCATGTGATTACTCCAAAGCTGGTTGGATTGGATTGCCGTAGGATTGAAGTAGGCAGCATTCCTGTGCTTCTGGCATTTCTTCTCTGTCAAGTGGAGTCCACGAAAGATATAATACCTATTCGTGTCTGTCTGTAGCGAGGAAAATTCTTATTCGATCATTAGTAAAGTCCGGCCTTGCAATCCTATCCTTTCAAAATTTAAATAGAGGATATTACTGTATTAAAGGTATGCAAATTAATTTGTTACAATTATACGATGAACGCGAACAATTATTTAATTTTAATTATCACAAAAAAAAGATTGTAATAATACCTAGTAGCTTAGTGGCCTTAAGAATAAGAAACGTAATGAAACATGTAGTTAGCACATGCTCATACTTTAGTACAACCCCTCCTGGCTGAGCACTTGCTCGCCCACCTACCCTGGTAAAACTGGAAAGGCCTCCGGGCCACCAGTAATCTCTAAGATATAAAAAATAAACTTTAGTACAAACACGAAGGAATAACATCGTGTAATAAAATTATTCCTGCAAAAATTACAAGTTTTGTTAAAGATAGTGGCCGTAGTGTAAGCCCGCAAGTACCATCAGTATTTGTCCTCCTCTGGCGCCTTTTCCTGTATGTCCGATGTTAGGGCATCCATTATTAGGATGAACAGGTAAAGGCTTAAATGAGCAGGGCTTGATCCCTGGTGTAAGCCTACCGCCACACTGAACTCGTCGGTATCGCCAGCTGCGGAGCGTACGTACGTACCAGCTCTACCGTACATAAGTCCGCTATATCGCTGGTATTACCCTGGCACTTCTATCACTTTCGTGCTCCACCACAGAACCCCAATTACGGGCGCTTAATATACCGAGACCGAGAGGGTACTATTGAACAGGAGCACCATGCTCAGAATAGTCCTTAATCATTTTATATTGACGTCAAACCGAATTTCCACTAACATAAGTTGTAAGTATGTTTACCGAAATAGTTATAACTTTTTTATTTGAACAGCCGTAACCTTCGATAGTTACTGTGTTCATGTTTATTAAATTGTCTGTTTTTATTAGGAATTTTGACGTAGTCACTCACGTCTATAGAGAATTTGCAAACACTCATTTTAGAGTTCGGGTTTTTTATTGCATGCATCAAAGGTCAACGAACGAACCTGTTCAACACTTGCTCGTTAATCCATGTTTGATTTGAATATTATTAATTTAATTGAAATCTCTTAAATTTAATATAAAAAAAAACAATAATACCTATATGTATTTATTGTCCTAATATATATAGGCTCCATTTTAGTGTAATATTACTATACCTACATACCCTATTCTATTTTATATACCTACTCTATGTACTTAAATTCAAATAAACTTATTGTACGACAATTCCTAAAATTTAAATTTCAGGTAGGTAGCCTAATCTACACTAATTTCCTAATTTTGTTTCGTGACGTTAAATAAAGTTGCGTACCAGTTTTTTTTTTTAAATGTCCCCTCAAACTTTCAACACCCGTCCAAAAGTAGCCTTATTACGTGTAATCTTATTTGTGGTGAAAATAAATGACCTACCTAACTATAGAATATAAATCCATATACCATGCCATATACCAGCGGTCGGGGAACTTTTTAAATTATTACCCCAAAATATTTTTGTGTAAATTGATATTACCCCATGGCGAGGAACAAAAAAAAACGAAATCGCTTCTTTTTAGCAACTTTCATATTATAGCCCCCATGATAATTTTGAAAAGAAAATAATGACTAAAAATTTAATTTAAACATAACTTATTCAATTTATTAATGTAATACCTAGTAATACATAACGGTAATAATAATAATAATATATGTAATATACAGTTGAGGAAAAGAAATCGCCCCCACAGAAAATATAAGTAAATGATAATTTCTTGTTATTTTATAATTCATATGATATTTTATATCACAAAAGTTTCATTTTTATCCCCCAAAATTTCATTTTACCCCATTTGGGGTAATTTACCCCGGTTCCCCGACCGCTGCCATATACAATGGGGCAACCCTTTGCTTGGGCGATTTAAATTGAATTGATCATTCCAATTAAGAATACATCAATTATATTATCATTGTTTCTTAATTTTTTATATTGGTAGCCGATGGCCTATTTTACATTTTATATTTTTACTGGTGGTAGGACCTCTTATGAGTCCGCACGGGTAGGTCCCACCGCCCCGCCTATTTCTGCCGTGAAGCAGTAATACGTTTCGGATTGAAGGGTGGGGCAGCCGTTGTGACTATACTGAGACCTTAGAACTATATCTCAAGGTGTGTGGCGCATTTACGTAGTAGATGTTTATGGGCTCCAGTAACCACTTAACACCAGGTGGGCTGTGAGCTCGTCCACACATCTAAGCAAAAAAAAAAAATACGACTAGCTTCAAAACTGATGTCTGTTTTTTTTTTGTTTTACTGTTTTAACAAACGCCTAATAAAAATTTACTTAATTTAGGGACCCAATTAACCTTATCAATTTATCATAATTTTAGATAGGTATAACATGAAACATGAACTTCCACAAGTTCTACATAAATATCTAATAGAAGTTATAAATTCAAAGTTTCATAATTTTAAACAGTTTAAATCTAAAAGGTTCATTGATGACTCGAGAGATACAATGAAGGCCCGTTTTGTATTGTGAAAACGGTATTAGGTATAGTGTTATTACAAAATGGCACGCAGAGCTGTTTTATCGATATCTGCATTCTTCAAGGGCGAATGATTTAAATTAGGTTATTGAGTCATTGAGTGCTTTAAAATGCAAACAATTATAGTACATATTTTTTTTAAATCTTAAGGCTTAAAAAACTAAGCCGATTTGGTCTGAATATAGCTTTGTTAAATAAACAAACACATCTGGCCCCAAACTAAGCTACTCGGTAGTATGGGAACCAGTGGCTGATAGGCATACTCATATACATTGAAACCTATACATATTAAACCCAAATAAAGACTAATCAAACTTGCCACTCGAATGTTTGCTTGAAGGGAAAATCGAACCTACGAGCCTCTGCCCAGTTAGGAGCACAAATTACTACGTCACCGTGTCAGTCAATGCAAAAAATAAGATTTAATGTTGGTATTGCAAGCTATTAAATGATAAAAAGTATTCATACCATCTAAATCTATTGTTTCCAGTATTACTTACACTCAAAAGTGGAAGAATTGTTTGAGCACTTCCCTGCACGTGTGATCCCTGAAGAATGGGGCGGAGAGGAAGAATCAGTAGAAGCACTCGTCAAGAAATGGAGATGTCGCATTGATGAAAGTCGGGACTTCCTACGCAACCTCAACGAGATGGGGGCCAGTACTGCAAATGCATCGGTTCCTGATACCGACATTTATGGCACGGTCGGCGCATTTAGAAAATTGGAAATTGATTAATTGTTTCGCAAACAGGCACAGATAAAAACTTGATGATTACTTACATTACTATTATATTAAAAATAAAATAACACCATCACCAAAGAATTTTCCAGCAAAGTCTTGGTAAGCTCATTTGGTCTGGAAATTGAAAAAGATATATTCTATAATGAAAATAAAGAAACTTAAATTGTAGGGTAGGTAAAAAAATATATTCTAGAATAAAGTTAGTTAGTAACGTAAGTATCTTAGTTAATTAAACGTCATTGTGATATTAGTTCATAATTGAACTAAATTGATAAACGATATTTTATAGTTTTAAGTTTAGTAATAATTCGGCTGGTTTAGTTTGGAAAAAATAAAAAGAATTTATTCAATAACGATTTGTTTTTATTACTAGCGTAAATGTTCAAGAGGCCTTGTCACCCGGATGTAAGGGCTACGGTCGCTCACTACACCTTGGGACTCTCAAACCTTTTTGAAAAAGAACGCTCGCCATCATAGCTGTGAAGTGGTTCAGAGCCGGGTTAGTGGCAAAAATGTTGCTTATTGAACCTCGAACTTTGACAGGTCAGATTTATGAGACGAAATGACGTGTTTTGGGCGACGTCGACTGTTTAAAAATTCGGTCTGCATGATCGGGAACGTAGTTACCGCTGGCCACGATGAGAGGATTCTCGTATCGTGCCGCTTTCTCGAAATGGCGCACTGATGCCGACTGTCGATACTTACTGGTACATGTCGTCGTGGAGGTCCACGTTTCTGACATACCATGGGGCTCCGGCGGCTATCCTGCAAAATAGGATTGGATTATTTGGAGGAGTTTCAAGTTTGTACGGGCCGCGTGAGCGAACACTACACTTGCATAGGTCATGACCGGACGTATACAAGTTTTGTAGAGTGTCACCTTATTCCTAATGTCGGTCGATGGTTGAATGCAAATATTTAATTAATTATTTTCTATTTACTACGTTTCTCTGTTTTTTTTTTTCAAATTGTTATTTTTGTTTTACGTTTTACTTTAATTAATTTAATTCTAAGCGATGCGACGCCACAATCGTTTGTAGTTGTTTAAATGCGGAGACATTTACTTAAATGGTGTTTAGTTGTAAGTTTAGATTTTATATAGTTTAAGTTCACTGTTTGTCTTCCATTTAAAATAAAATAAAAATTTAAAATATCCTAAAGAAAGAACCTAAAGGTACGTACGACGCATACCTACAATAAATATTACATTCTTATTAAAGTATAAAATTATATGTTTATATTATATAACTTTAAGGCAAATAAATAGTCAAATATGACAGTATGCTGGAAGTACTGATGATCCTATGAACACATTACGTACTGATTTGCACTAAGAAAGTATTAGGTATATATGATGTAACTATGTACTTTTTATTCAAATATGCACTTCGATTCAATTTTCGCAAATAAGCAGACTATTACAGAGATGGACTGCTGTTGATCAGAAAACTAATTTGACTAAAAACTTATTCGGTGTATGGGTGGTGAGGATGTGAAGAACGAAGATTAGAAGCACAGAAATACTATCAAGATTGATTTATTTCTGTGATTAGAAGTATGGGTGTTGCTAATGTAATGAAATAAGCTTCAAAGATATGTAGACGAGAGAGTATCAGAGAGAATATAATGATAACACAGGATATTAAATGTAAGGTCATAAATTAATGGATAGAGAGTTACTTTAGATGAAATCGGTAACGAGAGATATGACCATGTTTACTTAAGTCGAAATTGGTTCACAAGCAGCTGTTTGAGATGTTGATCTAGCACAATTACAGGATTTTGACATATTATTATGTTAGAGTAAGACACATCGATAATCTAATCGATAAAATGTAAAAGAGATTGAAATAACAAAAGCTCAATGTAATATGGAGAAAAAAACTTAAAACAATATAAAGACCATGTAGTATTGTTAATTTTTGGTCAAATTGCTGCAGTTTGAGAAATCCAAATGATGGTGTTATGAATTATTAAGCCGAGGCATTTCATTTCAGAAGTAAAACAGATTGTCCATTCGTAATTTAAATATTTAAAGCTTATAATGATTGTTCTATATTAGGTACATAATATTAGTAATACGGCATTCCCGATCCTGCGGAAAGAATGGAAAGCAGTCGACGGCGCCCCAAACACGTCATTTCGGATCCTCCCGATCCACTAACGGTGCTTTTAGGTATCTCAAGCACCGGTCACCGTTCTCGTCGAACCCGTCGTTTGCGACGAAGAGCTCGACGAGTGAATTAACCCTCAGACACAGCCCACTGAGTATCTCGCCGGATCTTCTCAGTGGGTCGCGTTTCCAATCCGGTGGTAGATTCTGCGAAGCACAGCTCTTGCTAGGGTTCGTGTTAGCAACGTCGTCAGGTTTGAGCCCCGTGAGCTCACCTACTAAGTAGTTAAGGTTCCGCTGATATAGCCTCTCAAGGCTATCAGCTTAGGTAGGAAAAAAAAAAGTAATAGGGCGGAAGCTGCCAATAACAATCATTAATATGTACTCATTCTTACCACTGCGTCACAACTCACAATACAACTAGAAAATTTTAATAATTGTAAAATGGCAAGTGTGATCCTCCCGAGCTTGATTTATGTATCAAAGTTATCAAAGTAAGTGGTAAATCTACACTGTTTGTTTTAATGTTATGAAGAAACTCATTCATTATAAAATGTTTAAGTCATTTCCTGATCTGGGCTGTTCCAATTTAACTTTTGCAAATATTTTCGATTAATTGTGACTGATTCACTTTCCGGTTCCCATACTTACGGTGGAGTACGCTAGTTTCAACAGGTAGGTAACGCTGGATTTACACTAAGTATCGCCTTATGACACCGTGAGAATCGCCATTACCTTTAGTCTACATAAATTTAGTAATAGTTCGAAGCATTATTTTTTTAGAGTACCTTACTCCCAGTTGAAAACTTTAAATAACGTTTAATGAGTATTGTAAGATGACATCAAAAGAAAATCACAGAAAAAACGGAATAAAATTAATTATTAGGTAACTGAAAAAAAATCACAACTGCATCCAAAATATTAACTAAAACCCGAAAACCATGCTATGCTAGTTATGTAAGGGGACAAACAAATTCAATATAACGACATATATAACATAGAATATAACCGTAAGAAGTAACAATGTACTTTCAACGCATAAGTAAAATCTAATTTGTTGCTGACGGTCATAGCTACGATACATAACTTCCACAATCCACAGTTGAAAATTTCGCGAAACAAGGACGATGAAAAAAATATATTTTGAGTTTGCACTAATACACTGTCGTAACCAAGCTAGTTCTACCAAGTGGGACTCCGCCCGGCTGCCAGGTGCTTGTTCAACAATGGTGAAGCCAAGTCTACTTGCATTACATTACGGAACACAAAATAGACTTTTTGGCGGGAACGCGAGGAGTGAAGTTGTGTGATTTTTTTTATTTTGTCTATTTAGCGTTTCTTCAAGTTTAAATGTGTAATAACGGTAGTTTATAAACTGTTTAGTATATGTGAAAGTGCACAAATGTGTCAGTAAATGACCACTATTTTACTGAGATTATATTTCATTACCATATCATCTCATCTCGTTTCATTTCATTTAATTTCACTTTATATTATCATTTTTCATAAAAATAAGAACATAAATTAAAATAAGAGTTGACCTAAAGGTCTTAGTTACCAGGTCATAAATTCGCTTAAAAAAAAGGAATTCAAAATTTTATTTTGATTCGTGGCAATGATTTATGCGTCAAATGTCAAAAATGACAACAGCAATGACAGATAAAATAATGTCATGTTACGTGGCCCGGGTCGAAAATTGAAGCATACGCACGCTCAAACGTAAAAGACCAAAATAAAACAAAAATTGTATGTGATTATTCACATTTAATAAAATGAAGTACTTAAGAATATCACAATGGCTGGTAGTAACTTTGTTAAACCTAGTTAGCAATGCGTACAGCTACACAGTCACAGTTGATGCACATGCCGAAGAGTGCTTTTACGAAAATGTAGAAGCCGATACCAAATTGGGTAAGACTATTCAGCTGAAATATGCTTTATTTGGTTTATCTTACACCATTTGCACTCAATGAAATCAAATACAAGTATGTAAAGAAGAAATAACAAATAGGTTTTTGTTTATGTTACATACCCTAAAATCTGTATGTTTGCACACGAAATGATAAACAATATGCGTGAATGAAAACGATACTTGCCGAATTTTCTGAAAGGGGATGCTTGAATTGATATATTTGGTCATTAAATTAGATCTTTTTATTATTTAATTTATTCAATAATGTTAATGTAATTGTAATATAATCTTGATATTTTCAGGATTATCGTTTGAAATAGCAGAAGGTGGTTTCTTAGATATTGATGTGATAATACTAGGCCCTGATGGCAACGTCATTCATAAAGCAGAGAGGGAGTCATCTGGTATTTATACATTTTCTGCTCCAACTGCAGGGAAGTATACTTATTGCTTCAGTAATAAAATGTCATCCATGACACCCAAGGTTAGTATTAACTTTAGACAATAGTAAGATTTCCTGTTCGATATTGTACAGTAATTTTATATGTAACAGTAGAACCTGTCACAAAAAGTCTGTTTTGAAAATAGCAAACAACATTAGCTCAAAATTATGTAACAGTTAATATTTAAAAAATTATGAGCTATATAAAAATTGTGAACATCTTGCCATCTTTACCATCAATAGAGGTGAAATCCAAAATTATTATTTGCATCCTTTTTATTATTTCTTCCTTTATGGATGAATCTTTAATATTCTTGCTAGTTATATAGTTAAAATAGCTTATTGATGTTCTTTTTTAATTCAACTTAACATAAACTAAACATAGCTTAAAATTATTTTATCAGATACATTAACAAGTACTTTCATTTGGTAAAGCATGTACAATTTTAATGTAATATTTTGTTAATAGGTGGTAATGTTCAATCTTGAAATCGGAGAACCACAAACTAAATCTGGTAATGAAAATGAAGCTGACCATAATAAACTTGAGGACATGATCAAAGAACTTGCTACTACATTAAGAACTATCAAACACGATCAAGAGTATATGCAGGTATACATTCTTGTATTATCTTACAGATAAATGATACCGAAAATAGATTAAAATATTAAAGTCTTATTTTTTATTACATTAAAATCATTCCTAATAAAGTTATGCAAAATCTCAAGAATATACTAATTTCAGGTGCGTGATCGTATCCATCGTTCAATAAATGAAAGTACAAATTCACGTGTGGTGATGTGGTCCATATTTGAGGCTTCAGTACTGCTTGTCATGACTATTGGACAAGTCTACTATCTCAAGAGGTTTTTTGAAGTGCAGCGTGTTGTGTAATGTTAATAGACTTATTTTACATTACACATGTTGGTGTGTGAAGTGTTGTATGACATTTAAATTATTTGTTTATCCAATGAGATGAAATAAGTTTTTGTAATATTAATAAATTTAAAATCTCCCTCTTTGTTTAATTCAAAACCAGAGAAATATTTAATGTAAATCAATATATTTTTCTACTAATAATGAGTCTACTAGACAGTATTTTATATTTTAAATTTAATTTAATTGGGAACAACAAAATAATTTACTTCTATTTTAAGCAAGAAAGGTATGATGACATATGATGAAATTCTAAAACTTTATCAAATTATAAAAAAAAAAAGAACACCTAACCTAAAAGTACATGTTATTATCCGCAACATGCTTCGTCAGATTACAGAAATAAAGTTATCAGCAACATGCTTCGTCAAAAAGTACAATACTTACTTTCAGCTGCAAGCGTCGTCATAAGTAACATAAAGGTCAACGCTAATAGCAATGCGCGCGTAGGCATCGGCTAGTCAAACAAGCCACTCTGGATCGCACCCGGCCCGAAAGTACCCATTACGCTAGCAGCATTGCCACGCTATTATATATATTTTAAATATCTAATTGTCAATGTATCAATAGTAGAAGCATGACTTAATGCACTTATTTATTTTGTTTAGATATCATTGCTGAGCATTTAATACAACATCTGTACAAAGTTTTCTGTGAGTGTTTTCTATTTAAGCCTTTGAATTCTTTTTCATTTTATTAAATAAAATTCATTTATTTGTTTTTGGTGATTCAATTCACATTTTGTGTGATATATTTTTACCCCTTTTATTAGGGGTAATTCCCACTTCTAGAAAAAGATTAGAAATTCTCCCTAGGGAACAAACAAACACGTTTGTTCGTTTTATGTGACATAGAGGGTCAAAGGAGTATTATCATCACTTTACATACACTGTGCATTATGCCTAATCCAGTTCCTTTCTAGGTATTTTAGGAAAAACCGTTTTACTGATGTTAGGACATCTTGTGAGTCCACACGGGTAGGTACCACCACTCCGCCTATTTCTGCCGTGAAGCAGTAATGCGTTCCGGTTTGAAGGGTGGGGTAGCCGTTGTAACTATACTAAGAAGTTAGAACTAATATCTCAAGGTGGGTGGCGCATTAACGTTGTAGATGTCTATGGGCTCCAGTAACCACTTAACACCAGGTGAGCTGTGAGCTCGTCCACCCATCTAAGCAATAAAAAAAAAGATGTTGGGTATAAGGTGAAAAAAAGAACAGATTAAAACAACAAATTTTATTTAACAAACCATCACCAAAATATTCGAGATTTTTTTTACTACATGAGAATTGCTACCAAAGAACTTATTTCACAAACAACAAAAAGGAACTTAAGGAAAATTTCTACACCCACTTAAACAAATTGGGCTAAAAAAGATTAAGCCTTTTCAATTTGACATATTCATACATTTATAGGTACTCTGTTTATAAAACTATTTTTATTTAGTTACATTTAAAGAATTTCTAATAAATTGAAACTATTTTCAATGGAGATAATTTTCGAGGTATGATTTCGAAGGAAAGGTTTTATTAGGATCTATTTTGAAGATGATTATTTGCACTTTAATTCGGCCAAAATACATGTTTTTTTTAAATCCATAATAATATTTTAGTTTGTCCATGCTAAACCGCTAATTAGATGAACCAACTCTTAATGCATCTTTGAAAACCTACTTTTCATTTATTTAAAGTATATCACGATATATATACTTTAAATAAATATAATATATATACTTTAATATATGGTTAGCATACTCTCCAAACAAACTATGTATAATTATTTAATTCTAAATTTATACCTCTGACAATTAATTTAGATAATAATAAAAAAAATGTAAAATGTATGCAAAAGATCTTTCAATTACCTATGCAAATATTGCATTCGAGACTCAAGGAAATAATTTATCACAATCATCACTTGATTCCTACTTTTAACTAGGTAAAACAAGCTATACAAAGAACTAGGAGACCTCATAGGGATTTCACAATTAGAAATAAAAAGATAACATACACATTTAAAACTTATAAACAATATAACACTGAGCAAGATTTGAGTTTGTTTTATATACTTTGGCACAATTCACATTTAACCTACGTTAAGGTAGCTTACAGACTAATTCGTGTAGTTCTGTTCATAATCCAAAATGTAATTTAATTTCTGTTATAGTTTAATCTTAAATGTTCAATTTACACTAATAGTTTTGCTTTTAATTTTCGTGACCGATACGCATGTAAGTATCCAACAAGGTATCGCGTGCATTCTCAATGCAAGGCTTTCGTAAACATTCGATTTAGTGAAGATTACGTCAATCTTTTTACACAGTTTTACTTCAGCTTAAGAATGAATGGCTTTAAAAACCGAATACATGACATCTAATGTGTTTTGGTAAAAAAAAAACGCCAGTAGAACTATAACTTGAGATTAAAAATCCGCGGTTCCATTGCTGTGCACAGGGACGCTTGGTATGTCTTACTTAGCTTCACTTTGTATGAAGGACGGCATGTAAAAGGCACAGTTTGATGATGTCGTTAGCCCCTTGTTTATATTAAACACCCGACCGCGCGTGGGGCGAGGTGGGAGGGGGGGGTTTAGCAACGTCAGTTAAAACATAAATATGCTGCGTAAGGAATAGACACGCAGATGTAGAAATGTATACATTTCTGGACGCCGGACGCGCATGTGATTTTTGCGTACATCCTACGCAGCAATGGAATCGAAAAGAGAGAAAACATGCAAACGAAGAGAAGTGTTTTTAAATGGGAATACCTAGTAGGACGTGCCAGTTATATTTGAATAGGGGATTAGCCTGCGCTGTTGTGTAGCGTCCCGGTGATGAGCGCGGGCACGGTGGCGCCGGCCGGCAGCCGGGGGTGCGCGGGGGAGGCGGCCGGCAACTCCACCAGCACGCTCGCACCGCACGCGCTCAACAGACGACTACTGCACTGTACGTGATACAAATTAAATTAATATTTATGCCCTTCCTGCACTTACACGAAGTAGCTACGTAGCTTTTAGTAGTCGTCGTGGCCTAACGGATAAGACGTCCGGTGCATTCGTGTTGAAGCGATGCACCGGTGTTCGAATCCCGCAGGCGGGTACCAATTTTTTTATACGTACTCTACAAATGTTCACGATTGACTTCCACGGTGAAGGAATAACATCGTGTAAAAAAAATGAAACCCGCAAAATGATAATTTGCGTAATTACTGGTGGTAGGACCTCTTGTGAGTCCGCGCGGGTGGGTACCACCACCTTGCCTATTTCTGCGTGAAGCAGTAATGCGTTTTGGTTTGAAGGGTGAGGCAGCCGTTGTAACTATACTCGAGACCTTAGAACTTGTATCTCAAGGTGGGTGGCGCATTTACGTTGTGGATGTCTATGGGCTCTATGGGCTGGCCAAAAAAAAAAAGTTACCTGGTTGCCCAACAACTTCACAGTGGGCATGTCGTCGTCCTGGGACACGTCGATGTCGGCCCGCGCGTACTCCGGGCGGGGGTCGAGCGCGACGCCGTGCGCGAGCTTGGCGCGGAGTCTGGGCCACGAGCCCCCCTTGCCGCTGCACACGCGCAGACCTCGGATCACGAACAGCAAACAGCAAACGTAGGCAGAAACTGGATTACCTATCGAATAATTAATAAATTACATTATTTTTTATTAAATACCCGATTCTTGCAACTTGCAAAAAGGTATCCGAAATTCCCAGTGCACTTTATTAGTCTAAGATGGTCTGTTCTATAAGTTTTGAACAGTGATTGCGTGATTGGTGTTTGCTGCCTGTGTTAACTTTGTATATTATTGTTTCTTCTTCTAGTATGTCTATTAGAACAAACAGTCTCCGTTGCAGCAAATATAATTGATGGCTGGTCCAATATATCTGCTATATTATATTATATATTTAATAAACATAAATGTAATAACAAAGAAATATTTTACCCGGCAATGCAAAAATAAATTTAGTTTTTCCTTCAAACTGGCATGTCGCAAAAGTCGACGGCTTGCCAGGCTTCATGCGAACGCGTCCATAGTGAAGTGTTGCACCGAAATCCTGAAGTCAAAATTTAAAACAATTCGACACCAATTTAAACAATTTAAAAGTAACCACGGCTAGTCCTTCAAAGCGAAACGCTTACCGCTTCCCGGCAGAAACAGGCAGGGTAGTGGTACCTACCCGTGCAGACTCACAAGAAGCCCTATCACTAACACTAAAAAATCTCTTCAAAGTCATCAAGCAAGTAGGTATATACCAGTTATAGTCTTATCTTTATTGGTTCTAGATTTTTTTCTAATCTATTGTACAGAGTTTCTTCACAATCGAATAGAAAGTATTGGAACGCACGGATGACAACAAGAAATTCAAAACAATTTTTATTTCGAATCGGAGGTCATATATGTAATGAATAATCAAATAAATTATCACCAGTTCTTTAATGAATCCACATTTTGAAAATAACTAGGGACCCAAAAACAACGGGCTTGTTTTTTTTAAAATATATTGTTTAAGGTGAAGAAAACTTTTAAAAAAATCCAAATAAATAGGTACGCAGCTATAAAATTATTGTATGTATGTATTGTCATCGATCATTGATACTTATGCAAATTTTCAAGTTAAACGGGAATCTTGAAATCGTTCAAAGATTCCGTTACATACATACATACATATCAAGTTATCGACGTCCCACTTGTCCTGGTGAAACTGGAAAGACCTCAGTGCCACTAGCAATCCTTCAATCATAAAAAATAATAATCTATCGACGTTAAATAATAGACTGACAATAAAATTTCGATTAATTTACAAGCTCATATATTTGTAGACTATTTTAACTGTAGGTAAGTCTAAGTAGTAACTACTATCTCTAGGTGGGTTGTAGATGTCTATGGGCTCCAGTCAGCACTCAACAGCAGGTGGGCTGTGGGCTCCTCCACCCATTTAAGCACAAAATAAAAAAGGATGCGTACGTTTAATAATACTGGCTTCAGTAAATCTTTCTCGCCCATCGACACGCCTCCGGTGCAGACCAACACGTCGGCCTTGGTCAGGGCGGCCGATATACCGGCCACTAGCTCTTCGGGAGAGTCACGACAAATACCGCAATCTATACTCTGGTACCCGTGCTCTCTGCTCAAAATATAAATATTATTTATTGATTTCATTAACCTTTTGACTGCCATGTAAGTCACCCTACGTAGCGCACTTAAGTAATTATGTCGATTTTTGTTATTATTTTTGGTAGGCAGCGGCTTGGCTCTGCCCCTGGCATTGCTGACGTCCATGAGAGACGGTAACCACTCACAATCAGGTGCCGTATGGCCGAGCATACATGCCGAGCAGGTATGCTCGTCTGCGTATACTACAATAAAAAAAAAACAATGTACGTTTTTAGGTAGCATTCTGATGTTGGCGACCATGGGGGACAAGTGACCGCGACTAGCGACCGCGGCCCTGGTCGCCTGTCGCCTGACTACCAGTGGCATTCCGATGTCAGCGACCGCGACCGACGGCCAGTCTGCCCGCAGTTTTTATTGTATACAATTGTGTTCTAATGCTCATATCGGACAATTTATTCGCAACTAGGAAAAGAGCTATACGTATTTTATTAGAAGAAGAAGAAGACGATACACTAATTTTGTTGGCCTTGCTTTCGAAAACAAGAATTTTGCCAATTTCTTCCCAAATATTGTCTCGAATAACATTATCTTGAAATGACTGGAGTGACGAATCGTATATATAGGTGGGTTTATGGACACTACATCCATGTATAATTCGTCATCGTGTGTGAAAAATGATGACATTTTCACGTGCAACGTGGGAGGGTCGCGCGGCGGCACTGCTCCAGTAGCAGTAACGTCGCACGACCACGCGCGGCGGCACTGCTCCAGTAGCAGTAACGTCGCACGACCACGCGCGGCGGCACTGCTCCAGTAGCAGTAACGTCGCACGACCACGGTCGCTTCCTAGCCTCATCCACAGGTTGCGCGACCGGGTTGCTTGCGTTGTTTAGGGTTCCATATAAATTAATACTAAGCAGTAAGTCGCGCGACCCGGTCGTAGTCTCCTGTCGCAGTCGTCGGTCGCGGTCGCCAAAATCGGAATGCTACCTTAACACGGGAGGTGTTAATTTTTTTTTGTTTTGTTTGTTGGTTAACATTAATTCTCTTACTTCAACAAGGCGCTCAGCATCGCTCTATTGGAGTCCCGAATGTGTGCTGGCCTGAGTTTCAATTCGGACGGTTCTTGTAATTCGTTTCCAGTTGACATCAGCGCCACCTACAATTAATTCTAGGGTGTTAATAAACTTGTTCTTAATTCGAATCGTTTTTCGAGAAACTTTATATTTTCAACGGTCATTTAATTTTATTAGCATTGATAAATGATTACTGTTTTGAATAAACACAACCGATCTGATTTATTAGAAGTGATGTGATCAAAACTGATAGTACCGTGGGACCGACGCGAACAGTGACCGACTGGTAACCAGCTCCTGCTAAAACTCCAATTTTAGCTGCATCTATAGATTCGCCTGTAAAATGATATTTTTAAATTAGACAATGTCTTACTAAACAACGAGACTCTTTCATTGGATAAGGACTTCTGCAATCCATAGTCTTTTCCTGCATAAAGTATAAGTACTGACTGCAAACAGTATAAAGCTCATTTAACACGTTGACTGCCATGATAGACCTATGCCCTACACAGTGCACTGAAGTAAAAGTCGATTTCGGTTACTAGTCGTTTTGATTGTCTAAGTTTGTCTTGTTTAGTTTGTTAATGTACATTATTTTAGTCTTAGAAGCAGATTCACTATGAATATTTTCGGATTCGTCTTTTCCAGAGTCTACTGTTTGTTTACTGGTGGTAGGACCTCTTGTGATTCCACACGGGTAGGTACCACGGCCCTGCTTATTTCTGCCGTGAAGCAGTAATGCGTTTCGACTTGAAGGACGGGGCAGCCGTTGTAACTATACTGAGAGCTTAGACCTTATATCTCAAGGTTGGTGGCGCATTTACGTTGTAGAAGTCTTTGGGCTCCAGTAACCACTTAACACCAGGTGGGCTGTGAGCTCGTCCATCCATCTAAGCAATAAAAGCAATAAAAAATATATTATAATAGATGTTGCGGCGCCTTAGTAACAGAAATCGGCATAATTACTTCAAGTGCACCACGTAAGGTACAGGTGACCTACATGGCAGTCAACGTGTTAAAAAAAACGATAATAATTAATTTAAGTACTATGTAGGTCAACTTCTATTATGATAGACAGTACATACCCGCCCCCATTTAAGTACCTAATGCTACCGAACTACTACTACTTCACTACAATAACATTGAATTAAATTTATTTCATTGGGCGTTTTAATTTTGCCCTATTTAGTCTTAATGCAGTGATTCTCAACCACTGTGCCGCGGCACTTTTGTGTGCCGCCAAATTTCAAAAGTGTGTCGCCAAAGGACAATGCCCATTTTCTATGGGCGTTTGGGCCCCTAAAAAAAGTTTGTCGGGTGATGATGATTTTAACTTAATGTGATAGACAAAGAAATATCGTTTCATATTCAGAAAACGATTTTTATATTCTCACCCAGGTTTAAGAGAAATCTGTTTTTTTCTGCAGCTAAAATTAAGTTGTTAATTGTTTTCTTCGAAATCAATAATCGCTCTCATCATTATTAAATAAGTTAATTGTGGTTAATGTTGCTAGAAATAAGCCCTTACGTACATTTTATTATTATTATATCCTCATAATAATAATAAAATGAAATGAAATCCGGAAGCCGGCAACGATATTGTTGTTGTTGTTTTTAAATTCGCCAACAAGCAGGCAAAGAGCGTAGCCTATACAGCCTAGTCTGTCGTAGTTATATTTTTTATATATTTTTTATGTTAATAAAAATCCGGTGTATTTCTTTTTATTGCTTTTTGGGAGTTTTAACGTCAACTTGATGAATAGCACATTGAGTGAGCGTGAATTTCCGCAGACCTTTTATCTTGAAAAAAAAAAAACAGTCACTGCTATGTTAGCCACAGTTTTATTCCAATGCCTCAATAATCGTGAACAACGATTATTGACGTTTAATACACAAAACAACACCCAATTTGTATATTATACATCACAATAAGCTATTAAAAAAACATTAAAATAAAACTTCAAGTGACGCTTCACTCGGGTTGCTGCCAAAACTCTCTGATCATATATAATAAGAATAGAGTAATGGTAGGCCATTGAGATTTTTACTAATGGAATCATTAATATCTAAAATATTAAATAATTCATGGTTTTAAGTAATAATTATTATTACAATACATAAATATTGAATTGAACAACAATAAACTAAAAAGTCTGTCAATTATAACCATTAGCTATTTTTTTAATTTGTTGTTCAAGTCACAGACAACTCTTTCGTTTGTCAGCATATAGGTTTACTATAAGGCTGTATGGGCTAATTTTCCCTTTGTCTATTGGCGAATTTAAAAACTATGGCACTCAGTTTTGGGATGTTAACAAATAAGTAATTTATTTTTTTGTGAAACAATGCCAGGGTGAAAGAAATGTTGATACATAAACTAAACAACATGAAAAAATAAGGCATAGTTTTTCAAGTACAAATAGTTTTGTCATGAAGTTGGCCCATTTTTGGGCATTGTCCTTTTGCAAATATATAATATTGTTAATATTATTAAATTATATCATTTAAAAAGAAAAATATTTTTAACATGAATATATATTGAAATCCACAAAAAAATAAATGATTTTATTATTTGCTTTGCAACGCGGTTTTTCTTAGTGCCAAATTATGATGAAGCGGCATCCATAGCAATAGGAATATTTCTCAAGTCAGCGCACACTTGCCACTTCTGCGTACAAAACGTGTTGTTTTAGTGATAGTTGGGATTCACAAGGTGTTGCATAGTAGTTACTGCATCTTTTCTTTCGTTAAAATTGGCAAATGTATGTGATTCGGTAGTAAGTAAATAATTTTTATCTTTTTCTTTGTATGCCGCCAAATTTTGAAATCGTTAAATATGTGCCGCAACAAAAAAAGGTTCAGAATCACTGTCTTAATGAGTTGAATAACGTGATACATTACCTTTGTCTACAAGCGTGGCCCCCATTGCTATATCAAAACCAACAGGTCTAACATCTTGACCTGGCTCAGGTGCGATCAGTATCTCGATTTCCAACTCAGTCACGCCATCGTCAGACGCTAATAGCAATTTTGTATCCTCAACCTAGCAATTTTTACAATTAAACTTAATCGATATTATCTACAGTTTTCTTATTCCATTTTATATCGATTTGAATCACTAAAGATTCCATAACAATTTTAATAGCGATCGCATTAATTATGACTCACTTTTGTAAACAGTAATTATAGAGAAACGCGGCTGTGTTCGATCTCCAGAAAAATATTCAGCTGTTTTATCTCTGAATGAAATTAGAAGAAATCTTTTTCTACGATTTATCTATGACAAATTAATTTTTCAAATAATTATGGAAGTTCTATAATATTAAGAATTATAAGTCGCCTCTTTAGTTTTTCCCTATGTAACTGGTAGCCTCTAGAGGTTATTAAAGTTTCACCGCTTTGGTAGAAGAGCTCACGGGGCTCGGCCTGAGGGAATTTGCTAACACTGACGGATCGCAATAGCGACTCACTGAGAAGCTCCGGTGAAAGAACTGAGTCTTTGGGTTTTGGGTTTTGCCTAGTGTCTCAGTGGGTTAGGTAGGACGACGAACGCGTTCGACATATTTGACGAGAACAGTGATCAAGGCTTTGAAGATTAACAGCACCGAGAGTGGATCGGGAGGATCCGACATGACGTGTTTAGAGCGACAAAAACAGTGCATTGCCCCGTCGTCTGGGTCGGGAACCTAACTCAAAAATTCACAATGTATATCAATACACAAACAATCATTGGTCTTTCTGAATATGTATTTATCGCATTATTTCAATAAGGACATTTTTTTAATTTTCAGCCAGCCCGCCAGCCAGTTCCTTTCTACCTTAAGGAGATTGAAAACAGCGGAACATTTTAAATGGATTTTGCAAATCTCCACACGCATTTTTCCTCTTATGTACGTTCTTGATCACCGGATTTACCAAAAACTTTTCAAATTATCTTTACAAAAATTTAAATTAAAAAAAAAAAATTAATGTAAAAATCAATATATTGTTCCGTGGGTCGTATATTATAAATTATAAATTCATACTTGTACAACGCAATCGGCACCAGCCGGTAATGCAGCGCCGGTATTGATGCGCACACACTCGCCCATACAAAGCGGTGTAGTCGGAGCATCACCCGCTGTAATAGCAGCATTCACTTTTCTAGGCCCAACACCGTCCGTACTCAGACACGCATACCCTGAATATATTATTAAAAAATAATGATGAAAATATAATACTTAGAATAAATTTAGAGTAAAATTTACTTAAAAATAATGTGATTTATTTAATTATTTTGAATACAGTAAAAGCTTTTCGCGCTTCCTTTATTCGCGGTTTTCACTATTCGCGAATTAAAAAATGCTACCCAAATACCTACCATATTTGCGGATCTAAACGGCACATCGGTACCTACTTAAACATTGATAAAAGAATTCTAATATAAAAGGTATCCGACCGAATATCCTTTATAAACGAGTTGTCAAATGGACTAATAAAAAAGTAGAATAGACGTTATTAAAATTATGCATAAAGTATTTTTTTATTTTGTCATCTAAACTACTTAACCTAACTTTTGTCAACTAAATATGTAAATTACCATTCCATATTCACGGTTTCTGTATTCGCGGCATATTTACGAAGCATATACCCCGCGATAACAAGCTTTTACTGTATGGAATTACATTGTAAATGTCAGTCTGTAACTATTTAAAAATAAAAAAAAAATAAGATAGTCTTTTTTTAAAATCTTGATCATGAATTATGTAATATTTTTTAATTATGTGAATAATTAACAGAAATTAACACACTTCAACCATTTTATAACAAGACACTTTTATAACAATAAAACTGATGATTAATGGAAACTCCAATTGAATCAACAGCGGCTTTACTTAATATGTTCACGTATCCAATGGAAAATTATTCATTAGATATTAAGTATGTTTTATATTTTTTGAATTTATGGGAAATGGAAAGTTGATGAATATGCATTTTTATAAAGTTTCTTATTTGTCTCAGTTGATGGTTGATAATTCTATTTTGTATTCAAATTTAATGAACCATTTTATTGAAATTATACACAGCAGCCTAATTTAGGGTCAGATGACTGTATGATTTGTCCCTGATTATTAATAATTTTATTTAAAAATACCCACCATCTTTAACGGAAGCTGGAAATGGCGGCATTGGCTCTTTTGCACACAGAGGTTGAGCAACTACCCTACCAAGTGCTTGATCTAAAGGTACAATCTCTAACATTTCATTCCACTGCCCCATTACTGAATCTACAATCTTACAGGCTTCAGCCATTTCAATCATTGGATATGGGGATGCTCTTGGTCTTAGTGCTATCTTTGTAATATCTACGTTGCTCCTATGTGGACACAAATGACTAAATTGCAATGAATCATGTATTGTTCTAACTTCTGACAATTCATTCCGTACTAATGCTATTGCATGAGGCAGAATTGGTTTGATGACTTCAAAGCATTCCAAGACAGCTTTTTTGCTTCCTGGTAAATTTACGATTAAAGTTTTATCACGCAATCCTGCTACAGATCTTGAAAGCATAGCCATAGGAGTTTTTTTTAAGCTCTCCAGAGTTAAGGCTACAGATATACCGGGAACTTCTTTGTGTATAACAACTTTTGTAGCCTCTGGAGTGACATCCCTTGGGCTTAGACCTGTTCCTCCTGTTGTTAGAATTAAGTCTAGATTACTATCACAAAAATATTTCAGTTCCCTTTCAATCATTTCTCGTTCATCAGGTACTATTATTGTGTGTAAATTGGAGTCAGGAAATAATTTTTTAACTAAATCGCAAAGTGCTGGACCAGATTCATCTTTGGAATTATCTTTGAAACAGGTGTCACTGACAGTGATGACTGCTACTGCTTTTATCATTTTCTCCTATTTAAATACAAAAAATTATTATAATTTATTAATACCTAAAGAGAAAACATGGAATTATGCATTCGTTCGAAAAAATAATATTACAACCACTTTTGATAAATATTATAATGTTATTCACATTTATTAGCAATTTTTTTCAATATTTAATAATAGTGAATTTAAAATTACCAGACTACCAACGGAAAGTAGGTAATGTTAATACAAAATTAACTTTAAGCTTCTGGCGGGTACTTACAAAATACTTCGAAATTTAAATATATTTTTTTGTTGTTAATCACAACTTTTGTGTTCACTATCACTAATTCTCTTACTTTACTTTACTCAGAGACTATCAAGAGATGTTTACGCATAAATTAATTTAAACAATTGATAAGCGAGCCAACAATTACAATCAATCACGCAGATAATGACTGCTTGCCAGTGTTTGCGAAAAACTGCAAGACAAAGGGTGGCCAGGTGTGAATTTCCCAATTTCCCCACTTTTTTTTATAAATTCTTTTTGGCACCGTTACGAGTTTTAACTCGAAGCCATAAAAAATGTAGCATGCACAAAAACTGAAATAAGAACACGACCGTGTTAATGAATAACTGACCCTCCAAGTCTGACCCTATAAGTCGTCGTGGCCTAACGGATAAGACGTCCGGTGCATTCGTGTTGAGCGATGCACCGATGTTCGAATCTCAGGCGGGTACCAATTTTTCTAATGAAATACGTACTCAACAAATGTTCACGATTGACTTCCACGGTGAAGGAATAACATCGTGTAATAAAAATGAAACCCGCAAAATTATAATTTGCGTAATTACTGGTGGTAGGACCTCTTGTGAGTTCGCGCGGATAGGTACCACCGCCCTGCCTATTTCTGCCGTGAAGCAGTAATGCGTTTCGGTTAGAAGGGTGGGGCAGCCGTTGTAACTACCTATATACTGAGACCTTAGAACTTATATCTCAAGGTGGGTGGCACATTTACGTTGTGGATGTCTATGGGCTCCAGTAACCACTTAACACCAGGTGGGCTGTGAGCTCGTCTACCCATCTAAGCAATAAAAATAAATAAAAAAAAGAATTTCGCTGGCAGCAGAGGGCCTCTTTTTTCACATGCTATCGTGAATAAGAAGAACTCTTTTGAATTATGAGTCTTGACACAAAAGTAATATCAAGAGTCTAGATTTGGTCAAAATCCTCGTGTCGTAGTTATTAAGGTGTGTATGTACACAGGAGAGAATTAAACTTAATGCATCATCGTATCAACATCGTATCATCGCACAAACAGGCTGTAATTGGAGGGTCAGTAAGAATTTTTTTTATTGCTTTTGTAGGCGGACCAGCATACGGCCCACCTGATGGTGACCGTCACTCAATGAAGTTCAGCAATACCAGGGGCAGAGCCAAGCCGCTGCCTACCATTAAGTACTTTCCACAAGCCTCGTTTGAAGAAGGACATGTAGCGCACAGGAAACACCGTGGAGGAGAACTCATTCCAAAGCCGGAATGTACATGGCAAAAAAGATCTCTGGAATCGCATGATATGATTTTTGTATGAGGGAACGTATAGAACTCCACGTCATAGTGAAATAGTCTCTAACTATGGTACGATAAAAAAAGGATTATGTGGTTTTATGAAACCACGGTAAAACTTTTTTTTAACTTATAGAAATTTAACTCTGAGAAACAACATTTACATTAAGCACTGACAAAAACAAACAAAATAGCGTGGAGCATTGGCACAAATGAATAATAGTCTATACACTACACAGTCAGCTGCTGCGAACTATAGGCGCCGCTATATTGGCCGTGGCTGCTCTGGCGAGCGCCTTTCATTTTATCCCTAATGCGCGGCCGACCATCACGCGACATGCAACATACAGACGAAAAAGTTTGAGACGATATAATAAAAGTTTCACTTTATTATAACTGAAAAAAAATGTAATGCCATTTAATCCTTAGTCTTCCGTATTGGCGTATACCCTCGAGACGTGGCAACTAATGCGGCGTGGTAGCCAGTGCGCTTGCCTGACTTAGATCTCGTAAAACAAATGTGTAACGTGGAGTACAAATTGAGAAAAAATCCTACCTCAGTTAACTTCAGAACAGAGATCTTACAAACGCATTTTTAGAAGAATATAACTAAATCTAAAGATTTTATTGATAATTTGATTAAGGATATACCAAGCATAACAAAAGAAGCGGTTCAAAGAGCTTAATTGAAAATTTTCTAGTTATAACGACCTATAATTTAATATCCCTGATCCATTAAGTCAGTAAGAGACAGAGCCGCGTTCTTACTCAGTCGAATCAAGAAGTAAATTGTCCGTGCGTAATAAAGTGACATTCTACAAAACTCGCATACGTTCCGTCATGCATGACCTGTGCAAATGTAGTGTTTGCTCAATCAATATCACCCGTATGTTTCCCGTAAATTTCAAATTCTTCAATCTTTCCACCCTACCGCTATGTGAGCAACCAATAATATTCGTGCACTGCATACCTACATATTTATTGTCTCAAAATACTTGTTTTTCTTGTCTCTCATTTTTCGTGGCATAGACAATACGCCTATTCGCGATAAAGTCTCGTTTGACGACAAAAAATTCAACATTTTGATCGAAGAATGTAAATAATACTAGCTTTTGCCCGCGATTTCGTCCGCGCGGAATAGTTACTTTGGCATAACGCAAAATTTTACCCGCCTCTTCATTTAGAAAGTGAAATAGTTTTCAATTCGACCATAATTTTTTATCTCTGTATGTTCACCGATTTCTCGAGAATACTTGAACCGATTCTAATAATTCTTTTCTTTTTTTTTTCGAAAGGGTAGAATTCCCAGAATGGTCCTGTTTACATCAAGATCTGATTATGGGATGTTGGAGAAATCCAGAAAAATCTATAATTGTCAAAGCCTATCTTGAAGTGATTTGGGTGTTTCAATGTTGAAATGAATAACGTATTTATTTGGATAGGGATTAATATCATCTTTATAAAAACACCTTCACGAATAATGCTTTATTTTAGAACAAATTTGTTAGATTGTTAAATTAGAGCCAAGTTGAGCCAACCATAATATATAGACATAATTATGCTATCGCGCACCTTTTTGGATCTTTTAAAGGGGAACAATTCTCTCATACATTACTTTAACGAAACTTTAACCGTTTCCGCACGCAGTGGAAGCTCGCAAAAGGGATTAAAACCTCGATTTTGAAACATTCATTATTGGTGCTCCGCTTGCATTGGTCTTAGCGAGATTATAGCCTATAGCCTTCCTCGATAAATGGGCTATCTAACACTGAAAGATTTTTTAAATCGGACCAGTAGTTCCTGAGATTAGCGCGTTCAAACAAACTCTTCAGCTTTATAATATTAGTTTATATTAAATATGTTAAAGAAAATGAAAATTATTCATTTTGTCTACTAATATGTGAGTGGGATTGCGTAGGTTAATGTTTACAAATGTAGCCGGGCACTCCATCCTCGTGCTGTTCCGAAAAAAATTCACTATTACGATTATTGCGAGTTACGTCCCAGTCCCACTTTACTGCCATGTTCTCGTCAACTATTTTACTTACATTTAATCATGATATAGAACATTTAGGAACGAGGGAGTCTCATCAAGCACCATCCTTTTTGTCGTTGTAATTAATCTATCTATCTATATATATTATATAAAAATGAATTGCTGTTCGTTAGTCTCGCTAAAACTCGAGAACGGCTGGACCGATTTGGCTAATTTTGGTCTTGAATTATTTGTGGTTGTGAAGATAGGTAGGAGTCCAGAGAAAGTAGGGTTTAAAAGGTAGATAAATAAGAAAATGCTCGGGAATAAATAAAAATAACAATTTTGTTTTTCCTTTGATGAGTCCCACGTCGGACGTATTCCTTTTGTTTGTTTTAAGTTTATTTTATACAAAAGCTTCGGTCTTTCATTTATCGATTGAGGCACTACGAAGTCTGCCGGGTCAACTAGTCGAGAATAAAACTACAAGAAAATAGCATTTAATATTTTATTATTAGCATACTAAAATGATTCAAACAAACTATATCATGATTTCTTTATACTTATGATACAAACATTGAACAATATTATCGTTGAGACTGACAGTAGTGCTTGCTCGTATCAGCCGTTGCAGTGGGACGTAGCAATGCAACGCTTTTGAATTACCAACTATAATGAACTTGTGCTTCGCCCGAGTCACGCTCACAGCTAATCTCCGCTCGTCGTTCAGTATCTCTCCTTCCTATTAAATAAATGAACATTACAAATATAATTTCACCTTTATTGCTATTGCTATTTTTACTGGTGGTAGGACCTCTTGAGTCCGCACGGGTAGGTAGGTACCACCACCCTGCCTATTTCTGCTGTGAAGCAGTAATGCGTTTCGGTTTGAAGGGCGGGGCAGCCGTTGTAACTATACTGAGACTTTAGAACTTATATCTCAAGGTAGGTGGCGCATTTGCGTTGTAGATGTCTATGGGCTCCAGTAACCACTTAACACCAGGTGGCTGTGAGCTCTTCCACCCATCTAAGCAATAAAAAAAATAAAAAAATTGACAGAAAAGTTCAGAAATTAAAGGACTACGGTATATCTCAATATAATTCATCATCAACGGCCAGATACGACGTCGAAGTCTTGAAGTAAAACGGCTGCCCTACTGCGGAAATGGAATAGAACCACGGACGTGGCTGTTTGAGCTTGTGGCTTTAACAGGCCCATTGAAGACCGAGTAAATTCTCAAACTCCATGTTTAGTATATTTATTAAAACAATTATAAACCAGGAAAAGGTCAAATATTAAACAACCGTTCGTATAGTCCCCGGCACGTAACTTGGCAAGAGTCGTAAGATTCGCAGAAGTCGTTTTTTAGGTCTCTTTGGTTGTCAAGCGGGACGCGGGGAAAGACGTAGCACCGTTCCGAGCGCACAATTGGTGAATCAGTCGACCCTCCCCTCCCACACCGCGTCCACGTTCCGTTCGCTCCTGATTACACATGCGCCTACTAAGTTGTAGGAGCCCTTTGTTTATATTGAGTTTTTGTTACGAGTTGTTATTATTGTTTTAAATTTAGTTTTTATTACGAGTGTTATTCTTTTAAATTTGTTTGCAATGCCAGGGCCAAATACCAATGACCATATAGTCGATTCAGTCACTGAGCTTTTTATTATTTACGCCAGTGACGACAGCGACTCTTCGTTATGTCGACCATGAGGAGCCAACTCCTTCCACCAGCTCAGGTGCTACCATAAATTTAATCCAAGGGGTAGCACTATTAGAAAATGATAGTGACGACGGCGACACATAATTTTTAATATTAAGTATATTTTTTTAAATAAACTTCTTAACTTTTAATTGTATTTTATTTATAACACCTAATACACTTCACGAATTCCTCTCTTTTCTTTAACTTTCTTCTAAACACAAAGGCTTAAAAACAAATTACGGCAAATAAAAAATTAAATAAAATTAAATTAAATTACATGCGGGCAATAAAAGTGACCATTTTTTTGTTGCAATGTGCATCATGCGCGACATTACCCCCCCACTACACCAAAACCTTGCCAACTTACGTGCCGCTTACTATACTATGAAATGGAATATTAATTCACTTATACAGAGCAACACAACACATCACAAAATAAAGCAAATTAGACACTAGTCTAGCCACAAATGCCTACTAACACTACATTTAAAGACCGAATGTATTTAATAGATATTAAAAAAAAACATTTATGGTGTTATTTGATTCACTAACCTTAACTTTATGATCTTCGCTTACATTCCATTTGGTACACGAATATATTATAATGGATTTGTCTCTGCCTTGAAACTGATCAACGGTGTTAACTTCTACAGAGTAGGGCGCCAATGCCCTGCGCAGTAATGACACTTGTTCGCGATATGGTGCTATTATACCTATATTTTTAGATGAAACGCCACCCTGAAAATAAATAATGGTATATGTTTAACAATATTTTTTACCGAATATAAACTTATTGTTTAGATGGGGGACGAGCTCACAGCCCAACTGGTGTTAAGTGGTTACTGGAGCCCATATACATCTACAACGCAAATGCGCCACCCACCCTGAGACACAAGTTCTAAGGTCTCAGTATATTTACAAAAAAAAACAATTTTTTGTGGAATTACTTAGCTAGTAGTTTAGTACTATCATAATTAGGTAGTGGGCCTTATTATAAGCCCGCACGGGTGAGTGTTTGGATATAGGGTTTAGGTACGTATCGAGATTCTGGATCTGTTTCTACCATTACACATTTTAAGAAACAAATTTTTTTTTCTATCTTGACGAAAGGTTAATAGCAAAACATGACAGATCAATATCTTGAGGTATCATTGAGTTTATAGTTCAAGCATCGGGTCAACATCAATTAATTGATTCAATCAAATTAAATTTACTGTACAAAAATATATTTAACATGTAACCTCTTTGAAGCATTCCATCAAGTCGAGAACTAGGCAAGCTTCGGTTTTGTTCCTACACGAGCGGCTTTCATTTTCAAAATCAAACACATTTGTAGATTTCATGTCCAAAAACAATACAGCGTCTTCAGGTTCTGGACTGCAAGCTCTCTTTAACCATTCCGTTTTTGATGATAATTTCTGAAAAAATGTTAGCAATCCTTGATATGACCGACCTTTAAGGTCAGGAGCATCTGTAAACTAATGAATATCCCAACCATATTTGTTGACTGTATTATTAGGTAAATTCAATTACTGATATAAAATAAATGCAAGGGGGTAAAGGTACTACATATTACGAAACGCGAAGATTTTTTATGTTTAAGAAATAAACGTCTGCTCTATGTGCTTAGTGCGAGTTTTTAACCTTCTCGATAGCGTAAAAGTTAGCTCATATTTGTATGGAATGGGATCGTTTGCGTTTGCCGCTAGGGGCGCTGTTCCAACTGCATACAAAATTGTGTTAACTTTTACGCTATCGAGAACGTTAAGAAATTCGCACTAAGTACACGATATCATATTAGATATGTGAGAAGCCGCGACAAATAGAAATTTATAGGCCACAATTTAGCTTTTAGTTTTAAATAACCGTTACTCACAATTTACCATTTATTGTTGAGTGGTGAAAAAATGTTTTGGTCGTGTCCACATTAGGCGATTCATCACAAGTGGATGAAAATATTAATATTTAATTAATAAAACATCATTGTTTTTCACATTACATATTTCGTTTCAATCTTCGAAGACAACCGAGCTAAGGATGCTACCTAATTGCAACTGGTCATCGCGTTTTTCCCCTACTTAATCACTGTTAGCCTAATGGGCTATTTCAACTATACGCGGGCTAGTAGATGAGCTCGGTGAACTCAACCTTTAAGACCTTGTTAACTACTGAGGGTCATCACCGCTCATGACATGACTGTTTAAGTTTATTCATTAACAAACCACTTACCATTCCTGTAGTAGATTTCGAATGAGACAGACATAAAAAAAAAAAACGTTAACCACTTTATTATCTACGTCGATGCATTCACGGTATTATATGAGTCGTCTATTATCAAAGGTGGCAATCTGTGCATTTGGACAAAAAAATGTTATTGATATGTTAATACAGATTGATTTGAATATAATCGTCTCCTTCAAAGAATACGGTTCAAAACCTGCATTAAATAAAGGTTAATACTTAACCTGTTATTTATCTATGATGTCGATCAGAAGAGTTTTGTGACTGCCAATAGAATACAAAGTCAATAATTCGTTTTTCTGATTTACCAATAATTGTCCAAAAGTCACATTGCCGGCTTTGATAATAGTCGACTCATATGTGATGCCCTTTGAAAATGTAAAAATCGTCGGCTACTTTTATTTTGTTCTCAAAAGCTGAGTGTCAAGAAGAATAGCAAGAATGACAAACATAACATTTTTCTCACATAACATTTTTCTCATGTCTAAGGTAGCTTTCGATAAATTCGTTCTACATAATATTATTATGATGCCAGCTTTGTTCCCACAAATTATTAAGAGTACCTTTTTTAACGCTGGGGAATCCATTTACGGATACCCGGTCGAGGGGGGTAAGAGACCGAGTTATGTCGGACTCCGGCGCCTCTAGAGAAGAACAGGGAGAAGAGGAAGACCGGGGTCCTCCTTCGAATTCCTAGAGTACCTACTAAATAAATTCGACCGTGATATCGTTATCATTATATCTTATGTACTGTAAGTTTTACCTGCATATCAATACTGAGTGTAGCTAGAGCAACTTGTCCGTTGGCACATTTCAAAAGCGAGTCATAAGCTACTTGATTCGCTACATCGGTTATAGCTTGATTCATGCGATATTGCAGATGCAAGGTGCAAGTTGCTTCTTCGTCCATTAATCTATGGAACAGACTCTCTTCCATGCCGAGACGCCTAAAAAAAATTATAGGTCACGTTAAAATACAGTAATTATTAGAGATGTTCGTCTGTTAATTACACTAGAAATGAAAATTTACATTCCAGCAGCAAAACTGGTGTCCTGAAAATGTTAGCATGTGTTGTTGAGCGGTCAAACTTAAATTTTGAAGACCAAAATTGGAAAGAGCTTTCAGCCGTGGTGATCGTAATGTACCGGCTTCTTTTAATCAGTTCTTAATTTTTAATGGCAGTGTTTGCAGTACAAGGTATGTAATATTACCTTATGATTAAGATATAAAAAAAATGGTACGTGTAGATCAAAATCAGACTAGTGTGGGACTAGATTTATCGAGGAGAATCGGATTGGGGAACAATTTATTTACAGTCGAATATAAAAATCGATTTGCCCCAACACCATGCGAGTAATTGCTTTACCACATTCCTAAAATCGTAGCTTTACACAACTTATTAACTGCACGACTCGCACCGGTGATCGACGGACACTTGGAATCCGTTTTATTTTTCCTACCTAAGCTGAGAGCCTTGAGAGGCTATTTCAGCGTAACCTTAACTAGTAGGTGAGCTCACGGGGCTCAAACCAGACGACGTTGCTAACACGAACCCTAGCAAAAACCGTGCTTCGCAGAATCTACCACCGGATCGGAAACGCGACCCTATGAGAAGATCCGGCGAGAAACTCAGTGGGTTGTGTCTGTGGGTTAATTTACTCGTCGAGCCCTTCGTAGCAAGCGACGGGTTCGACGAGAACGATGACGGGGGAATCCGTGAAGAACGGCTGCCATATTGATTGAGGGTTTATTGTGAATAATGGATTAGTATTAGTAGATTAATCTCTATAGATTACTCTTTACTCTACTAAACGTTACTCTATAAAAAAGTCATAATAAGGCTTTTGTAGTAGAAACGCGGTAGACTACAGAGCGAAGAGGAGCGCTAAACACAACCCGTTTTAGACAAAAGTACTTGAAATAGTAACACATTATGAAAATACGAATCACCTACCGCATTGCTCACATATACATTTGCGCCGCGGTTTCATACGTGATATATTTTTAATACATAGATAAAATCCGAAATGGCTTTTATATATGAAATCAATTCTAAACGCGTTCAGTAAGTTATGTAGTACAGAACAGTTTTTTTTTTTTTTAATCGGCCTAAACTACAAATAGGTACCTTGCGGCGCGACTTTTCACGATAGGCGGGAGTTGTTTGGGATCGCCAACTAGCAAGAATCTTCTAGCAGCAAACAGCGGTCTCAATACCGTGCACTGTAATACCTGAACAGAATCAAATAAGCTATTTTAAACACTAACACGCATGCCCTCAATCGTGGCTTAAAACTATACAAAAAATCTGCAAAAAATTTAAAAATCAATCGAAAACAAGCGACCACCAATAAATACATATAGTGAATCTTGTGTTATTCCGAACACGATTTCACTAAAAATTGAGCTCGTTCCCTTAAGTATGTTGTGAACATTATCGAAATATCAACTCAATAGAATCACACAATGCTTAAGAAATGTCTCTTTTCTTTGCTTCGAATTCCCATTTTAATACTTTTAAGCCGTAAAAATTACAAAACAAAAAAAAAATCGGTATCGCGAATCCCGTATCAGAGGCACAAAAATAAACTACCACAATGCGCTTAGTTTTAGAGTTTTTTAACGTTCTCGACAGCGTAAAAGTTAACTCAAATTTGTATGGCGTTGGAACAGCGCCCCTAGCGGTAAACGTAGGGAAACGTTCCAACTCCATACAAATTGAAGTTAACTGTTACGCTATCGAGAACGTTAAAAAACTCTAAACTAAGCACACTGAAGGACTGACCACAAAAATATTAAATAAGATAATATTGGTAGATATTTATAATATATAATATGGTGGTGGATATTAATCAGTATTGGTATTACCCGTACGTACCTGGGTAGCTTCATCAACAATGCACATGTCGAACGTTGTTCTAGAGAGTATGGCGTGCGTGGACCCCAAGCATGTTACACCAATGACTTCCTAAAACAATTTTTACACGTGAGGTTATATCACGTGTTAAAAGTTTGTTTATCGCTCCGGGCAATTCAATATTGTAGTAATTGTTACGTTATAATACTCATTGTAAAAAATCTTATTTAAATAAAAATATCTAATATTAAAAAATAAATAAATAATAATTTCATATTTAAAAAAAAAAGACATGCCCGCTGAGTTTCTTGCCAATTCTTCTCAGGACGGAGGCTAGTTTTTGTGAATTGGCGGTAGTTCTTTTGACGTTCAACAAGTATGTACTTTCATTTATGTTGAATAAAAATTTTTTGATTTGATTTGATTTATACTCGTAGTATTTGCATTCCCGATAAAATAATCCAAAATTTATTATTATTCTACTAGCTGACCCGGCAGACTTCGTAGTGCCTCAATCGATAAATATAAGACCTAAAGATTTGGATAAAATAAACTTAAGCGAACAAAAGGAATCCGTCCGACGGGGACACATCAAAAGAAAAACAAAACTGTTATTTTTATTTAATTTCGAGTATTTTCATATTTATCTACCTTTTAAAACTTCTCTGGAATTTCACAAATAACTCAAGACCAAAATCATCCAAATCGGTCCAGCCGTTCTAGAGTTTTAACGAGACTAACGAACAGCAAATCATTTTTATATATTATATAGATTTTCATATTTCCTATTCCTAAAGCGGGGTAGCATGATACATACAGCGAAACTGAGAAACGAAACTTAAAACAGAACTAATTTGAATTTAGAATTTATCGTCAGCCATAGATAAACTTCGCTTCAAATGGCCAGTATTCGAAAACAGGAACTTCATAGGTAAAAACCTATTATTAGGGAAGCCATAAGCTCCTTAACCGCATCCATGAATATTTGTAATGTCATACTGCCTTTTAAATTTACCATTGAATCGTACAGTCTTGCTAGCTCTTCGACGGTGCGACAAGAAGCTGTTAATTGTTTCTCGGTGCGATGTAGCAGATTTATATCAACACGTGCCGTCGAACCCAACCGCATCACTTTCATAGTCTCTGGTAATCTGCAAACGTTCAATTCGAGTTTAAGAATCGATTTAATTTAAGAATGTTTGCTCTTTTATCATATGGAATTCAATATGTATCGGTATCATGACCTTCACATGATGAAAGTTGTAATTACTTAATAAGGTGCTCTCTTCTTTTTAGTATCCACTTCCGAATTTACGAATATGTGCTAATAGCAATATAATAAAGTCTGTTTTATTTGTATGTTACCTCTAAATGTTACATGTACATATATAAATCTTTCATTCTTCAAACAAGGCTTGTAAAGAGTACCTACTCAGTAGTAGACAGAGGTTTGGCTGTACCCGTACACTGCTGACGTCCATGAGAACGGTAACCACTCACCATCAAGTAGACCGTATGCTCATATGTCTAGAAGGGTAATAATAACAATTTATAACAATGTAAATCATAGTGTATGATGTCTTTAATACTCACCTACTCAACAGAGTGTCGACCGCCGAGTGTGTGTGAGCAGTCACTAGTACTCTTTGTTTGAGTCCAACTAGCATTTGTATTAGCACGGAAATGGTTTGAGTTTTCCCTAAATCAAAGAAATATTAATTATACAAATTTGTTGGCTAATCAATTTTATTTATTTTATTGCTTATATGGATAGACGAGCTCACAACACACCTGGTGTTAAGTGGTTACTGGAGCCCATAGACATCTACAAGGTAAATGCGCCATCCACCTTGAGATATAAGATCTAAGGTCTCAGTATAGTTACAACGGCTGCCCCACCCTTCAAACCGAAACGCATTACTGCTTCACGGCAAAAAATAGGCAGGGTGGTGGTACCTACCCGTGCGGACTCACAAGTCATCCTACCATTAGTAAGTTAATTTTATACAGTTTCATATAAATTAGTGATAGTATCTATGGCACTTAACAACTAAGAAAAAAAAAAAGATTTATAAATATGTATATACCAGTTCCCGGGAGACCTTGGAGGAGTGCGTAATCCTGAGCAGAAAGTGCTTTTAATACAGCTCGCTGCTGTTCGATGTTCAGTGAGCGCATGAGCTTGATGCCGAGCCGGCCGACCTCGCGTGGTAGCTTCGCCTCAAACTGAGGTTTCGTTTTGTCTATTATCAAACTGAAAATAAAAAAAATATTGTCATTTAAAATGGACCGAACTCTAGACAAACTTGATATTGATATCAACACAACGTCAATACCATAATAAAAGGTGTTTCAGAATGTTTTTTCTTTTTGAATTGACTACTCGATACTGCCATATGATCCGGACTTTTTTGGCCACAGAAATGCAAAACCAGTATGGCAACACCTTTTTCCAGCAAGATAGAGCCACTTCTCATGTTACAAATGACTCATTAGCTGCTCTTCAAGATTTATTCCCTGGAAGAGTGATAAGTCGCCGAGGAGACATCAAATGGCCACCGAGGAGCCCTGATTTAACGCCTGCTGATTTTTTCCTATGGGGCTACCTAAAAAGTAAAGTTTACAATCCATTGCCATCCAAACTGAATATTTTGAAGCAAAGAATCACGGAAGAAATCAACTCTTATTCCAAGAGCGATGCTACAGCGAATGATTGAAAATTTTAGCTCCATGTTAAATGAGTGTGAACAAGTGAATGGTGCGCATTTGCAAACGGTTGTTTTTCAAAAATAAACTTCAAGAACTGCTCTTTAATTTAACAATAAATAAAACGAGTTCTAATAAATATTGTCGTTTTTTATTTAACATCTAAAAACGAAAAACATTCTGAGACACCTGTTACATATGTCAAGATTAGGTTGAAATCTCAGATACATTAGAATAAGGGTTTTAAATACCGCCCTTTAGATCCTATGGTAGTAACAATGAAGCCATCAGCTCGACTAAGCATTTATGATAGTTAAAACTATATGCAGCGAGCGAAAATATATTCAACAAAATTATACTTACGTTCGAAGCCGCTCCGATCTTTCACTGTATTCAAGCAAGACGCCGAGGTTGGACAGATTTTGTACAATAGTTGAATAAGACTCATACGAATCGATGTGGTACAATGTGTCTTCGCCAAGACGTTTACTCAAGTCTCTGTAAAATAAATAAAATTGGTGACACGCAAATTCGTATTTATAAAATCGATACCTCCAATGAACACTAGTCTAACTCAAAATTTTGAAATTTTCGTTTTTCACGCAAATCGCTTCACTATTTTAAAAGTATTACAAATCATTATCGAAGCAAGAGTAAATCAGCTAGTTACACAAAAAAAAAACTATAAATATATCTGCAATAATAAAGATTTTATCAACTTTTTTCGTTTAAACGCTCCTCCTGTAAACCTACGAATTTGGAGTTAGCGTAGTGTTCATTGCAGGCATCGAAATTAGATATGATTATGATTTAGTATTTTCTTCGGTCTTCGTGAATCGTAGACATAAAAATACTTTTATGGTTTATATACGGTTCGACTCGTCAGCAGTTCGCGACTCTAAAAAAAACTAAAAAGTATTCGACGCCTCGGAAATAATAACAATAAAGAAAGCCATAAAGTCGTGAATTTTATTTTTATTTTGCTGTGACGTGTGGGCGAGCTCCGGGCCCACCGGGGTTTAGCAGTGACAATCCATAGACGTCAAGAACTTCACCCTTCAAACCGAAACGTGTTAATGCTTCACGGCCAAAATAGGCAGGGTGGTGGTACCTACCCGTGAAGAATCACAAGATGCTGTATCACCATTAATTTTAGTTTAGTAGTTTTAATCAGACTAATAGCACTACAAGTGAAACTCTTCATGAGTACTGAATAAATCATCAACACGAGATTCGTCTGAAAGTTTTCTGTATTGGTCATTGTCATATGAAAACTATGCCTTATTGTTGTTTACAGACATTCTAAAAGCAATTAATATTTTACCTTTCCAAATGTATCTGCACTTCATCGCTACTAACTGAGCTGACAACTCCCGCGGCTACCCACGGTCTGCCGTCGATGCTGACTATTGCGAATTCCCCCTCTTGAGGTCCTTTCTCTCTATTTAATCTAACACCTAAAGTGAAAAAGTTTGCATCAAAATTACTAATGAATTTGAACGTTATAATTTGGCTTTTAGGAACCACATTCATATAACATTGAAAAGGTCAATGTGCTGATGCGCTCGTGGTAGGGGCGCCGCACTGTGGGACGAAAAAGTGCGTGCCGTCTCAAAAAGAGGTTTAGGGAATGTTCGACATTGAATATTCTGTTACTCTGTTATTCTGTTACACATGTCTAACTGAATGTCTGATACATATCGACGCTTGAAAGGCAAACGTGACTAAGCGACAATGCGTGAACTTTACAGTAGACTAATTTAAAGTTGAAATACCTGAAAAAAATTATATTTTAACGAATCTAACTGTAAGATTGAAATAATATTAATAAACCTAGAAATATATATTTTTTGCGCATCGAATACGGTTATTGCCTATCATTTATGTACAAAGCAGTTATTGTCGCTTAGACACGTTTGCCTTTCAAGCGTCGATATTATTTTAGCATGTAAACATCACTTTTTTCTAAATAAAACTTGACTTGCAAGTTGACGCTCAAATTAATGTCTATTATGTAGAACAGAATTCCACCAGCTTACGTGGTCATATTTTGAGTAATTTCAATGCTTAATCTATAAGTGTGATATATGGTTAGAAAGGTAATTTAGTATTCTATTTAAAAAGATATGTGAATAAACCTATACGCAAAGGCTGGACAGGAATATATTCTATTTTACAATTTTAAAAAGTTCTTTTTATAAACTTCAAAAAGACTTTTGACAGTTAGCGCTCTTTTTTTATTTATTTTTTATTGCATGTTTCATTTTTATTACACGATGATATTCCTTCACCGTGGAAGTCAATCGTGAACATTTGTTCAGTACGTATTTCATTAGAAAAATTGGTACCCGCCTGGGATTCGAACAGCGGTGCATCGCTCAACACGAAATCACCGGACGTCTTATCCCTTAGGCCACGACAACTTCAAAATTCTGTCTGCCGATGTCATAATTTTATTAGCATCATATAAAAAACTCATACAAAAGCCAGTGCAATAAAAATTGGAAGCATTAGTAGTTAGTCCGGACGGGTAGGTACGGCCGTCCTGACTATTCTGCCGCGGGCCGCGGAGCAGTCATGCGTCCGGTTTCCGAGACTTACTATTTTATTTGTATTTCAAGCCTGGAGATGGGTAGCGATATTCACGATGCGAAATACATGGTTTTATTTATTTATTGCTTTGATGGACGGACAGACTCATTGCGGTAACCTTTAACCATTCTCTAGATTAGATGGACCTTTTCTGAAAACATTGCAGAGGTCCACAAAATTTTCTCGTAATGCAGCTATTGCAATCTTATGTAGTATGTATGTTGTTGTTTTCTTTTATTACTATATCCTTACTAACTTATTTTTAAGAAATAACTGTTACTAACATTTATATGGATCATTATCTGAAATAAAGAATATAATAATAATAATAATAATAATTAAACATCAGGCGAACGGTAAGTACAGTGCTTTTAGAATAATAAAATAAGTTTTTTAACTAAATTAATATCGACAAAAAACATTAACATAAAGAATTACCTGAACGTCGAAATACGTGAAGATGTTTTTCACCCGATTGCTCCACTGTCTTTATTTTGAGATTGGGAATGCAAGTCCCTCTTTTTTCTCTACAAATAAATATTGCATTGTCACTTAATTCGTTTCATATTATTAACTATATTTTATTGTTGGAACGTTAAGCATTATATCAAATTTAGAATAACATACACACAAAAAAAAACGTCAAATGTGGATGGGTATGTCACTAAATTCGCAATAAATTATTTTTTGTTAATATTATATTAGCATCGTCATTCATCAGTTTTACGTACATACTTATAAGCTAACATGAACACGTTTTGTTGTTATAAGAAAATTCTCATTTTTCTACGGAGATCCGGAGCCAGATCAACTTAGATGTAAAATATGTTTTATGTATTACAGTATTTTATCGTTGTATCAATTCTAAAGCTATGCTTTGTTTTACAATACTTAACCTTTTTTCAGCACTCTCAGTCCACAAGGCCTGTAAAGGTGATGAATTCGTTTGAAATTTCTCTTCCATCTTAAGTAAAGCAGTCCAATGAAAGAAATATTTTATGTGATCTTTGGATAAGTGTCCTAGTGCTTGGCCTTGTAACTTTGACAGCGGATGATTTTCAGAGACTGTTGGGCCTCCCGAATACCTAAAAAAGACAAATTTCTTCAACCAACGAGAGCCCAGCAAATAGTTTTTACTCCGTCGTCTCCTAACTTAGATATTGTACACTAGTAAATATGGAACAATATTCTGCGCTCGCATTTTGACCGTTCCCATTACGAGCCATGTGTTTTAAAGTTTTTGCGAAATAAATCACGTGAATATGATTTTTTTTGTGATTATTTGGTGATGAGGTTCACATTTACATTGCAAAACGACAGTGAACCTTATAAATTTAGCAATCTGCGAGGCCCTAAAACAAATATGCGTGGAAAACATGCCAGCGCAAGCTTTTCTGGAACAATAAGGTTTTCACAATGTACATCATCTGGCAATAACGGAACCGCCGATCACTTTATAGACAATGTTAGTATAACACTTAATGGCGTCAACCGTAAACGTCGATAAATTATCTCGTATTTTTTCAATCTACTTTTTTGATTCGTCAAACCCAATTCACCATTAAAAGTATCTTCCAGAAAGCATATTCTTATCGAATGTCAAAGCCTGGAATTGTACATTCATTTACATTCATGTACATTCATTACAGTCATATGTGCAATAGATTTTTTTTTTATTGCTTAGATGGGTGTACGAGCTCACAGCCCACCTGGTGTTAAGTAGTCTCAAGTATAGTTAGAAGTATAAATTACTAAGTTAATGTAACAAGATATTGTATCGCTTACCACAAATGCACAGAACAAATGGATAAGTACGGACATTTAGTGCATGCTCTCTCATGATTGATCGGTTCTGGTAGCTTTTGCTGAAGTAAAAATGAGGCATCTTCAATATCAGTTAACTGTTCTGAAAATATCATATTTATCTTATTTAGATACCTACTCCTCAAAGAAGTAGAACCTACCTTGTATCTCAAATGAATCTCAGCATGATCATACTGTACTTAAAACTATAATTTAATCGGCAAGATTTGAGTTATTAGAGTAGAAGATATCAATATCTATCTAACCTGGATCTGGATCTTTGGGATCCGAAGCGAGATTTTCAACTAACTGATTCCTCAGCATTACCAAGTCGCGCCTCTCTGGGTATCCACAGTTAACCTCCCTCACGTCTACTTTGTCTCTGTAAATATGATGATACTCATCGAAATTTTAATTATTCTTATGACGTACAGCGCACGTCCGCACGATTACATGGATTACTATCTTTTTTTTTTCTACCTATGCTGATAGCCTTGAGAGGCTATTTCAGCTTCACCCTAACGTGTAGGTGAGCTCACGGGGCTCAAACCGGAGTGATGCTAACACTGTCCCTAGCAAGAGCAGTACTTCGCAGAATCTACCACCGGATCGGAAACGCGACCCACTGAGAAGATCCGGTGAGAAACTCAGTGGGCTGTGTCTATGGGTTAATTCGCTCGTCGAGCCCTTCGTAGCAAGCGACGGGTTCGACGAGGAGGGTGACCGGTGCTTGTGGTACCTAAAAGCACCGTTAATGGATCGGGAGGATCCATAATGACCTTTGCAAGTTACTATACATTCGTAGGCCTATTCATTCGTCGTTCGTTACAAAATAGCATTTAGTCGTCTAATATACGACATAAATCCACTCCTAATGCTAAACTTCATCTTCAATTATAACTTCTACTTACTTCATCTAGTATATATTCTGTACGCTAAAAATTACCTCAAATAAAGCAACAGTCCACGTTGTAAAGCCACAGTGGGGTCTTCGTTTCTGTGTAAGCTCAGCATCATTCCATACATTACGAGCTGGCCGCGATGTTCTGCCGACACAGATGCCTTTCCACTTTTCAACTCTAAAGGAACTATGGCTTTCTGGAAACCTGGGAAAATAAATCGCATATCAGGTGTGGATTATCACAAACACAAGAATTTAGAAAAAGAAGATGGCAGCATAATGATAGAAGTCATTCTGAACGAAGCAATCATATGTCTTAACGTTGAATCATACCACACTAGATACTTAAAAAAACATTTTTGTTAACAATACTCTGATTTCAAAACACCGGATTCAAGTGACAAAGTTACCATGTTATTACAAAGTTGACAAAGTTAACATTAATGGCACATTTAGTTGTAAGTCACTTATTGTATTGTATAATTTTGGTAACAATTTAATACCAAATTGAGCCTCGAGGATATTTATGAAAAGTTAAAAATAATAGAATGTATCTTTTCGTCTTCCTACTAATGAAGTACTGACATAATACCTAAATCAAGTCAAGTCACAGACACCACTATATGTGTATCAGGTATATATTATTATACATATTAGGTCATACATATAACCTAGGCATTTACCGCTTTCCATAAATCTGCAATAGACTCAGCATCACAGTGTGCTCATAGATCGAATGTAATTTAAAATTCGTTAGCTGTACGTCAGCAGTTCCGCTCTATGTGCCTAGTATTATTAGCGTCACAACTTATAGCTAGTTTTAATTTAAATACCTCCTATCTATTTAAAAAAAAAAAAAAAACTTGACCCCACCATTTTTTTCAGGTACAGTAACTTGCAAAGTGGCATCGATCTTCCCTTTCAGTCCTAATTGTGGACAGCATATATTTTCTTCTATATCCAAAACTTTATCAATATGACCGTTCCAGTTTTCTTTGTTATTCTGCATCTGTGTGATAAATGTTTTAAATTGATTCAAATCTACATAAAATTTTTAGAAAAGTAAATAACGTTATGTTTACTGTTCGTGCTTTTATGAAAAGTAAAATAATTATATCACTGAAACCAGAGTGTAATTTTATTTATTGAAACATTTTTAAGACGAGGTTGTGAAAGTCTGTTCTAAAAAACAATTATTTAAATCAGTGTACATTTAGTCTTCGGCGAGTTCAAGAATTAGGTTGTATTAAATTACTCACAATTCCATGGCTGGCCTTGGAAACGACATAGCTCTTCATGAAATCGTTGAGAGGCTGTATGTAGCACTGCATGCTTGTCCGTGTCTCCTCCTCGGTCATCCCCGCATCGTACAACATCTGTATGGACTCCCTTATCATTCTATCAGCTTCTAAGCGTAACTGAGTTATATCTGATATTTGTTGTGTCAGAGCCTTTTGTACTAGTTCATGTACCATTATTCCAATTGTCATCTACAGTAACAGAAAAACTTTAATTGTTATGGGATATGATTAGGACTTTATAGGATATGGACGATATGGTTGATCTATACTAATATATAAATCTACAGTGGTTTTTACGGATGTTCCGTTATAACTACTGAACCATGCATCCCATTGATTTGAAACTTGGTATCCATGTAGAAAATACATGTACTTAATGGATAGGCTAATATTTATATGAGTGTTGGACTCCCTACACCAGTTGCGGGGGCGATGAGAATCTTTGTGGGGTTGAGTAATAATAATGTTAATTTTAATGCCCAGTGAAGCAGACGGGTACAGCTAGTAATAATAAAATCTATAGAGTATTTTTATGTATTTTGAAGATCTGGGGCTAACATGTTCGTGCGAACATGACCTAAAAATCTTCTAGGTGTCCATTTTCAATGAGACGTGAGATCATTTACTCGTCAAGAGGAGTATAATTTTTTTTTATAAAAAACTGACAATGATCCATCGTCGTCACCCAGCTGCTGATGCTCCGCCAGACTTACAGGGCTCGAGTGCCACTAGTATAACACAACTGTTATATGTAAAGTTTCCATACAAGATGTTTGTTCACAGACGAGCAAGACTTTATGATTTGTTAGTACAACGTCACCAGCATTGGTGATAATTCCTAAGTGAATATTGAGACAGCCATTATTCAACATTAACGAGACTTGATGTTCGCGTCATTCACTTAGAGATGTCTATGTGCTCTGACAATTACTTTACGCGGTAGGCAGCGGCTTCTGCGGTAGGCAGCGGCTTGGCTCTGCCCCTGGCATTGCTGAAGTCCATGGGCGACGGTAACCACTCACCATCGGGTAGGCCGTATGCTCGTCTGCCTACAAGGGCAATAAAAAAAAAACACTAGATGTGCCGTGAGCTAGGTCGCCCGTGCACGCTGTCAATACAAAAAAACTCACCGCCGTATTGGCAGAGTCTATTCCTCTCCATCTCTCTTGGAGTACAGCTTTTCGCTTACAAAACACTCCAGCCACAACACTCGTGCTCGATATCAAGTGGTCCGGCCGGAGGATGAGCAGCCCAGTTGTGTCGTTTAAATAATGTTGCCCCGTTTCATTTTTAACTGCAATCACACTGATTATATCGCCTGGACTCAAAGGTATTGATTTCCTGAAAATAAAACACATAACCATCATTTATATATATAGCAGACAAATTATTACAATATTGAATTGATTGAGAAATATTAAGGGTTCCCATCCTCAAAAATAAATCGATCATTATATGTATTATATTATTTTGTATGTCATTGTATATCATTACTGTATTAAGAAATGACTAACTAAATAAATAAATATGCAAACTGTGATTGCCCCCACCTTGTCATGAGCTCTAAGCTTCAGTTTTTATAGTACAAGAGCTGCTGCATCCTTCAAACCGAAAGACATTACTGCTTCATGGCAGAAACAGGCAGAGTGGTGGTACCTACGCATGTGAGCTCACAAGACGCCCTACCATCACCAAACTAAGAACTTTTACTCAGAACACAAGTTTCATTTACAGTCTAGTTTTAATATAAGGCAGATGAGTAAACTTCCCAAATACCAAATTTCCAAATTTTCATTACATCAGAACTATCAATTAAATAGTGGAAGTAGCTTTCTAAAACATAGGTCTTTGTACAAGAGTGAAGTACTGCTTCCCTCTGCTAAGAACTGTTCAGCAATTGTTTGAAGTCAACTTTACTTTATCTATGTGATTAAATAATTTCAATTTGTGCATAGGGCATATGAAACTATTATTATATTTCTTTCAGGATGTTGTAGTTTTTGTTTTACACTTAATCAACACTTACCAAAGTACCTACTGCGTGAAACCAGTGAACTCTTGCATAAGATATACATGCGCCCAATCAGTAGAATAACTTTTAAATTTACCAAGAAGAAGTTTGGATTAATATGTTTAACAGGTATTCGTGAACCAGCTCAAAGCCCACCAGAGCTCAGGGGCTAAACAGCACATTTTTGAATCAAGAATGATCATGATCCTTAATTGAAAATAATAATACAAATAAATATTAACCATATCCCTTCAACAAAACAAGTGCCAGTCATTTCACCGCTCTTTAAAAAAAGTTCCATTTTGTTTTCATGATTTTTCAAACTGATTACCTCACATCTCTGCATTTTATTCAGATTTAAATTGTCAAAGGCTGCCTGGAAATTAAAAAACTTATATAAAAGTAGATAAAAGAATACACTTAAGAAAATTAAAAATTAACCAATACTAAATAATTAAAAAAACTTTTTTTTTTAATAGCTCAGGTTTGCAAACAAGTTATTTCATATTATCTTATAGGTCAAATTGTGTTTTCTGTGAGCTCCATGCTGACTATTTAACTGTCCGTGGGCTATGAGGTATTAAGTCCTACGACCACAATGTCTTTAGCTGGGAGTCAAACATATCAGACTTTCTAATAGATTATTATTAATGTTATTTGTTGAACTAGGTATTATTAGTAATTAAGTACTAAAATGCTTACTGCATCCTCTTCGTGCTCCCAATCATCATTGAAAACATCACTTACATCATCTTGTTCAATATCTTTTTTGTCAAATGTGTCACATTGTAAATTTGATATATCAGGTAAACTGTTGAACACTGGAGAATGTTCAAGTTCTGTAAATACATGATCAATTAAAGGATATAATTTTTTGGTAAAATAACATTAAGGTTTCAAGGGAAACACTGAAACTTTTTTTTTAAAAGTATGTAGCATACTTTACGCAGAAATAGAATTGAACTGTCTCATTTCTGTTACACTCACTGAGACCTAAGCACGATTTTCACAAAAATTCATCAATCTTCTAGCTTTAAAAATCAAAGCATTCTACTTTAGGAGCATTCTTTTTACTTAAATGATATTTCTTGATTTAAAAAAAAATTTTAACAATTTCACTTTCGGTAAGTAATGTTTTTATTTTGATTTGATTTTTATTACACAACATTCTTCCTTCTCTGTGGAAGTAAATCGTGAACAATTGTTAAGTACATGTTTCATTAGAACAATTGGTACCTGCCTGCGAGATTTGCACATAGTTACATTACCACATACAAATGCACTGGACACTTATCCTTTAGGTCATTACATCTTCACGGGTTAGATCTTTAAGGGTTACGATTTAACACACTGAAATTTGAATATTTTAAGCCCAAATCTGAATAAAGCAAAATAGAACGTGTGTACCTAATAGTTGTGTTTTAAAGTTTTTCCAGCAGAGTAAGAAATCCTATAAGATATTTTGCAAATATTTTTGTGTAAAGAGTACAAAATTATTGTAGTTTTCTATTCCAGGCTGTCAGCAGATTCCGTATTAACCGAACTTACTAAATGATAACGTTACTTACGTTTTGAAGGATCTTTAGTTTCTATTTTAATTTGCTTTAATTTCTTATTCGTATCTCTTTCTTTATTCATTAATTTAAGTTTAACTGGCTGCGAGATTAAGTGATCATTATCGAGGCACGTAGCCTTTCTTTTCGCAGATGGTAAATAATTAGTTTTTCTGGATATTGCGACATTATTAGGACCATCTGAATTTTTGAAAAATGCAGTTATAGGTTCTTGATTTTTCGATGTAGAAGATTCCTGACTCTAAAACCCATTACATTTAATAAAAATGTTTACTAAGGACTTAATTTGAATAGTTACGATTAGCCCACCTTTTTCATGCTTATATAAATAACGGCCGATCTGCTTAATCTATATAAGTAAGTATGTCCTTTGCTATTTTCTAATTAAAAAAAATTTTTGGCCACAAGCCAAATTTCACCTATTTATGAAACACTAATTCCCCTGATACATTTAATATTAATATCCCAATATGTACATATGTGCTTAATCACAACATAAACAATTTTTTTTTCTTCAATATGGCAACTCTCAAATATATTAAGTGTATAATCTATGATGGCAACCATAGATTATACACTTAATAAGTAGGTATCATAGCCATAGTAGTAGTAGTAGTTTTATTTATCCAAATGGAAAGGCAAAGGTGTCGTACCATACAGCTTAATCTTTTATATATTTTATTTTATTTTATGAAATATGATACTATGAAATGAATTGAAGTTGATTAATAATATGAAACATGACATGATATGAATTGAAATGAGATGAAATGATATAATATGGGATACTTTAATGCAAAATGATAATATGAAGTTAAATGAACTGAAGATGATTAATTTGAGACATCAATCAACTGGGATGAAATTAAATGAAATGAGATGAGATGATATGGGATGAAATATAATCTCAGTAAAATGGTGGTCATTTACTGAGATATTTTCAGTGGACTTTTTGCAGGATCCCGAGAAGTTACGTCCAGCGGCTTTGTTTCATTTTCCCACATTTGTGCACTGTCACAGATATTAAACAGTTAATAAACCACGGTTATTACACATTTAAACCCGAAGCTTGCTAATTGTAAATGCCATTGCTCTATATCAGGTTCTCCAGTACCAGACTGTTCCAATAGTCAAAATCAATTTTCTAGTTCTACCTCTAAGCCCGTTGTAAACAATATAATGAAACCTGCGCTTACTAAAAACATTATTAAAATATTCAGTGATGAACTAGGGAAAAATATGGGTGTAGCGCTGAATGATCTGTGTTTGGGACAATCTGTCATAAATTATTGTATGCCTGGGGCTTCATGTACCCACATACTCAATAAAATTTTAAATGTGACTCATTGCCCTAACACAACAATAATCATAATGATTGGGAGAAGGGGAAATGCAGATATAAGAGATATAAAATATCAAATAAATCAATTATTAACACTACAGGTGAAAAAGATCATCATGTTTGCATTTCCATTTATTCAGAGTATGCCAGCAGAAAATAAAATCAGACATTGCATTAATGATTTCATGCAGACAATTTCTAATGTTAATAATTATTATGTCATGACACCATGCAAATCAGAAAATATATTTTATACTATTGACATTAATTGCATGATAAAAAATAAATGTATTATTATGACAAAACCTAACAAATTCTATTTAGGTAGCTACAATTTTAGACAAGTAGCAAACTCGCTACATTATTTTTTACACATTTATCTAGCCATAAATTTGGCTAATCAACCTACTGCTTCTTTTGAGCAGAAAAAAAATATGACATCTATTAATTTGGAATCCGTTCCAAGTACTTTAAATTAATTACTAAGACAACAGAGTTTACCTCTTGCAGTAAATATGATTTATCTGGACACAGCCCATCAACAAATAATATTTCTTTGAAAACAACTGTGATCAACCTGGTGCATCAGAACTTACAAGGTTTGATGGGTAAAGAACTTGAACTTGATTTGCTCCTAGATTATAATAAAGTCAATGTTCTATGAGTTACTGAACATTGGCTTAAAAAATATGAATTAAATTGTAATTTTAAAAATCACCAGGTTGTAAGTTCCTTCTGCAGAGAGAATGCTATACGAGGTGGCTCACTGATCATTGTTAATAAAGATTATAAATGTAAGGAACGTAGAGACATTGTGAGCCTCTCTGTGGAACGGATTATTGAAATGGCATGTGTAGAGCTTGAGCGATTCATTGTTGTAAGTGTGTACAGGCCCCCGAATTCGTTATATGATTTTTTTGAAAATATAATGGAAAGTGTTTTATTAAAGCTTTCTGTTTCTAATAAACATGTTTTTATTTGTGGTGATTTTAATATAAATTTATTAGAAAATACAAATGCCACTATTAGACTCAGAACATTGTTAAAATCATATAACCTTAGCAATCTATTTTCAGAGCCCACAAGAATAACTAGCACATCGGCAACCTGTATAGATAATATTTTCACAAATGTAAAACCTTTACATAAATGCATTATTAATCATTTAAGTTCAGACCACAGTGGACAATTCTTATCTTTTAAAATTAAATCTGTTTCAGATGTTAATAGTACAAGAAAGCTACCGTTTGTTCCTATTAATATTAGACGTTTGGAGAAGCTTAGAGGTAAAGTTTTGGCAAAAATTCCGAATGTTTGTTATAGTGAAGATCCTAATGTTCATTACATGGATTTATTTAATGTTATTAGTTCTGAATTTAGTGCCATCTTTACTTCTAAAACTCTGATCTTACATAATAAAAGATCATTCAATGAATGGGCGACTGTTGGAATTCACAAAAGTAGGCAGAGATTATACGATCTCTATCATGAAAAATCATATAATCATAATAAGTCATTTCATGAGTATGTCTCTAAATATTCCAAGCTGTTTAAAAAAGTCTGTACATTGGCCAAGTCATTGCACTTAGGCAATCTTATAAAAAATGCACCTGACAAAATTAAAATGACTTGGAATATCATTAATAGGGAGACTGGGAATGTCAGAAACAGCAATGCTGAATTAACTTTAAAAATCAATAATCTGTTGCAAATGATGTGACAATAAAAACCAGCAGCGTAACGACAAGTTCTTTTATTTGTGCGAGAATGCAGAAAGCAGGTAGAAATGGCTGGCACGGCTTGTTTTATTAACACTATCCCCCCTTCGTTGGCTTTGGCTGGCGGCGGTGGCGTTGGCTGTGGCGGAAGGGGGCGTGTTAATATGGCTTGGCGGCTTGGCTGGCGGCAGGGCATGACAGCTGACGTCACGTCCGTTACATTCGGCCATCCTGCAACAATTGCTCCCGCAATGGGGAACACACAAAAACATTTAGTTCTCAAATAAATCAATAAGGTCTTCAGTTTCGACCTGCTCATCGGAACTACTAGCGCTATCAGACACATGGGTTATACTTTTATAGGGCCTTAATGAATCTGTTGATACCAGGCCAGTGAAGTTTTTATAACTTCGTAAACCTTTTAGATATACTTCTAATTCGATACCAATTGTTACCTACTACTTTAGTTACTACATACGGACCTGAGTACAAATCGTCTAATTTGGTATTAATCCTAGCGGCGCTACTAACCAGTTGGCGCCTGTCTCTACGATACAAATATGCCTTTTCTTATAAACATGAGCTTTTTTTATATTAATGTTGTGTGTCATTATTGTACTCGCTTGTTTTATCCTAGCTGCAGCTATCTTACGCCGTGCGTCAACAGTTTCTGGTTCGCGACCAAGGAAACATCACATATTGACCTACCAGAGCGCGTAAAGATTAAATCACAAGGCTTGTAGCCGCTGTTACTTTTAATTGTGTTATTTGTGCCTCAAATGACGGAGTTTAAATTATTTGAAGTTTCACTAGGATCAGTTGCCCGCAACACATAAAATTATATGTTTAGTTTGTTCAACCTGGCCAATTAGCGCGCGGACAAGCAATACCGTTTAACGTATGCCTAAACTGTTTATCTTCTGATATATTTTTTTAAAGTACCTACTCGTAAAAGCTTTCCCGTAGTCTGTCACCACGTAATTCGGGTATCTGGACAAACCCTATTAATATATTTTTCAATGCACGAATGGTCCCGATTGAATTTACAGTACGCGTTAGTTCAGCTATCACAAATTTAGACAACGCATCTTTCATTACGATCATGTACTGGTTGGTGCCCTTTAGATGTCCTACAGAAGGGCATCATGTTATCTTTTTGTACCATGCGCATAGTATCAGATGGTTTAGAGATCGGATATAGACAGTCTTCTTTTTTTAACATAGTTATCCTTCTCATGTGTACAATAAAGACATGCTGCCACGTATTTCCTAATAAAGCGTGTCATTTTAAGAAACCAATATTGGCTTTTAATCAAAGCTAAACGATGATTTAGATCCACGTGACAAATGTCGTCATAGTGCATTTGTACAATTTTCCATTTAGCCGAAGGGACTGCGAGTCTATTTCCCTTAAAAAAATTTCGAACTAGTTCATAATTATCTTTAACATCAGCGCGACTTCGTCCGCGTGGAATATAGTTCACAAATAATGCTTTATTTTAGAACAAATTTGGTTAGCATAAAAAAACGTTATAGTGAGCCAACCTTAACATATAGATATATGCTATCGCGGACATTTTTTTTTAAAGGGGAACAATTCTGTCACATTATTTTAGCGAAACTTTAACCGCTTCTGCAGCGCAGGCACCGGAAGCTCTTAAAAGGGAAAATAACCCGATTTTGAAACATTTACTGGTACTTCGCTTGTATTGGCCTTAGCGTGACACAATGATGGTCTTAGCGGTCTTAGCGTTATATAGCCTATAACCTTTTATATAGCCTATAACCTTTCAATAAATGGGTTATTTAACACTGAAAGAATTTTTCAAATCGGACCAGCAGTTCTTGAGATTAGCGCGTTCAAACAAACTCTTCAGCTTTATAATGCTAGTATAGATTGCTTTATAATCGAACTAAGCTTTTCGTCCTGACATTGCACAGTACAGAATCAATTAGTAACTTTAAGATAATTTACGTTCATCATGTCAACAGGATGCCTATTAAGCGCGTCTACAAATGTTCCATACGTTCACCAGGTCTATACTCAACACTAATGTCATAATCTTCTTTCAAAACTCACCATCGCGCCATGCGTGGTATAATGCCGCGTTTGGTAAGCGTAGCACAAACCACAGTACAATCAGTTTCTACTATATCATGCTTACCTACTTCATAAACACGGAACCTACGTAGCGATTGTACGACCGCCAGGTTTTGAGCTCTTAACTATGATACACACTCTTCCTTCCTAGTAACCCGGCTAAAATACATAACAGGCCGCAGTGAGTTGTCAGTTTGTTTTTGTAATAGTATACAAGAAATTCCTAAGTTACACGCATCGGTTTGTATTTCTGTAAGAAGCATAGGATTATACAGAGCTAGCATAGGTTTGGAACATAAACTGTTTTTCAGTTGTTCGAAATTCGCGTTTTGTTCACGGCCCCACACCCATGATTTATCTTTTTTTTTCTTTTTAAACCAATAAACTGTCGCACACTATAAGCATTATTTGGCACAGGACACTGCGAAACGGCCGTCAATTTTTGTTGCACCCGGCTGTATACCGTCTGAAGATATTTCATGACCTAATAAGTGACTTGTTCCTCCAAGAATGAGCATTTACTCATATTTAATTTTAAGTCTCCACCATAAAATTTCCCAAGTACTTTCTCAATAATTATTGAACCTGATTTTATACCAACTGAGGGTAGATGTAAATCGTTTAAAATTGCTAGTATCTCGATTTGACCTACATTTATTTTTACCCATTTCTTTTCTACCCACAGACTCAATTATTTTATTTATTAAACGCATTTAACTACCCCACCTAGTGGAATAAGGTGGAGATAAAGAAGAAACGCATGAATACAGATGGCGCATTTGCTAAACCAAAAGGAATTCTAGTGTACTAGAAATAATGACCTTGCGGTGTAATGAAAGCAGTTGTGTGTCTGGCACAATGCTCAATTGATGGTAGCCCTGGGCTAAATCTAAACTCGTGCAGTACTGTTCGGTGGATACTTTTATATTTTACCATAGCGTTTAACGCACGATAATCAACGCATAGCCTACTGTCGCCGTTCTTTTTCTTAATAAGTGAAGCATGACTAGATTCAGATTATTTTATAATGCCGATATCTAAAAGTGGCGATACACGGGCTGATCACTAGTAAGCTTAATTTGCATTTGAACTAAATTGGCAATACCTAAATCATGTGTATTCGTAGCAAAGCAATGCTTATACTGTATTTTTTTTAATCTGAATGACTCCTAATATTTAATGGCTCCTTTTAATTTTTTTTATTTCTACCCACAAATCTCGAAATATTTGTAATGGCATGGCTAGGGCAAGTAGAAATGCAACACACCTGGCTGTTTGGCTGTGGCTCCTCGCAGCTGTTAGCCCTCGGCAGGACCTCGCCCGGCGGCCACATGATGGTCTCTGAGCTCATGTTGATGACTTTGACGTAGCTGTCTTCGCCGCGCAGCAGCGTCGCAGGCAGGGAGAAGGAAGCTCGTAGCCGTGAATCTCGTGAAGCGCCGTGAAGCTCGTAGTGCCGCACAGTGGGTTACTCCACGTTGTTGCTCTTCTAGTTTCCGTCCACGTGAACCAGAATGATGGAAGGACAGGGCGGCGGGCGCTCTTCGTCCGACGACGTCGATATTTCTTTGGTTTGATTGTTCCAGGTTCTTCATCCTGTAGCTCAAGCATCGCCTTGTGGACCTCCTTCTGAAGCAAATTTTTCAACACCTTCCTCGCCAGTGGAATAGGAGCTTCATCTTCTTCAAACTTGTCAGAATACCGAGAGATCTGAGCGTGTATATGACGTTGTTTCATTTCTTAATGCCACTTCTGATTGTTGCAAATGATGTGACAATAAAAACCAGCAGCGTAACGACAAGTTCTTTTATTTGTGCGAGAATGCAGAAAGCAGGTAGAAATGGCTGGCACGGCTTGTTTTATTAACACTATCCCCCCTTCGTTGGCTTTGGCTGGCGGCGGTGGCGTTGGCTGTGGCGGAAGGGGGCGTGTTAATATGGCTTGGCGGCTTGGCTGGCGGCAGGGCATGACAGCTGACGTCACGTCCGTTACAAATCGAATAATAACTTCTCATCAAGAAGTGGCCAGTGCCTTTGAGCACTACTTTGCTGATATCCCAGCTTCTACCACAAAATCTTTAATTTCATCTCCTACCGTCGCCGAATCATTACTGCAAAATCATGTTGATAAATGCAGTGTTAACTTTAAGTTCACAAATATTGATATAAAGGACATAATTGATAATTTCAAGCTCATTAATATTAAGAAAACTGGTGATTTATGGGGAATTTCAATTAATGTTATAAAATCCATTATTGATATAATTGCACCTTACCTTGCTACAATATTTAATGACTGTATTGATGGTGGTGTGTTTCCTGATCTAATGAAATATAGTAAAATAATACCGTTATTTAAATCTGGTAGTACTTTTGACCCCTCTAACTTTAGGCCCATTTCAGTACTACCTACATTGAGTAAAATTTTTGAAAAAAATATTCTGGAACAACTTTTGAACCACTTCAATTCCAATAACCTGCTTCATAACAAACAATATGGATTCACTAGAGGTCGGTCAACTATTGATGCAGGTGTAGATCTCATTAAAAATATTTTTCAGGCTTGGGAAGAGTCGCATAATGCCCTTGGGGTTTTCTGCGACTTATCTAAAGCTTTTGATTGTGTTGAGCATAATACATTGTTGAGGAAATTACACCATTATGGTTTTAGGGGCGTTTCATTAGAACTTATTAAATCTTATTTATCCGGAAGAATCCAAAAGGTAGACGTTAAAGGAACGAGATCTTCCGGTGTCTTACTTAATATGGGTGTTCCTCAGGGTTCCATATTGGGTCCCTTCCTATTTCTTGTATATATCAATGATTTACCTAAGTTTATTGAAACCCGTCACGAGGTCGTATTATTCGCTGATGATACATCATTATTGTTTAAAATTAAACGACATTTGGAAGATTATGACGATGTGAATGATGCTATCTCGCGCGTGGTACATTGGTTTAGTGTTAATAATCTGTTATTAAATAACAAAAAAACAAAATGTATAAAATTTACTACACCTAATGTTAGACAAGTTGACACTAATATTACTGTAAGTGGAGAGACACTGGAGCTTGTGGATTCGACAGTTTTTCTTGGTATAACAGTTGATTCCAAGCTGCAGTGGGGTCCTCACATATGCAAGTTAGCGAGTAGGCTTAGTTCTGCAGCGTTTGCGGTAAAAAAAATACGAATGTATATTAATGAAGATACGGCACGCTTGGTTTATTTTAGTTATTTTCATAGTGTTATGTCCTATGGCATTTTGCTATGGGGCAATGGTGCCGATGTCGAAACGATTTTCATCCTGCAGAAGAGGGCTATTCGTGCTATTTATAATATGCACCCGAGGGAATCCTTGAGGGACAAGTTTAAGGAAATCAAAATTCTAACTTTAGCGTCCCAATACATTTTTGAAAATTTATTGTACGTGCGTAAAAACATTGAAGAATTCCCCAGAATCTGCGATTTGCACAACAAACATAGGCTTGCGTTGCCGGCGGCTCGAATTAAGAAAATAAGCAACTCTTTTAGGGGGCTGGGTGTACAGCTTTTCAACAAGATCCCACTAAACGTTCAACTACTACCTGTTCATAGATTTAAGAAAACTGTTAAGGAACGTTTGTGCAACAAGGCATATTATAAAGTTAAGGATTATTTACTAGATGGCACTACGTGGGAATGAGGCGCTCGCTCCTGGCCTTTTCATTTTTCATTATTATTATTATTTTTTTAGACTTGTTTTTTCTTTTATTGTGAATATTTCTATTTATTTAAAAAAAAGAATATATTTGAGAAAAAACAAAAAGAAAAAAAAGCCCGCTGAGTTTGTTTCGCCGGTTCTTCTCAGGACTGTGGCTTTTTTTGGAACCGGTGGTAGAGTTAACATTGTTATTTGTATTTTGACATTCAACAAGTGTGTCATACTGACATCTAAGTTGAAATAAATGATTTTGAATTTGAATTTGAATTGAAGAAACACTAAATAGACAAAATAAAACAAATCACACAACTTCACTCCTCGCGTTCCCGCCAAAAAGTACAATACACGTACCATGACATGGGGTAAATTGGGATCCTGGGGTAAATTGGGACAAACCTGCGGAAGATTCTCAAAGTACTTGTAGCACGGAATCTACCTAATTTTCTTTAAGGTAATATTTATCAATGTATAGAAGAAAAACCAAGTTAATTATGGAAGTACTAAACATGAGTTAAGTTGGTCCCAAAAATTCGTCAAATTAAATTTAAAATAGTGGTTGAAAAGTGCGTTTTAAAACAGCTTAAAGAACTTTTAAAAAAAGTGATATTATCGTTATTTTTTCAATAAGATCACAGTTTATATAAGTTTTTAATACACCTGGAAATACCACAACAAACGGTAAGTTGCAATATTCTTATTTTAAATACAATATTTCGACAAAATAAAAAATGTATATTTTTTCCTTTCTTTTTGGGGAAAATTGGGACGTATGTAGGGTAATTTGGAACGAGACTGGAAAAATTAGGGACGAGAAAACACAAAATTGGAACGCCAAAAGACAAAATAGGGATGGCTTGTTAGGGTTGTCACTGATATCTTATAATAGATTTTTTAGCCTATACTATCACTTAATTGCGTGATGTAAAGAAGGTTAATGTGTTTATCAGTTAGTTTATGTAAGTATTATAGGTAAAAGAAAAGTATATATATAATTACTTTTTTTTCGCGACATTTACCTTGTAATATCTGCCCGGTCGTATGTTCTTTATAGCAATAAAAAAAATTAAAAGTTAAAAGAACTCAAACGAATCAAAACTTTTGTTATTTCAGAATCTATTCACGCATCGAATCATGATTTTGTTAACATTCACAATGAACACACACAAATAAAAACAGGCCTCAGATTTTAAATGTAGCATTAATTAAAAATCCGAGATATCCAATTATGAGTGAGTGAATTAATTGAGTTTAGTTATTTAGCTTAGAAAGAATTTCTTTTATTTTTGTTATTATTGGCAGTAATCAGATAAAGCTGTTTTTTTATCTTATTCACCTGATATCTTACTCTTGCTCAAAGATTATTTTGAAAATGTTGATTAAATAAAATTGTATTATTGCATTTCCAGTCCTTTTGTTTTCTATTTTTTATTCTATTTTATGATTTTGTTTCAGAGTTGTGATTTTTAAGGAAATTAAATAATAATTTTATAAAATATAACATGCACATACTTTTTTTAATCATTGTATTGTTGATTATCATTCACGTCACATCGCTTCGGAATAGAAACTAGCTTAATTTACACTATGTTGTGTATTGTGCTTAAATTATGGATTGTGTTCATCATTTCGGTCCATATAAATAATTATATGGCACCTACCTATATATCGCAGTACTGCGAGTTGACAACCCTTACAAATATCCCAATTTAACCCTTAACCGTGTCAATTTACCCCGGACGCTGGGTAAATTGGGACGGCCATTATTTTACTGATTATTTCTTTAAAATGAATAATTAAAATAATGTTACGGTTTTTATCACCTAGGTACGTTCAAGACTCAACTTATTTCTTTGGTTGAGCAGTGACTATTTAATTGGAACTATTTTAAAATTCAATCTGAAGGTCGATTTTGTCCCTATTTACCCCATTGTACGGTAGTGATTACATACTCTTTGGTACAATAAATAAACAATAACTCGCTTTTTTCTTTCTTCTTTTTGGCTTTTACTTATTAATGTATTTAGCCACTGACAGTAATAAAGCTCGGGAACCAAAGCATGATAAAATTGTAAGAATTAGGTAACGGAAAGGACAGAGGATTAGGAAGTAAAGGAAAATATGGAATATATATAGAAATTATTAAACTCGATCATGTTTATATAGAATATATTTTTATTAAATTTTAATATTATTTTCAATTATAAATTTGGATAATAATTTATAATAATTTTGCTTGTCATCATAAAGTAAACATTTAACAGAGGTAGGAAATGGTATTTTGAGGAAAATTAAACTGCTCAAAAAAGAAGATTTGTCATATAGGGGGCAGGTAAAAAATATATGGTTCAAATCCCCCACGCTAGTACCACAAGAACAGGCGTCAAAGTCTATAATTTTAAGCTTAGCAAGGTAGACAGGTGTACAATGATGCCCCAGTCTCATCCTAATTATTATACTACAACACAATTTACTTAATTTTATTTTAAAGAACCATGGTTTACGCCTAATATTAGGTACTAAATATCTCGTCTTCAATTACACCTTTGAATATGGTTCCATCCATTATCCATAACTCTACTCTCTACCCAGCAGACGCGTGAATGACGTTAAGCAGTAATAATAAATTCATGAAATATTTTTTTCGTTTTTTTTTCATAAGTGACTTTATTACTACAATTAAAATAAATGCAGTTTATATGTTAGTACATGAGATTAAAATATTAAACTTAAAATCAACACTACTGTGTACAGGGTGAAAGGCAGCTATCTGAAAACTTAAACCATGAACTCAGACCATAATTTTGAGCAGCTATTATTGTTTTTCAGGAAATAAAAAATCGACCTATCATACAAGGTTGGTAAATTCAGCGTGTGTAGGTATGTAGTGTAGCAAAAAAAGTATTTTCATTTCCTAAAAATCTTTGGTCTGGTCCGACTTCATGGCTTAGAACCATTGTGAAATGCATAATGTGACTGTGCAAATAACACGGTAGAACAGGGCTAGAATTTTGCAGTTATTAAATTACGCGTAGGGGTAGGACAGAGTGAAAATAATATTAAGTCGACTTGGAGATAACATAGAATATTTATTCAGTAATCACTAGCATACAAATTAAATCAAAATTAAACTATGAACTACGTACCTCTAAAAATAATTAGTTTATTTAGCTTTTTTGCAACCCATTTTTTTTTAAATTCTCAATAAGGTATTTCATCGATAAAATCTTTTTTTTTTGCCTTTTATTTTGCCGCTGTAATATCTTTATCTTAAATAATCGTTTATTCGCGAGATTCTTCTTTAAATCTAGTTGTTTTTTTAGTTTTTGGTGTTGAGGACTATTAAAAGCAGATTCAATTTCAGGCGAAGGTACACTTATCGGAGTGCTGCATGAAGGTTTTAATTTTTCTGAGGCCGACAGACTGGCTTTGTTCTCCAAAATTTCATTCGCGATATAAAATTTATGTTCACAATTCGGACATTCTACCTGAAAAAAAAGAACAGGTTTCTTTATTAATTAGAATATTTTTGTTTCGAAACATACTTAGTACTTGATGGTATATTTTTCTTAGATTTAGCATTTTTATTTTCTTTTAAAATGTGAATAATGCTTTTCCTTTATTTTCTAAATTAGTAAATTCAGCAAAAATACAGAACTTGCTAGGTTATTCACTTTAAAATTCACCAAATAGTTTTGTAACTGGAATGACGCAAACCTCGTAAAACCACTATCTTACCTTTTTAATCTTTTTTTCTTCCGTGTAGCTGCAACCAGGCTCTTCAAGGTCATGTTCTTTATTAATTTTTTCATGCATTTTGTTGCAAATATTTACTTTATCCGTTGTTTTCTCCTGTTAAAAAAATATTTTTCTTGATAATATATTTATAGCAATTACTTTTACGGTAGGTAGGCAAAAAATTCAGTTGTACATTAAAAAAAATCCACTGAAAGAGATAGCCCCGTGAACAGATATATCTTGGACTTAGGATAATAGTTTTAAAGATCTTCTCGTAAGAAAAACTTTCAGAAAGTAAACTAAAATATCCATAAAACGTTGAGTTTGTGTGGGAGTTATAGTTTTTTTCTTTACAGAGAGTTGCTCAGAAATATCGTCTTGGTTCATTTTTCAAGTTTTCCGAAAGCTATCTCTTCCCCCCCTTTATACTTAGAATAGAAAATTGTAATTTCAATAGACAAACTCACCAATTTCCTTTTTCTCTGTTCTATATTACTACAATTAGGTGAATGTAATTCCCTTAAATTAGCTTTATTTTTTACATCTTCCCGAGGCACTGAGGACTCTTTCTGTAAGATACAAATACAGTTATAAAAATGGAGATATATTGATTCAAAATGTCAGTTAATTTTAAAGTAAAATGATTTTGCACCTTCTAGATTTGATACTAAAACGTCGTTGAAACGTCGTTATGATACGAAAATAACGACGTTTCAGATTAGATTCTATTATTGATAAGTAATAAAAAAATATTACACCTGCAAATTTGTTGTACACGTGGTAGATAAAGGTTCCAAAAAGTCATTTGAGTGTACATTCAATGGAGTAACCATCTGTAAAATATAATTAGTAATGTATAATTTTAAACAACATTATTACAGGAAATTATACAACATACTGACAGTGCAAATGGGCAACGCAGATTTTTTTAATCGCACACGACTTCCATTTTCAAGTGCGTACATGTCCTCTTTTTGAAAGTGTATGCTGCATATTGTGCTATTTTTGCAAGGCGTCCAATTTGTTTCATTTCTTTCCAAACGTACTGCGGTTATCCATTTTTTACGTTGAATTTCATTTGTCGAAAATCTGCAGTAATAAAATATTTTGTTATCGCTGCATAATATCATCCTTGCTACTTAAATAAAACTTATGTTTTATCTGAGCAGTATAAAGAACTACTACTGCTTCGATCAATAATAGTACTAGATTACGGATCAGGAACAAAAATAAGACGCTCCAGTGGCCACGTTTGTAGACACGAAAACATCTTCATTTCTTAGAAAAAAGTTTAATAATGTTAACGACTTCAGTTTATTATAAACCTTAATACTTAAAAATAAAGTTTAATTACCATTGCAAAATATATGTACTTAGGTCCTTTCGTCAGAAAAATAATATTATGGAATAAATTTAAAATGTCACTTGAACATAAAAAGTCATCAGTACAAAAATATTTATTCTAAAATGATACTTAAAGCCTAATTTATAAGGTTAAAAATATTTGTTTAAAATTTCGTGCTTATTGTATTGTGGAACTAGATGTAGTTCTTGGTATTACATTTCAATGCTCAGAACACAGTAAGTATTGAAAGACATAGAGTTGCAGAATATACATATTTGTTTTAGGTTTGTTTTGTATGGTCGCAACTATTTTTGACCGATTCAAAAAAGTAGTAGATAATATTTTACATTGCCGCTATTACAACAAATAGGTGATAAAAAATAAAATTGAATAAAGTAAAAAAAATATGAAAGGAAACACGAAACATGTTTTCCACGTATTCTTTATACAGAAGTAATTAAAACAATAATGTAGGTTTAATTACCTTTAAACAGATTCAGTTTGTTATAAAGCTGTCTTTTAGAAGTCATTTTTATATGAGCGGTTTCTTTTTTACAAATATAATGTAATCTTATATCAATGAATTTTTCTATAATCAGTTTAATTTAGGCTTATTTTATGGCTGTGTTCGTTTCCCCCAGAAAACAAATCCTTTTCAGCATATACGCTTAAAATATTTACACATACATATAAAGTTTTTTTAATACTTTTTTGCATTGATTTGCCACCACCATTGAACAATTCTAGAATTTTTATAAGAGTTCTATATTTCTTCTCCTCTTTCTTTCGCGACAATATATATCCATTGTGCACAGCGACAAGGGGCTACTAGGAAATCTACAAACAAAAATAACATTATAAAATAACAAAACTACTCTATGCATTCCCTGTCCAAGAATAGGTGATGTTTGTTACAATAGTTGGTGCCTTGTTGCAAACATTGGCCAAACAATTACAATATTCGTAAATTGTGTTTTATTTACAATATAATTGTGTTTATTATTTTATGAAAAACACTTAATAATATAAATTTACCAAAAAAAGATATTCCTTCCAAAACCTTGGTGTTACGGTGGTTTTTTACTCAGTTTTTGAACGCGCATTGCAGCGTTTTGACGTCTTAGTGTTGGCTATGATTGGACCATACTAATTTGAAATAAGACCACAAATTTATTTGTGGTCTTATTTTTCGGGCCGCTTTTGAAGCGCTAATCGCGAATCTAGTAGTATTATTGATCGAAGTACTACTGCATAGAAAAAGTAATCGTACATATTGCATAACACTATCCATCATCAATAGTATGAAATTTTACGATGTTTGTATACTTACTTATGAAAGCTAATTCCACTGTTTTTCATATCTGTATGGCTTTTACACCATTTCACGACACACGATGGCATACTTGCAAAATCAAAACGCGCAAAATAATAATTATCTGGTCAACCGAAAACTGACGCAACACAACCGCACGACATGAGTGCGACAGCGAACTGGCGCGCCGTTCTGTAGCTATTTTAAGCCCCGCCCTCCGCGGCGGCTATTTACGTGGAACCATTTTTGAAGCGTAATTACTATTTCTCTATAGTTTTATTATTCGTAGTTGGTATGAAATTAAACCACCCGCACAAAATTTGAAACACTCATCGTTTATTGTCCAAGGACAGAAATCACAAAACACGAAAAAAGAGAAACAAGTGAAGATAATGTGATACATTAAGCGACAGTAGATGTTATTGGAAACTACTTTTTTAACGTAAGCCAAAGTTATCGTAAACGCGTCAGGGTCTCGCAGTAAATCGACCAGCTGATTTAGAGATAAACTCGTGTATCGTAAGTTAGGATTCATTGCTGTCGGCAGTCATCTGTATCCGCGGTCGTGAAAATCCGGGACTCGACCGCCCGCCGGTTCTCCTTGTAGGGACGGACCACCCAAATACACATAAAGCTGCCTACTAAAGGCTTATTATACTTGGCTAAATTTAGTCGACTGAATTCAGTTGCTACTGAATTCAGTGAAGTGTAATAGCATTAAGTAAGTTAGCGTTAGCCTACTAAATTCAATAGCAAGGATGGTTTCTGACTGACTAAATCATTTAGAAGCCTAATTAGAAACGCATTTAGGAAGGTGTGATCACGTTAAGTTGCTTAATGGTTTCAGTCGTCCCATAGCTCTCCGTCCGTAAGGACATTTTAGTTTGTTTTTTACTTCCGAATAAAAAGTATTAATTTCGGTCACCTTTATTTAATGTTCCAGACATTTATAAATAGCCCGACATGTTTCAGGGATAATTTTTGTCATCAGGGGTTGGGATATTGAAGAACTAAATTTTAAATTTTGATACGAATTTCCTGTTGCAAGAAATCTTAATGTTACAACCAATCTTTCTTTTGGACTTATACTATCGTAGGATTAGATATGTAATAGTTATATAATAGACTATCGTAGGATAGTATCCTGCTTTTGAATAAACGGTGTCACAAGGTTTAATATTAGGTCAAACGAGCTCGAATCCATTTATAGATAATTTCTGAAGTCTGCTGGTTCTAAATCACTCATAATGTTCATATTTGCAATTTTTCCGCGGAGCAATAAATATTTCTTCACCCATATTCTTCTTTTTTGACGTGACAACGTCTTATAATTCGATGGAGTCGGCTGCACGCACGAAAAAAGATGACTCATGCGGCGTTACCTCGCTCTGAGGCGTTCCATTTAAAGCTTGAAGTGCAAGCGAGAGCGCGCAACGTGCAACAAAGAGGCACAATCGGCTTCCGCGTTCGGCAGCCTTCGACTTCGACTACTTGAGCGATGTATCCGCGTGGACAGCTGCTATATAATAATACATTTACATGTTTTCGTCAAGTATGAAGTTCAGTGAAAAGTGAATGTGGTGTCAATTGTCCATACAATATATCTATCAAACAAATAAAATTAAAATTTTCTTTTGAAAAATGAAACCATTTCATCAGTATTTTCTTATGACGTTGTCACGTTCAACTATCGTCAGTAAACCGACTTTACAGACAACCGATTCATTCATTTTCAATTGAGCCGACAGCGGCGGCTACGCCAGGACCAATTTTTTATTGTCTAGACAATATTGGGGGCATCCTCGTACACACACGACACGTCCAACTTCGTCGCGCTTAAACTGACAATTGATTCAGTAACTGAATTTAGAACAGTGTAATCAGAAGCTTCTAAAGCTGCAGTCGCAGCAATCGAATAAATTTAGCCAAGTGTAATAAGCCTTTAAAGTATGCCTTAGACAACGGCTACTTTAAAATATACTTTAAAAAATCTACATATGAAATTTTTAGCAAAAAATACTAACGTTATAATCAGTTATACAACATTTAAAAGACTTAGGCCTTTTTGGGTTTCTCTTCCAGTTGATGATCGTGATACATGTGCTTGCACACAAATCCTTCGTCATCCTTTACTGCCGCACTTAGACATTTAATGGTTACTTAACCGATTATTTAGCTCTTTTCTTTTCTTTTAAATGGCTAATAGTCGATTTCTCAAAAATTTTACTAAAGAATTAGACCTTTTATATTGTATTGTTTCAAATAATTAAAAAAAATTTAAGTTGTATCAAATACTTCATTAAAAATGAAGAAAAATTACAAATACTAATAAACTACGAATAATAATTTAAAACATGCTACGGTATTTTCAGTAATTTTTTTTTGGATATACCTATTCTTTTCAACCTAGCCATAACCGAAAAGGCTAGTATTTAGATAATACTAATTCTTTTTTATTTATTTTTTATTGCTTATATGGGTTTATTGCGTATATTGCTGACACGAGCTCAGAGTCTACTTGATCTTAAGTGGTTACCGGAGCCCATTGACATCTACAACATAAATGCCACCACCCACCTTGAGATGAGTTCGAAGGTCTCAGTATAGTTACAAAGGCTGCCCGACCCTTCAAACCGAAACGCATTACTGCTTCACGGCAGGAATAGACAGGGTGGTGGTACCTACCCGTGCGGACTCACAAGAGGTCCTACCACCAGTAAAGTAACAGTAACTATTCGAATTTAGACTACTATGAGAACAATAGTTTTCATAGTTAGACAATGTAGGCAATATTATTATATTATATTATAGTTGTTGCAAAGATGTACGAGCGCGCGTGGCTTTTATTTGTAGCAATTGTAGTAATCGTAGATACCTACATATTTTCGTTAGTGTGTACCCGACGCTGACGGAGCGGTCAGTATAGTAATCGGCAAACTTCGTGAGCAAATGACCTTGACTGCGCAGAACCGAATTTTAGATCACTTTGGTGGTGAGGGTGAGGCGCGACGGCAGGGGAAATCGTATCGAGCGCGTTATTGGTAGATCAGTCGAACCCTGCGTCCCGCACTGCGCCCTCATTCCGCTTGCTCCCAAAAGTACGCTTGCGTACAGTGGAAAGTCTATCGTTATTAATCGTTAAGTTATTTGTTATAATTGCTTGTGGACTTTGTTGCCATTGCTATTTGTTGAGTGTTTGTTGATTTTTTATAAAACATACACTATGCCGTGACAAACTGGTGTAGTACTTAAAAGAAAGGGTAGAAAATTTGTGTACGACGTATATTGCTTCTTTATAAAACATGAGAAGAATGATATGGAAAAATTAAAACAGACTTCGGAAGCAACAAAAACATCAGTGAGTACTGTTAGGTGCATTATTAACGAAGCTAAAGGCTCTGGCTTGCTCGCCGTGTTTCGGACTCCGGGTAAGAAAAGATCAGGGAAGAAGAAAGTTACCGGAATGGATAGTTTCGTTCAATCTGTAATAAAAAGATGTAATCATAATAACTACATAACAAGCAGCGAAACTCCATACCGTAGAAAGGCTTCGAAAAATTTAAAGAAGATATAAATTTTAATGGCTCGGAATTAAGCTTACGACGGATTATGAAAGAGCTAGGCTTCAGATGGAAAAAAGAACAGAAAATAATCGGAAGCTGGTAAATGAAAAAAGTAACATTCGATTACTACGAATCGAATATCTTCAAAAAATAATTAATTATAGACAAAAAAGAAGACCGAATCGACCGAGTTGTAAACTACGCCGATGAGCCCTATGTCGACTCATCACGATGATAGCGACTCGGGTGATGAAAACAGTGATGATGATGATGGTCAAGATTATGATAACGAAAAAAAAATTACAAATACCAGCTTCGCTTCAACTGAACCAAGACCTGGCAACAGCTCTAGTTTTGACTTAATAGAAGGAATATCTATTTTGCCCCAAGATTAAATTATTACAATTATTAACCTATATGTTTTGTTGATGTTCTAATAAATATATAAATAAATACATATGTTGATTTTAATAATTTAATAGCATTATGACGCAGAGTAAGTAATGTTTTTGCACGTGAGTGTACCATGCGCAAACTTACCCCCACTACGTCGACAAATGCTCAAGAAGTTTGCCGGTTATTATACCTAGCTTACAGTACATTAGCTACCTATAGCCTACATTGCCGCGTATACAGATTGGTCACCTAAGGGCGGCATGCAGTCGTACTTTGTAACAACTATACTCAGGTTTTCTTTTGTACTTCACATTGAGCGTGAAATGAAATGACAAATTAAAAATTTGATAAAATAAATTAACTTTAATTAAGTATATATTTAATAACATATTATTATATTTACTTAAAGTAAATATGAATGATACCGACTTAGTGAAATCAATGTATTAATAAAATATATTATTTAAAATAAGTATTATCATTCTTACAACAACAATTATTAGTAGTTATTTAACTTCATAATTTTTATTTTTTTTATTTTCATGGATTGGTTAGGACTACCAAATAAGCACTGCTATTGGTGGTAGGCAAATACTCATACCACCACAGGGTAAGTAGGCTCACGTAACTCATTACACACAGTAAGCCATACTTCTATGAAACAAATAAAACCTTAAAACAATTCTATACGTGAGTTGTCAAGCTTATTATGATAATGGATTTGTACGATAGGTGATGGATGTAATTTTATAAGTTCTTTGATACTTTTAAGTTTCTCTTTGTCCTCATCTGTACCTGTAAATGGAATAAATGAATGTGTCACAAAAATGTAGGTACCTTCCGATTCACTGGACTGAAGAATATATTTTAACAAGTCATTTCTGTTATAGTAACAGATGTTTCTTAAGAATTCTTCGAAAGTCTCGCCAAATAACGTGACTATAGCCAGTGAATATGCTTTCACATTTTCGTTTAGAATATCTATAATTTCTTTGGCTAATGGCACTGATATATCAAAAATAAATTTTTCCCATAATTTTTCATGCACGCTGTCATCTAGATTACCAGGTTCAAAAGCAGGCAATAATTTTTCATTTGCATGAGTTACTTGTATAAATGCTAATGTCAGTTTCCAAGCAGTAAAAGTTTGATAATTCTCTACCATTGAAAGTGAATTTTCAAGCTTAATTAAAATATCTTTGAACATTTTCAACGGGATTACATTCTTCTTTTTTAAAATCGTATCTTTCACGTTTAACGTTAATGATTCAAGCAGTTTTTCAATGTTACATCGAACATATCTTTTTTGTTCATGTTCCTCATGATATCTCGGTAAATATTTATCGAGTAATGGTGATAGAATTCGTTCAAATCGTTCATTTTGTTCGGCAATGTCTTTACATTGAAGTAAATAAGATGCGATTACAGAAAAATATTCACATTTTATGGTGTTAAGCGTTTCTGTCATAGGTTTAATCAAAATCTCCTCCACGAAATCGCTTTCTAACAAATCCATGACTTCAGGAGCATAATCTATAATCCTATCCAATAGATATTGACAATTAGCTTTTGGAGGTAATGATTTCAGTAAAATGTAACTTCTCATATAATATCTTCCCCTTATGGATAATGGCACCGTTTTAACTTTACCCAACATATTGTAAATGTTTTTATTTTCTTCACTGGATAGATTTTCAATAAAAGATTCTAAAATTTTCCAAAGTTCTTCAGCTTCAGCATCATTTTTTTCTTTACACAATCCATCAAATGTTAGCTTAAAAAGAACAGCGCGTATGCTTGAATTTTTTGTGGACATCCACAAATCTAACAACAATGGTTTTAGTTCTTTAGACTGAAGTTTGTTAAAAGCAAAATTAATACCAATTTTTTGTAAAGACACTGGTGCATTCATAAACAAAGGAATATCCATTTTAGTTTGAATTTGGCTGGAGTTTTGTAATATAGATGTTAAAGATGGAACAGTGAACTGCAAATAGTCTCCTTTGGCATAAAGTAATACAACTTCTATAGGGAGAAGCGGTCTGGACATGTGCATGAGTTTTGCTATATTTTTACGAATACTAAGTAAACGCTCATTCTCTCCACTCCAGTTAATTTTTTTTTCTCTCGGGGCATATTTTTCCAGTATGCTCAACAATTCCTTTTGTGAAAGTAATGAAATAAGATTTTGAATGAGAAATTTATGAACACTCGAATTTTCGAGGCGTTCAAAGTGGTATTCTTTCCATGCAATAGCAAGATTTTGCGGCCAATATGTACGCAATTTACTGAGAAACATTCTCAATGACATTGTTTCCTTTTCACACAAAGTCTTTATGTCATTGTTGTGTAGAACCAATAAATTTGGATCATGTTTCAAAGCATTCATAAATACTATTTCAGTAGGAGAAAGTGCAATAGATTCCTTAAACATGTGTCGTCTCCAGGCTTTGTTTAAATTATACACAAATGAAAAGTCCACATCCCAGGAGTTATCTTTTTTAATTCTCATGAGTTCTTGAATTTTATTCCAAACAAAGGGAAAGTCAGATATGTGTTTTTTCCAATCTTGAATTAATAGCAGAATATTTTTTATTATTCCAATATTATCCACAAGAGATGTTTTATCATTTATTTCTTGACTAGTTAATTGTGTTTGTAAGTGATCATATAGAAAACTAAACAATTTTGTTTTCTCTTCTTGATTTAGTATCTTTGCAAATGATTTCATTGTATTGAAAGAAAATTTTTTAATTACAATTTCTTGATTTGTTTCACCAACAATAACATTATGAACAATAATAATTTCAATACATTTTTGCACATTATTTTCAGATTCAACATATACTTCCATACTATGAAAGAGTGTATTTAGGAGGGACCAAGTTTCATGATTTTTAATAGCTTTGATATTTGAAATAGCAGTGTTTACAAATTGTATCTTAAATTTAAAAGGTTCATTAATATGTTTATCATGATAATACTGGAGAACTGTTCTTATATCATTCAAGTTATTTCCAGCACACTTAAGCAAAACAATCATCATAGAGTTTCTTTCTATGGGTGATGATTCAGCACGTATGAGTTTCTTTATCTCTACAAAGGCCACATCAAATGGTGCAAATTTATACCATACATAAGAATTTTGAACACTGTTGGACTGCTTAGAACTCATCGCAACACCTAATCTGTCACAATCGCCGAGCTCTTCTTTAAGGTCTTTATCAATGAAAATTTTCTGTATAAATTCAAATCTACCTTTTTGAGGCATGCGTTTTATAAAGTGTATCAAATTATTATATGTGTATATGAAATCAAGTTCATCATTCTTGACATGTTTTAATAAAAAGCTTTGTATTTCATCCGGTTTTAAATATTTTGAAAAACATTCACAGTCTACACATTTTGCGAATTTTGGAAAATTATCTAATATTCGTTGTGGACATTTTTCCATAAGAATCTTGGTATATTTTGGCCCAAAAGCTGGAAGCCGGTAATATTGAACATTTTCAAGCAAATCTAAAAATTTCTCTGGTTCTTTTTTTATTAGAAATAATGTTTTCGACATTGTAGAACCATAGAAGCGTCCAGTTGTCTCATTAAATATCTTTAATATTGAAAATGACTTTTCGCACAAACGCTTGAGAATATGTACTGGCAAGTCATTGCTTTCTTCTTTGATTACTGTTTCTATGAAGCCTAGAGAACAGTTTTGTAACCATTTGTAAGCATCTTGAGGTTGTCTATCTTTGACATAATGATAAAATTCTTCAACCCTTATTTCATCTTTTAAATTTAGTCTTATATGTAGCATGAGTTTGTTTATGCCTTGTTTCAACATATTTGGGAACAATTCATTATGAAGGTATGTTGGGTTTATGAAATGAGAGTATTGTTTGTCCTTTATTAACCATGTGCTGTGCTTAATAGCTTTGGAGATATATAGCATATCTTTACATTTAAAGACTTCTAGTATATACTCTGCTTTCCTGGTTTTGCAAGCTATCTCTATTTTTAACAAATTATCAAGGTCACTCTCATCAGTATTGATTGCATCTAATGATGTATTAGCTGCATCTTTGACTAATTTGTTAAATTGCTTATGTTTTCGCCCTAAGCTCACATCTTCTAATATTAAAGATGGCATTATGCAGATCTGGAAAAAAAAAACAAAAATGTGTAAATTGGCAAATACATGTTTTATTTAACACTAGAAAAGTGAAGGTGATATTCTTTGTGATATATATCTAGGGAAAAACATTAAATAGTTTTCAGCTAACCCTGAGTATTGACTTTGGATCTTTGAATCTTACATGTGATATTAAGAATGAGTATGATATCAATATTGTAGTTACACGACAAACAGAGTACATAACCATGTAAACTAAATTAAAGATTTTATTGGTGAGTGAACTTATGTAGTTGCTTTCTTGGAAAGATCAAACCTATCCAGGTTCAATTTAAAATTATGTATCTCCTATCATAAATTTGATACAGGGCATTAGGTAAATTCAATTCTCATGTATAGTAAGTTTATTATATTTTAAATGCTTAATAACCTTTTTTCAGCTATTTGAATGGAGTGAACTTAATGCTAAGTGAAATACCAAATAAAACACACCTTTAATTGAAAATATAAATGTTGCATACTAAGCAAAATGTCATTTAAACCAAATAGCCTTTCACCCCTCAATATCATTATCATTTAATCACTATCTAATGATGAAGTTTTTTTTTTTATATTGTCAAATGATATTGTAGTAACTTAGTAAATAGCTCAATACTTAATTAACATTCACTTCACAGTCACTTTTCAAGCAATGATTTAACACGGTTCAGTAACTACATTTAGATGGGTTTTCAGTTCTGTGTCGATGTTTACGTATTAGTCGTCATGTAGGTACGTAATAGAATTATGAACAGGACGAACAACGGTGCTGTGATTTAAAATTTGAAACCGGGTGATGATAAGACAAAATCCCATAAAGACTCTGAAGACAAAACCTCAGACTCTTGAAATATGTTCACGTCATACATACAAGCAGCTATGAATCATAGAAAGCAGACAGAAAAAGAGAGCGTTTAAAGTTCACAGGTCCATTTGTAAATGTTGTAATCGACGAATTAGGCACTGCATTACTGAGACAGATTTTATGTCCATACTTTAATACTTTTACTATGTATCTGTTGTACCTAGGTAGTTTTTATAATAGTGGAATAGGATGGAGTCACTGAATCCAAAATGATAAACATGAAAAACGGCAACATAGGTAAGAGATGACAAATAAACTTAACATGGTAGGTACGGTACATAAGGTACTTACTTTTTAATAAAAAGTTGTTTACCTCGGCGTGACAGATATTTCTTTGAGTAGTAGTAGTAGTACTAGTCTAGTAGTATAATCGTATTTTTTATTAGACGAAGTCAATTGACGTTTATGTACTGCGCTGTCAGTTTTTGATGAAATAAAAATAGTGTTGTGACAAAGTGAATGATTGAAAAAACTCCTGAATTAATGAAATTGTCTCGATTGTCTTGTGCAGAGGTCAGCAATGCGGCGCCCCCGATAGATTTTTAATGCGCCCTACTGTAAATAATATACAATTATAAGTACATACCTATGTATATAATTAATATTCTATTTAATTTAATTTATTAATTACTGTTCTTTTCCTTAGCGTTGAATTTTGTATTAGAGATAGTTTTTATCCTGCTGATCCTTTCCTTTATCTGATGTAAATTTCGTTCGATGTAAAATTCTTTTCCTTTTCTACTTCGTTTCCATACCATTATCTGTGGCAATACGCACTACGTGATGCCATAAAAAAAAAAACAAAAAAAAAAAGCGCTCTCGCTGGACTAATGTAAATGTATGATAGCCAGAGCGATTTACTTATTCTTGTCAAACGGCGATATACAGCAAGTAGTCAGTTGAGTTTAGGATTGTGCATAGATTAGCAGTTTGCTAACCTTGAGCGTATCTAAGAACACGCACCTATTTTTTGTTAGTGTGTGATCGTACTTCGAATCGACCACGCGTAGAATAACGAGTGTTTTAAACATTAAGGAAAACATTGCGCAGAAACTTGTAAGACTGTTCTATTTTCAATACATCATATAGTTGAAACTATAGATGTATAAAATATAACAATTATAGGTAGATAACGACATTTAAAAAAAAAAAAACTGATTGTTACATACTACTAGTAACATATATTAGAGCACTTTAACATAATTTTATTGTAAAATAGAAATAATATTATTTTATAGTTTAAATGATTAACTATACACACTCATTGTTCATTCATCTGATTGAACGAGAACTGAACGCATCACTATTACTTTAAATATGGCAACATTATTTTACAAAGTGACATTAGCTCAACCATCACAAATAGAAGTTCCCCGCCGTGTCCAAGATTTACTGTAATGTCCAGTTTTATTTAAATCTATTTACTATTATATAAAAAACACGGTTGAGAAAATTTAAAGCTCATCCTTGTTTTAAATAATTTGATTGTATTTAATGTTATGTTAGTATAGTTATTTGTGTAAGATATTATGTTATACCTTTATTTTAAAGTGCCAATGGACTTTGTATCCGGCTAATAAATAAATTAAAAAAAAAAAAAAAGTTACATTAGCTACTGTCAGGTGCACTGAAGTAGGAAACCTATGGAAATGAAACGTCGAAAAAAAAAATAATAATAATTGACTACATAGGTGGTTGAGTGCTTGAAGCAAGTGTTTTGGTTATTTATATAATTCTCGGGTGTTTTATTGGGTTTCATTCCCTGTTGATTAGCTAATTATTAGTTTTGTGTTTATATAAGTGTGTTGTCTTATTTGTAAGTATTATAATATAGTAGTTTAGTGTAAATAGTGTAATTATGAACTGTGTCGACCCCCCCGATCCCGGGGGAGGTTATATCCTTGACCCATCTAACTCTCCAATCCCAATGGACACGGAGTTAGTCCATCCTTCAAGAAAAAGACAAACTCCCCCAAATTCTGATTATTCTTTACCTCAAAAAAAAATACAGTCGCGCAAGTTATCGGATCTGTTCAGTCTGTGTACACTCTACCAGAGTATGAGGGCAACAGAAAACGGTATTTGGATCAGGATGTTGCTCCTTTTTTAATCCACGTAAGCAAAGATTGTGAGATTTCGTCTAGTGTTTCGCTTCGTCCAATTAAGTTTGGTCACTTTTTACATCACAACAATATCAAGGACGTTGCTAAAGACGGTGTTAAACGTATCGGCCGAAACCGAGTCTCAGTCCAATTTGAAACTGCTGTTGCCGCAAATTCCTTCCTAGATCACCCAGGTCTTGCCGCAGCCAAATACAATGCCGTTATACCTTCTTATAATGTGACTCGCATGGGTATTGTTAGAGGCGTTCCCGTAGAGTGGACCTTAGAAGAATTAGTTTCTTCCATTGAAGTTCCTGATGGTTTTGGACGTGTCATCAGAGCCCGACGACTCAATAAAAAATCAATTGAAAACAACACTCCTATTTGGACTCCTACTCCGACAGTTGTCCTTACATTTATTGGCCAAAAGCTTCCTGATAGGGTTTACTGCTTTTTCAATTCCCTCCCAGTTCAGACATATATTTTACCAACTATTCAATGTAATAATTGCTGCAGGTTTGGACATGTTGCTACGCAATGCCGGTCAAATGCGCGTTGTTTTATCTGTGCGAAATCTCACTCTGGCATTGAATGTAATAGTTTATCTCCGATACCTACCTGTTTGTTTTGCTCTGGTAACCATAAAGCCATAGATACATCTTGCCCTGAATATTCTAGACAGAAATCTATCACACTGGTGATGTCACAAGAGAATATTTCATACAACGAAGCAGCAGTCAGGTTCCCACAAGTTAGAAGATCTTTTGCAGACATTTCTCGTGCGCCTCCCCCCCTGTTTCCCACTCAATCTTCCCAAACCCTAACCCAATCTTCTCCACACACCCAAGCCATATCCAATTCAGTCTCGTACCGTCGCACTTACTGTACCCAAAAATCCCCTCCAGCTCCGGCATCCAGTCCAGGTTATGATAGGCAAGCTCATCAAGCAATCGTTATTACTCCCCCTTCTAGTCTCCCTAATGGGAGTGCCTATCCTTCAGATGATGTATCTCCCAATGACAATCTCCTGGAACTCTTACTGTCTACAATTTTGAATATATTTTCCCGTTTTGGGGACTTTGAACTACCGAACAATGTCATGTCTAAACTTACTGAGCTTAATAAAATTATTAAAAATGCCCAAATTCCTACAATGGAGTTGTCACAGCATTCGTCACAAGAAGAATGATATCATCACTCTTATTAACAAATACAAACCTTTTATCTTTGCTGTCCAGGAGACATGGCTTAAGCCTGGATCCAACTTTAGGATCCCGGGTTTCTCATGTCTCCGGGACGATAGATCAGATGGTTATGCTGGCTCTGCTATTTTAGTATCCAGAAATGTGATATTTAAACAAATCTCCCTTCCTTCCCACAGTAATAGCATTTTTGCTGTTGCTGTTAGAGCTAATAATATTTCTTTCCTCTCCATCTACATCCCTGAACCTAACTTAGCTATTCTCTCTGAATTAAAAACTATTATTACAAGTCTTCCTCCACCTATCCTTATCCTTGGTGATTTTAATATTCACCATACATCTTGGGGTTGTTATTACTGTGATTCTATTTCTTTTCCTTTTCTTGATCTCTGTGATGAACTAGATTTGTGTTTACTAAATGACGGGTCCCCTACTCGCAGAGTTCCTCCATCTCAGAATCCAAAGACTGCTGTGGACCTTTCCTTAACTTCTCCTTCCTTGGCTTCTAGCCTCTCCTGGTCTGTCCTTTCTTCCACTCACGGTAGTGATCACTTTACTATCATTCTGTCAATTCCTGATTCCCTTCATTCTATTCCTACTGCTTCCCTTCCACCTCTCTTAAAATTTAATATTCACAGAGCTGATTGGTCTCAATTCAGATCCCATTTAGATCAAGAGATAATGAATATTCCTTTGATTAACCCTGTCAATGTCCTTTCTTCTCACGTATGTTTCAGAAACGCTCTTCTTTCTGCTGCTGCTAATTCTATACCTCTCAAAAACACTGTTAGATGTAAAATCCCTTCTCCTCCGTGGTGGGATTCGGAGTGCACTCAAGCTTGCCAGAGCAGATCAGAGGCAGAGAATGCTTATTCGGTTGCGATGAGTTCGGAAAATTTCATCTCTTACCAGAGAATTGCTGCCAAGACTGTAAGGCTTTTATCAGAAAAGAAAAGATCTGGTTGGTTGCGTTTTTGCGAGGAGTTTTCTCCTATTACTCCCCCTTCTAAAGTCTGGAAGAATATGAGACGATATCGCTGCTCTGTTCCTGCTCTTGTCATCTCATCTAACGATCCTTCTGTCTGGATTGAACATTTTTCTTGTAGGTTAGCTCCTCCTTCTGTACCTTGCTTGGAAGAAACCTTTCCCTCCGCTTTTTCCTCTAACTCTACTGATGATTTTGAGTCTCCTTTTTCTTGGGAGGAACTTTCAGCTGTCTTGGAGGGTTTAAGTGATTCATCCCCAGGAATTGACGGGATTCCATACTCTTTTATTTCCAAAAGCAGTAACTCTGTAAAACGGGTATTCCTTTGCATTCTTAATAATATCTTTTTATCTGGAACTCCACCTGACGAATGGAGGACTCAGATTATCATCCAAATTCAAATTCAAATTCAAAATCATTTATTTCAACTTAGATGTCAGTATGACACACTTGTTGAATGTCAAAATACAACTAACAATGTTAACTCTACCACCGGTTCCAAAAAAAAGCCACAGTCCTGAGAAGAACCGGCGAAACAAACTCAGCGGGCTTTTTTTTTTTTGTTTTTTCTCAAATATTTTCTTTTTTTTTAAATAAATAGAAATATTCACAATAAAAGAAAAAACAAGTCAAAAAAATACAATTAAAAAAATAATAATAATAATGAAAAATGAAAAGGCCAGGAGCGAGCGCCTCATTCCCACGTAGTGCCATCTAGTAAATAATCCTTAACTTTATAATACGCCTTGTTGCACAAACGTTCCTTAACAGTTTTCTTAAATCTATGAACAGGTAGTAGTTGAACGTTTAGTGGGATCTTGTTGAAAAGCTGTACACCCAGCCCCCTAAAAGAGTTGCTTATTTTCTTAATTCGAGCCGCCGGCAACGCAAGCCTATGTTTGTTGTGCAAATCGCAGATTCTGGGGAATTCTTCAATGTTTTTACGCACGTACAATAAATTTTCAAAAATGTATTGGGACGCTAAAGTTAGAATTTTGATTTCCTTAAACTTGTCCCTCAAGGATTCCCTCGGGTGCATATTATAAATAGCACGAATAGCCCTCTTCTGCAGGATGAAAATCGTTTCGACATCGGCACCATTGCCCCATAGCAAAATGCCATAGGACATAACACTATGAAAATAACTAAAATAAACCAAGCGTGCCGTATCTTCATTAATATACATTCGTATTTTTTTTACCGCAAACGCTGCAGAACTAAGCCTACTCGCTAACTTGCATATGTGAGGACCCCACTGCAGCTTGGAATCAACTGTTATACCAAGAAAAACTGTCGAATCCACAAGCTCCAGTGTCTCTCCACTTACAGTAATATTAGTGTCAACTTGTCTAACATTAGGTGTGGTAAATTTTATACATTTTGTTTTTTTGTTATTTAATAACAGATTATTAACACTAAACCAATGTACCACGCGCGAGATAGCATCATTCACATCGTCATTTTAAAACTATTTAACCCTATTTTAAAACCTGGAAAGCCCAGCTCTGACCCTTCTAGCTATCGGCCAATTGCTTTGTCCAGTACAATGGCTAAGATATTGGAACATTTAATCAAGAATCGTTTGGAATGGATTGTGGAAAATAGAAACATATTAGCTAAATCTCAGTTTGGATTCCGAAAAGGTTTTAGCACTATGGATAGTTTAAGCATATTTGTAACAGACGTTCGTATTTCCTTCTCTAAAAATGAGTATTTAGTAGGTGTTTTTCTGGACATATCATCTGCGTATGACAATGTTCTTCTTCCAGTGCTCAGGCAGAAAATGCTCCAGCTGAGTATTCCTGTGAAGATTGTAAACATAATTTTTAATCTCCTGTCTCCTAGATTCGTATATATTCGTGCTCCAAATTATTCTTCCTCTCCCAGACAGCTGTGGAAGGGGCTCCCCCAAGGGTCAGTCCTCAGCCCGTTACTGTACAGTATTTATACGTACGATTTAGAGCTTTCGGTTAATTCCTTTTGTCAAGTTCTACAATATGCTGATGATCTTGCACTCTACGTTTCTTCTAAGAATATTGATGAGGCCTCTTCTCGCCTAAATTCAGGCATAGGCTATCTCCAAGACTGGCTCTCAGACCACGGTCTGTCCCTACCTATTCCTAAAAGCAAAGTGGTTGTTTTCTCTCGGTCCAGATCTTGTCCTAACGTTTCAATATTTTACGATCAACAAAATTTTTCGGTTGTAGACAATGTGAAATTTCTTGGTGTTGTATTAGATTCTAGATTAACTGGTGTCCATCATATTAATCATATTGTTAAAAAATGTGAAAAAAATATTAACATTCTGCGTTCCTTATCTGGTGTCTGGTGGGGCTGTCACCCCTATACTCAAAAACTTATGTATAACGCCTTAGTACGTACTCACTTAGACTATGGCACTTTCCTTCTTGACCCTTGTAACAAAGCTGCTATGAGTTCCCTTGACAAACTTCAATCTAAATGTCTGAGATTAATCTGTGGAGCTATGAAATCGTCACCAATCAGCTCTTCAGGTAGAATGCGGCGATGCTCCCTTATTCCTTAGAAGACAATACTTATCTGACCGGTTCCTTTTTAAAGTCATTCAATCTCCTTATCATCCTCTTATCTCTAAACTCCATATCCTTTCTGATTTTATCTCTTCTAATAAATATTGGTACCACAAGGATTATCCCTGCCTTTTCAATAGTTTTGTCAGCTATCTCCGCCTTCCTTGTCCTGTATTTCAATATCAAAAATTTCCTCTTTTCGACATCTCTTTTAAGGCTCTTATCTTTCAGCCTCAAGTTCTTTTAGATCTCGGCATAGAAAAAAAATGTAATTCTGCAAATTACCAGTTAAATAGATACATCGCCAAGCATTGGCCCGATTGGCTCATCATTTACACTGATGCTTCTAAGTTGTCAGATCAGGGTTGTGTTGGCTCCGCTGTCTGGATTCCCAAATACAATATGATTCTCAATTTTAAATGCCCCCCTCAAGCTTCAGTCTTCTCTGGTGAGTCCATAGCTATTCTGGAAGCATTATCATTCATTGAGTCCCATAAACTAAATAAATCTGTTATTCTTACTGATTCTAAGAGTTGTTTACAGGCTATCGTTACTAACCAATTTAAATCAAAATCTAAATTTCCTTACATACTAAAAATAAAAAATTTACTTTTCAGCTGCCATTCTAAAAACATTGAAGTTGTCCTTGCTTGGTTGCCTGGCCACAGTGGCATTTTAGGTAATGAAACTGCAGATCTTTGTGCCAAAGACGCCACAACAACTGGCTGTATGGATCATTACAGAATTTATTCTAATGATTTACTCCCAATAGCTAAACAACGATTGCTTTCTTCTTGGAATTCTTGTTGGCAAAAGACTAGTTTTTCTAAAGGTAAACACTACGCTGATATTCAAGGCTTTATTCCTCCCCGACCTTGGTTCTGCAACTTCAAAGATTTACATAAACGCGTTACAAGTACGATCTGTAGATTAAGGCTAGGCCATACGTGTACCCCCGTCAACCTGGCTAAACTTCATATCAGGGATAGTTCTATTTGCGAATGTGGTCTTGACGAAGGCTCTCCAAATCACATGTTTTTCAGTTGTCCTCGTCTATCTTCATCCCTCTATGATCTCCTTCCTCCTGATATTCCTCGCCCCATTGATCTCAAATCTCTTCTTTCCCTTGTCAACTCCCCTTTCGTTTATATTCTTAGTTCATTCATTAACCAAAATAACATTAAGCTGTAGTTTGTCTGTCTTTTATCGAACTAACCCCTGTATATATATTGTGTGCGTCTTATTTGTTTTAGGTAAATCAACAGAGATCCTGTAATCAAACATTCTTAGCTACTCACTTAATTCTTAGTGAATATCTGTGACCTTGCTCGTTCACGAAGCCCGCTATAGAAAGCAGAGTATTATATACACTTGACATTGGCGAAATCTAAAAGGAAACGCCATAAACCTAAGAGATAGATAGATAGAAATGAAACGTCAACAAAAAATTCGTGCCACTGTGACGTCATCTGACCACAAAACATGGCGGTTTTAGTGCTGTACAAAAGATTTCAATGTTATCAGGTTTTATCGATAAACGTTCTTGGCTCATTTTATTTTAATATTGTTGAGTATTATTTATTTGTAGAATTTATACTTTAATGGGAAGTAAGTAGGTATATTGTTATGTGCAAATATGATATGATTTAAATGTGTGAAATCTAAGACAAGTTCGTCCTTCGAATTTGCCAAGTAAACGATATGATGATTTTATAAAGTTGTCGTTTGTCGCAAAACATAAAGATATGGCGTAGTACAGTGCCATCTGCCCATTTCTAGCATGCTGAATGTTATCGTATTTTGAGTACGTGTTTTTCTTAGACTATTACAATCTATTTTAATTGTTTTGCTGACTCTAAAGTCCGTAACACACTACCACAGCGCACTTCAAGGAAGGTGCGCCGCACCATTTGAATCAGTTTCATTTGAGAGTGATTCAAATTTTAAACTTATCAAGGGACCGCGTGGAAAAAAAAAACACCTGCAGAATATTTATTCATTAATTACAAACGTCATTCCTTGTGACTTCCTCTCTAAAATAACTTATTTATTAAATATTTCACTAATTTACAATAGTGTTTTACTCATTGCGGAATAAAACTATTTTATTTAAATAGTTCCGAAGAGATTTAGTCGGTAGCCTTTTCCCGAAATATCTAAACAGAATGTCTAAATATGTTTTGATGACATATTTTAAAGAGGTATTTATGATTAGTGTCATGATCAATAGATTCCGACCGAAAAATGGTGTCCGATTTTTCGGATGAGGGCTCCATAATGAATTTAAATATATATAGATAATAGTTTTGGGGCATCGACTTTCTTGAGATCCTATAAAATACGTTTTAATTATTATTTTTGTATGTTTTAAGCATGATAAAATGTGAAATTTTATATAAGCAATCATATTAAATCGATATCAAAGCCAATAAATATTGTACAACCCAAAACAGACGGCCGAACTGACGTGACAATGACATTTGGTGCGCTCAACATGGCGGATTTTCGGCCTCATTAGACATTTACGTATATTCATGTTTCATTTTATGTACGCACTGAAATACTGTTATATTGTTTTCCTGCGAGTTAAAGTGCTGAGTAAGAACGAGATAGATATATGTTTATGTGTGTGCCTTCAAAATGGGTGCTATTTATATAAGCAATTGTACGTATAGAACAATATGTTGTGTCCCTACTATATAGGTCTATGGCGCGCCGGCGCCGGCGTTCCCTGATTAGATATAGAGAATTGTCATATTAATATAAATGTTACCTTATCTAAAAAACCATAATGACAATAAAATTTTATAATAAATGTGATATTTTATTAATGAATATCAGTAACCTTGATATTCATGCAGTGCAGAACAATACTGAACCACCCTTCAGTACTGCTAAAATGATGACTGCTACAAACTGTGTGTGCAGAAGTCACTATAGAAGACTGGAGAAAAGTCGTAGAGAAAACAAAGAAAATAATTTTATGCGATTTTGAACGAAATGTGAGAATAGACAATATTATTGAAAATTAATTAATAATATCTCGGAGTGCTGACAGCAGTGATGAAGATGACAATACTAATAACAGTTCTGATAGCTCAACTGAATAAATGCAATATTTTTGTTAAATTATGTATTTGTCTTATTTTGCTCTTTAAATTTACGAAAGAAAAAATAATAATGGAACAGGGATTCGCCTGATGATTTTAAAAATTCACATTATAATATGTTTCAAGTCCGTATCGATTCATTCACATTAAACGATATTTTTAAGCAGGTTACCTCACTAAGAAGATAGAACTGACAAGTGACAACGTCAAATGCTACATAGTAAAAGTGGTAAAATGACTCAATAATAAATATAGAGAAGTCTGTGGAGCAAGCCGTAGATAAGTAGATAATACACTTATTATTATAAAAAGCTACATACTTCCTAGTTCATAAAATCATTTTAATAACGAGCACATACGTAGATACTTAATAAACACTAGGTTCATTTAAATTTGATTGATTTGAAAGTGATCCTTATATTGATGTAAGAGATGTCAAAAAGACCAGAACACCAGGCACCGCCTGAAGTTGTGAGTATAAGCTAATGTAAAATATATTGTTTCAAATTTGAACAAAAAAGCACTATTGTTATTCGAATTATTTTTGTTTTAGTTTTATAATGATGAAGAGGCTAGAAAGTATACACAAAAGTACGTAAGTAAAAGTAACAAGGTATTGCGAATACTAACCTTTTTGCTAATGGTGGCACAAATGGAAATGTCACTGAATTGTTGTAACGCAAAATAAAATGTAAGTGGGCGATAGTGGTGAATGAGCACAACCACAAAAATCCACAACTGTCCCATGTCTAACGTCTTACAGTTTCATTAGTGTGGGCATTCGGGGGGCTTAATACTACATTTTAAAATAGTAAAGTGCTGTATAAAGTTTACAATAGAAACCATTATTGCAGGCAATTAACCCATCTAATGTTAATTAAATGGTCCCTGTTACTTATTGACTACAGTAATGTGTTATATTTAAACAGCAACTAAATATATTTTCAAACTTCAAGTAAAAACAATAGGAACCTGTTTTTCGACGAATCCGTCGCTCACGACGAAGGGCTCGGCGACAAAATTAACCCACAGACATAGCCCACCGAGTTTCTTGCCAGATCTTCTCAGTGGGTTGCGTTTCTGATCCGGTGGTAGATTCTGCAAAGCACTGCTCTTGCTAACCCTAGAACTTATACTAACACTAACCCTAGTGTTAACGTCTTAACTGGTGAGCTCACCTACTAATTCAGTGAATCTGGAATAACTCCTCAAGGTTACTAGAATAGGTAGGAAGCGATAAATGTAGAAATGCTAAGAAGGATTGTCTTGTACTACAATGTTAATGATACTAGTTGGACAATATTTGCCAAATTCATTTGAGCATGGGGTTTATTGTACAATCCAGGAAAAACCTAACTATTTGTGAGATCTGGATTATGAACAATCTGAATGCTAATTCCAAAAATATGTCTTTCCTTTTTTTATTAACTCTTGTTAAGAAAAAATTGTTTGATTATTTTAGCTCCAGGATCATAGAAATTCAAGGACAAATGACTGAGAGATGCTTAGAATTACTTCTATTACCGGAAGATTCATCTTGCTTGTTGTTGGATATTGGATGTGGTTCAGGATTATCTGGTACAGTGCTAGAAGAAAATGGACATATGTGGATTGGGATGGACATATCATCTTCAATGCTTGGTAATAAATATTTGTTATCTGGCCACAGAAAGTAGCCTAGTCCATACTAGACTTAATTGGACACATAATAAGACACATTAGACTTGTACCTTAGGTGTTGTATTTTTTCTCAGTTTTCACTACTTATAAAGATTGTTAATAACTGAAAGAGAACAAATTATAACCTGACAAAATTAAAACCCAAAAGGATATTGGATATATAGAAAGGCTATTTGGTTGAAGTGACATTTTTGTAATTTTATAGAAGAGCCATTTTAACTTTAAATTTAGGAAAATTAATCATAATAAAACAACTTTTTCAGCTATTTGAATGTAGTAAACATAATTGATGTTCAACTAAAAACATTGAAATATAGATACTAATACCAAATAAATAGCATCTGTAATGTCACATAAACAGAATAGCCTTTCACCTCTCGATATATATCCTTGTTTCCTAAAGCCCAAAAAAGTATTTTGGTTCTTAAATTACACTATATATAATATGTCTATGTTGTAGATGTTGCTGTAGAGAGAGACACTGAAGGTGGTTTAGTTCTGGCTGATATGGGTGAAGGTGTCCCGTTTAGAGCAGGTTGCTTTGATGGAGCAGTATCCGTATCAGCTATACAATGGTTATTTAATGCTGATAAGAAAACTCATAATCCAGTGAAAAGACTAAACAAATTCTTCACCACTTTATATTCAAGTTTGGTAAGTTAACTATGAAAACGGTATTATTTATTATTCAATACAAAAACTCAATTATTATTATTTTCAGTCAAGGTCTGCTCGAGCTGTCTTCCAATTTTACCCTGAGAATGAAAAGCAATTAGAACTCCTAACGACACAGGCAATGAAAGCTGGCTTTTATGGAGGAGTTGTAATTGACTATCCAAATTCTGCCAAAGCAAAGAAGTTCTTTTTAGTTTTAATGACTGGTGGCGTTGGTCCTTTACCTCAGGCTTTAGGTAATGCTGTCTATATCATAAAATTATATCACATTAAAATAATACTATAGTGTGATGCTATAAAAAATGATGAGACTCACTTTTTTATATAATAAAATAAAAATTTGTATTACAGGTACTGAAGAACCAGACAGTCTTCAAGTTAAATATGCTAAAAGAGAAGCTACAAAAGGGATAAGAGGAAAACCTATAAAGAACTCAAAAGACTGGATTTTGGAGAAGAAAGAACGAAGAAGGAAACAGGGCAAAATTACAAAACCTGACACTAAATACACAGGAAGAAAAAGAAGTGGTCGATTCTAAAATAAAAACTGTTTATTATTTTGTATATCTAAGTAAATAAATTGTTTTTGTTGCAACTTAACTGATTTTTACTTCATATTTCCAAACAGTGTCTACACCATGTCCAATAGTTTCTACAGGCACCATTGTTGGTAATGGGAATCGACACGCGACCACTACTGTGCACTCTTGCGTTTCATCTAAAATTTTATTTTCTATATCGTGCATCATTTGCTCCACACCAAATATTACAACATTATTGTAAGGTTTGAGGTTGAATTTCCATAAATCACAATGATAAAACTTTGTATCATAATATTTTTGATTCAATAAGGCTGATATTCGCGAGTAATAAACAAGGAATGGATTTAGTTCTACTCCATCTGCTTTAAAACCCATTTTGGCTGCTGTTATTACTATTCTTCCATCACCAGATCCAATATCTATTAGTCTGCCTCTTCTGCCCTTTAATGCCTTCGTTACTCCTAGTAACTGTTCTGTTGTTGCAGGTACATAAGGCAAACAAATTTTCCTTGCTGCTGGAGACACAAAAGGTATACAAACGATGCTGACACCAATGGCTAAACCGCCCGTTGTGTATATTAATATTTTACCAACGAGTGACAGCTTTGACGGAACATTATAAATTTTATCCTTTAAACATTCCGATTCCATTATGCAATGTGATCATAGATAATACACTTAAAATTTAAGAAATAACCTGTTTCATAATATTGTCCCGCAAACCTCCAAGAGTTCCAGTACTGACGACTTAAACATCATAAATAACAATCCTTTTCATTTTTAAAACAACTTTTTTTTTGCTTTACTTTTACTGTTGGATATGCTCTTCATTTGAGCCCTACCCTTTTATGTATTCTTAATAGTTGTACTAGTGTAATGTACTAGGTATGTAATACTATTTATGTATTAAATTTTTTAAATAATAATGTGACGTATGACATTAGGTGTTATCAACACTTGTGATTGTGACACTGTCACACTGGTCACACTGTATAGTGGGGTATCTCGGTCAATGATAAGGGAAGATAGATGTTCTACTTAATTTTATAAAAAAAATACTCAAGCAAGTACATGCCGTTGGGGGTGGTGCGGTCGAGGCACTTTACGGCGCTCCCGTTTGGTGCCGTGCTCACCCGCGAGGACGTAGTCGCGTTGCGACGACCTCAACGCGCGATCGTGTTCAGCGCAATTCGAGTATACCACACTGTCTCCTACGAGGTGGCGTGCCTGCTCGTCGGAGCGCCACCATGGGACCTGGAGGTGGAGGCGTTCGTTGCTGACTATAGGTGGCGTAGTGACTTTCGCTCTAGGGGGAAAGGGGGTCCTGGTGAAGGAGTAATTTGAGCGCGGAGGCTCCAATCTCAGCGCTCCGTGACGGAGGCGTGGTCTCGTCATTTGGTGGACCCGTCGGCTTGCTTCCATACCGTCGAGGTGGTCTCCCCGATTCTCGTGGACTGGGTGGGCCATAGCCGCGGATACCTCACCTTATGGCTCACACAAATGCTCACTGCCCACGGATGTTTCGACCGATATTCGCACAAAATTGTCGAAAGGGAACCGATGGCGCAGTGCAGTGCAGACCGCAACGAGAAACCTACATTGGCACGTTGCTCATCGAATCCAGAGCAACACGCCAATGTTGTGCTGCCCTCGTCGCGAGGATCTGTCGATATCCAATATAAATACAGCATCATTTTGAGAGATAGTACTGAAAAGTCTATACTTCCATTTCATAAAATTTAAAACCATAAAGTGACACTTCTACTATATTGTGATATTATCTATGCTATGGTCACCGGTACCCATCTGTGCACATACATACCGTACGCTGAATAAAACTGAAAACACTATTTAAAATAGCATAATTCTTTAAAAGATGACTGCTTTCGAAGAATTTGGTGTGCTGCCTGAAATAGGCAAAGCTATTGAAGAAATGGATTGGACTCTACCCACTGATGTCCAAGCCGAAGCTATTCCCCTAATCTTAGGCGGTGGAGATGTACTTATGGCAGCCGAAACTGGCAGTGGAAAGACAGGAGCATTCTGTTTACCTATATTGCAGATTGTCTGGGAAACCTTGAAAGATATGCAGGAAGGAAAAACCGGTAAAGTAATAACACAAACGTCTTCTGAGTGTACCATGTCATTTTTCGATCGCACTGACGCACTGGCTGTTACTCCCGACGGGTTACGGTGTCAATCCAGAAATCAAAAAGACTGGCACGGGTGTAGGGCCACCAAAGGTCTTCATACGAAAGGTGCATATTACTTTGAAGCCACTGTCACTGATGAGGGCTTATGCCGTGTCGGCTGGTCTACACAAGCGGTAAGGGACATAACTTATTTTCAAAGTAAATCATTTTACGTAAATTAAATTCAATCCGTACAAAATTAAATTTCTATTTAAACTAACCACAATGGAGCTATTTGAAACAGTTAATATGGGGACTTTGTGAGTTGGTCTGCTTAATAAACAAGGTGAAAAATCACTGAGTTATCGTGGCCACATTTTCAATGTGCTTTGGTTATGTACTTAATTTTAAAAGTTTATTTTTAAGCTGAACTGTTCAAGGGGTTTAACCAATGAATATATTTTGCATTTCAACTCAATTACTTATAGACAATCTCAGAATTAGTCTTCACATTTGCCTTTATTCAAAAGTTTAGTATTCTATGACTTCTAGAACATTTTAAATGGTCTATTTATTTTATATGCTGGGGTGTGAACTTGTCCACCAATCTATGCAATAACAAAAAATATTATTAAGCAATTTACTATGTAATATATAGTAAGTGTAGTCATGACCAGCATGAAAGGAGCATCTCAAATCTAGATACTTTTAAATGTGACCATGAACCAACATTATGCTGCCATGCCTTTTTTGCTGGGCTTAAACATTGCTATCCTAATGAGTACCTTAGCTGTTCTCACACTGATAGAAGAAAATTGCCTTAAAGGTACAATTTATAATATAGAAATTATTTTAATACAAGTTCATTTAGGACAGGAATGTCATTATAGAAGAAATACAGCTTTTTTCACTGTAACTTATTGTTTTTAGATGTTAACACATCAATGCTAAAGAAATTATTGAAGTATAGTTAGTGTCTTGTCAGCCTTGTGGAACAATAATACTTTCTGGTTTAAAAGGGGGATTGCTAATATTCTATAGTATACAATTGAGACTTAGATCACATGTTTCAATATTTACGTTATTCATTTTTATAAGCTCTGGTATAGGAAAAATATTTTTTTTTGTATAAATAAATTTGCATTGACTAATCTACTTGATTATGAAACTACTGCAAAAGAGTTAATCAAACTAATTGTTTTCAGGCAAAGCTGGATCTTGGAACTGACAGGCTAGGCTATGGATTTGGTGGTACAGGCAAGAAATCAAATTGTAAGCAATTTGATGATTATGGCGAGGCTTATGGGATGAATGATGTAATTGGTAAGATTAAGCATGAATTTCAAATATTTTCATAAAATTTTTAATGATTCTGATAATAATAATAAAATACAGTCTTTCATACTTTTTATGCCATACCAATAGGCATTGATTTAAAAATAAAATGTGATTTTAAATATTCACTATAGTTATTTTTTAACAATTTATTTAAAATTTCATCATTTTTAAGGCAATGACTTCACCGGTGCCATAAATAAAATTGGTGCCATTGCCTTAAAAATATTAACTTGTGACATGATACTCCAACATTTACTGTACTTTTAATAAATGATATCTATTTTTTTGTACAGTCTAAGAAAAATATCTCTGAAAACACTTTCACATTGTTATACTTAGCGTTGATAATTGAGACTATAAATTTTAATACCATTCAAGTAATGACCGCCTTCATGCTTTAAGTTGAAACAAGAAAAGTGTTTTGATTTTATCAATAAAATCATAACATAACCGACACTTAAGTCATACGCAATATAAAAAAAAATTGTTAACATTAACACAAATAGGCCAATATTGTTTTGATAGATTTATTCAAAAATTTTTTTTTACTATTATAAATATAGGTTATACAATATTTAATATTCAAATAAATTTAAATGATTTTATATAAAATAAAAATATATAAATAAGATTAAGCATAATATAAGATTTAGCCTACAATCATATAATGGTCAGATTTATTGATCTTGGATCTTGGATTGGTATAAAAGATTTTTTTTATTTGCTCTAAAGTGATGGACAAGTTGACGGTCCATCTGATGAAAAGTGGTTACTGGAGCCCTTAGACATAATTTTGTGAAGGCCCCTTTAAGATACACAGGCAACCACTCGAATACTTCTTTACTGCTCTGAAATGACTGAATACTGTGCTTAATAATCTCTGTCTTTGAAGTGGTCACTAAACTGGGTCTGGGAAACTCACTTCCAGGTGAACTAGGTTGGCATTCATAAGATATGATAAGAAAATACTTTAAATATGAATTTGGGGCTTGAGGTTGCAGAGAATGGCTTCTTTATCTACATCTACAATAAATGTCTACTGCATTTTTTACATATTCAATAAATTTGATTTTTTTTTTGCAAGGCTGTTTCCTGAATTTAAATAATGGTGAAATTCGATACTCTAAAAACGGAGAAGACTTGGGTGTGGCTTTCAGTCTTGATTCATCTAGAAAGTCAGACTGTTACTTCCCTGCAGTTGTCTTGAAAAATGCTGAGATGAGTTTTAACTTTGGTGCCACACCATTTAAGGTAATCATGTGAATAGTTGAATTATGTAGTTAGAATATAATTAATTAGTCCATAAAGAGTGTGTTGGTGGTATCCTGAATGAAGAGTATAGGAAAATCACTAAACCATATGGAGCTCTAGTATTAACAGTCAAAGTATCAGTGATGCAACCATCAAAATGCAATTTCTAAAATATCAATAATAACTATCTTTTGTAGTACCCACCACCAAACGGATACATAGCAATCAGTCAAGCACCCAAAGAAAACGTCAAGCAGAATGTTATAGCCGCTGTAGCTTCAACAGATATTAAACCAGTGAATAATGCACCACAGGCTATTATTATTGAGGTGAGTTTAGGTTTATTTTTAATTAGCAAACTCTTACTGCACTCATGACGAATTCAGGAAGCTCAATTATAAACTAACCGTGCTTCTTTCAGCAAAATATGTTCATGTCATGTATAAATAAATAAATAAATAAATGGACGACCATTAAACATTTCACTCATTTGTGAACAACATTGTAAAAACATGAAGAGTCACGTAGATAATGAATCGGAAATAGAAAGTATTGATGCAACTTAACCATGAAAATTGTGAAATATGTAATCGAAGCATTGGAAACAATATAATGACAATAAAAAGTCGTGTTTCTTATTTTATTGCCCTTAGAGGCTGACGAGCACATAGCCCGCGTGATGGTGAGTGGTTACCATCGTCCATAGACGTCAGCAATGCCAGGGGCAGAGCTAACCTGCTGTCTAACTGTTAAGGTAAACCGTAAGCAAATTATAGTCTTGAAAAAACTTTACTGGTGGTAGGACCTCTTGTGAGTCCGCACGGGTAGGTACCACCACCCTGTCTATTTTTGCCGTGAAGCAGTAATGCGTTTCGGTTTGAAGGGCAGGGCAGCCGTTGTAACTATATTGAGACCTTAGCACTTATATCTCAAGGTGTGGGGCGCATTTACGTTGTAGATATCTATGGACTTCAGTAACCACTTAACACCAGGTGGGTTGTGAGCTCATCCATCCGTGTCCAAATGGCGAGCAACTCGTCAGTCCAGCCTTCTGTTACCGGATAACATAGCGTAATATGATAAAAATGTCAAGTAATTTTCATTTTTACTGTTTACCAGCCGTCCAGAGAATTAGCGGAGCAGACCTGTACACAATTTACGAAATTCAAGAAGTATTTAGAAAATCCCAAAATTCGGGAGCTGCTGGTTGTTGGAGGTATAAATGTTAAAGATCAAATTAACCAGTTGAACTGTGGGGTGGATGTCGTCGTTGGGACGCCGGGACGCTTGGAAGACCTTATCCAAGGAGGTCAGTGTACCATCAGTATTTGTACATTGTTAATTCAGCTTTTTTGAAAGTGGCAAATAACACTTGGTGTTGGGTCCAAAAAGAAAAAAAAAAGAAAAAAAAACCAGCTTCATTTAATTAGTTGATGTAGTTAATATTAATGTCATTTTTAAACAGGATACTTATCACTGACACATTGCCGTTTCTTTGTCTTGGACGAGGCTGATGGTCTCCTGAAAGCGGGTTACGGAGAACTGATTGAACGCCTCCATCGTCAGATCCCGAAGATAACATCCGATGGACGGAGACTGCAGATGGTTGTGTGTTCGGCAACCCTGCACGCATTCGAAGTCAAGAAAATGGCTGTGAGTTTTATAATTGATTAATCCAAAAAGTTTCAAATTTTTCATCAGATAGGAAAAATCAAATTCAAACCTAGGTTTTTGTTAAAATATATATGTAAAATAACATTTAATATTTTACATGTATTTTTTTATGTAATAACATTTACTGGCGTCGGGCGTGTGGTGAGTACGCTGTGTCGGTACCATTATCGAACCATTTTTTGCAAGCAATCTTATATTCCTCTTTGAGGGTAGGATAGCGGTATCTAAATTTTTGCTTAGATTTGTGGAAAGTCTTTTGCCCTTCTGGTGTTGAGTTGTTACTGAAGCCCAAAGAGGCGTATTAATAATTTATATACAACGCTATAACATAACTTATTAGACTACTAGCGACCCGCCCTCGCTTCGTTTCGGAAACTGTAATTTATTATTGATTTCTCCACTATTTAATGGATGTTATTATACATATTAACCTTCCTCTTCAATCACTCTATCTATTAAAAAAAAAACGCATTAAAATCCGTTGCGTAGTTTTAAAGATTAAAGCACACATAGGGACGACAGATATAGGGACAGAGAAAGCGACTTTGCTTTATACTATGTAGTGAAGATGTTTGTTATCATTCTCATGTTCTCTTATTATATTGAATGTTATTATTCATTAATAGCGACTTTGGTCGAAATGAGCGACGGAAATTTGTGTATTCCAGCAATCACTTTACACCTAACAGATTTTAGAATCGCTTAACCACTCATTTAGAAATATGTTTTTTATTTTTTGACAGGAAAAATTAATGCACTTTCCGACTTGGGTCGATTTGAAAGGGGAAGACGCAGTTCCTGAGACCGTACACCATGTTGTTGTGAACGTAGACCCGCAAAAGGACAGCTCCTGGCAAACCCTGCGCAAGTTAGTTCATAGTACCGCTTTAAACTTTGTTCTATTACACTGCAGCTTACTCGACTAGGCCTTAGACCGCTAAGTGAATAACGCTCAATAATTTAAAATTATTATGCCCGGAGTGGTACGCGTCTGTAATTGATTCTTATTTCTAGAAATTTCGTACTTATAAAATACTGAATGGTAAATTATTATAATAAATTATTATATTAAACGTCACATGTGGTCGCGATCCTCAGCAGTGATGGAACGATATAGAAGAAGAAATTATTATAAATGCTTAGATAAAAAAAAGGTATTGATGTTGAGTACTTATATCTATACTTAGAGATTTTAACAGACGAGCGAAACGGTTGGCATGAATATAGAAAAGGAAAATGTCGGTATTCCGCGACCGTAACGCTTTTTCGTTACGTGACGTTTTCTACCCTCGTTACGAAAACGCAGCCCTTATAACGATTCTCGGTCCAACATTTCTAAATCAATGCAGACACGTGGATGAGTTATTAGTTAAAGTTTTCCTCTCTCAGGCACGTGCAGACCGACGGTGTGCACGCTAAGGACAACATTCGAAGCGGCAACACAACGCCCGAAACATTGTCTGAAGCTGTTAAGATACTGAAGGGAGAATACTGTGTGCGCGCCATCAGGGAACACAAAATGGACCGGTAAGTTACGGGTTATTTAAAATTACTATTGGTTCCCCTGTAGTCGAAATTCGATTATAATTAATTGAAATTGTAAGTTTGTACACTATTAAGATTCTCATTCTCATTAATTTTTTTATTGCTTAGATGGGTGGACGAGCTCACAGCCCACCAGGTGTTAAGTGGTAACTGGAGCCCATAGACATCTACAACGTAAATGCACCACCCCTCTTGAGATATAAGTTCTAAGGTCTCAGTATAGTTACAACGGCTGCCCCGCCCTTCAAACCGAAACTATTTCTGCAGAAATGGGCGGGGCGGTGGTACCTACCCGTGCGGACTCACAAGCGGTCCTACAACCAATAAATTCAAAGACTATTTATTATACTTCTATAATTACAGATTTCGCCAATACTACACATTAAGACAAATATTGATAAAGACAAACAATATTTAATCTATTCTCATCTTGACCTCAGACTATAAGCAATAAGAAAAGTTTGACAATAAACAAATAGTATGCATACGTCTGTTAAATACATGGTAGTGTGTGTAATGTTTTTTTTTTCTTCATTGATTTTATGTATATTTTATGCATAATTTAAAAAAATATTAATATTTTGCACTCCTTCTATATAAGTGTGGGAAGTTTCATATTCCTCCGTCTGTGCAATTTTCGTAAAAAGGGGTACGAAGTTTTTGCTTCACCTATTAATATATAGAAGTAAAGTTTGCTTAAATTTCAAAGCTTTGTCAAAATGTTAATTTCTCGCCCCTTCTTTCGTCTCAAAAGCGAAACAAATATCGTTACATTGAGGTCGGTAATGATTTATATATACATTTCGCGGTCGCGGGTATTCGCTGGAAGCAGAGAGCGCAAGATCGATCGTTGTGGCGAAGCTTGGGGGAGATCTATGCCCAGCAGTGGAAGTCTGAACTGGAAGATAGATGTTTCCTTATCTATCTAAATGAGAAAATAATAGAATAATAACCATTTATTTTATAATGAAAAATTAATTTAACTATGATTTGCTTTGTTTTCTTAGGGCCATAATATTCTGCCGCACTAAACTGGATTGCGACAACCTCGAGCGGTACTTCAAAACGTTCGGCAATGAGCTGTCCTGTGTTTGCCTGCACGGCGACCGAAAACCAAAGGAGCGCAAAGACAATTTGGAGATATTCAAGAACAGCCAAGTGAAGTTTTTGATTTGCACCGACGTCGCTGCTCGCGGCATCGACATCTCGGGCCTGCCTTTCAGTGAGTAGCTTTTTTTTTGTCTTACCTAAGCTGATAGCCTTGAGAGGCTATGTCAGCGTAACCGGGCGAATAGGTGAGCTAACGGGGCTCAAACCGGGAGTGTTGTTAACACTGGCCCTAGCAAGAGCAGTGCTTCCCAGAATCTACCACCGGATCGGAAACGTGACCCACTGAGAAGATCCGGCGAGAAACTCAGTGGGCTGTGTCTATGGGTTAATTTACTCCTCGAGCCCTTCGCCGCAAGTGATGGGTTCGGTGAGAACGATGACCGGTGCTTGAGGTACCTAAAAGCACCTTTAGTGGATTGAGAGGATCTGAAATGACGTGTTAAGGGCGATGTCGACTGTTTACCATTCGGTCCACAGGATTGGGTATGGTGAGTGGCGATGAGACGCCGCTAGTATCGACTTTTGAATCGTACCACGCATGCGCGCACAAAAAACACATCAGATTACATCGAGGGGCGAAAGGCTATTTGGTTTAAGCGCAACATTTCGCAACTTTACAGGAGAGTAGGTTATTTAAAGTTTAAAATTGGAAAAAATATCACAAATCAGATTTTGCGTGGAGTAATCTTAATTGAAGTTCAATTAAAAACATCGAACTGTTGATGTTAATACCAAATAAAACGCACCTTTAATTACAAAGATGAATGTCGCTTAAACCAAATAGCCTTTCACTGGTCGTTATTAAACAGTACTTATACTTTAGAAATCGAATTGTATTTTCGATTTTAGCCGTGTCCGTTGGTTCACTGAAGCAATCGCATCAACTACCCGCTAAACGACAACACATGAAAAAACTTTTTTAAATAAACCATGAGTTTTCCTGCGTCTCTAAAAACTATGTCCTTTCTTGAGTAACGTTGGGAAAATGCAACATTATGACTTGCAATTCCGAACGCATCAGTGTAGTCGCAATAAATAAATAAATATTTAAATATATTTTTAACAACAAAATAGACATGCTTTAACAAAAACCGACTTCAAATAGAAAAAACAAACAAATTAATATACACTAAAAACAATAATCATCGAAATCGGTTGGCGTGATATTGAGTTATTCATCTATATTTATCGCCCATGTACTTAATGCAAATTTAAGACTTATATGGTTTTCTCATAGAAACCATTATCAGAATTGGATTAAATTGAAATGGGACCACACGGGAAGCGTCAGCTTTTTAAAAAAAGAGTCATCTAAATCGATTCACCCAGTCAAAAGTTATGAGGTATCAAACATAAAAAAAACCCTGTCGACTTGAGAACCTCCTTCCTTTTTGAAGGCGGTTAAAAAAATACTTTTAAGGTTTAATTTTTAATTAGATTTCTTACCGTACGCATGCTTTAAAATATTTGAGGTCTATTATACAAGATTGAAAATTGTGAAGGAAAGTCACATGTGATCGCGATACTCAGCAGTGAGGGAACGATGAAGAAGAAATATATTTGGACTCCGGTAACCACTTAAATCAAGGGAGCCGAGAGCTGTTTTTATTTAGTATACATGAACTATTTCAGTATACGAACTATGAATGTAATGTTCACTAATAGTATTAACGTTTTTAGTGATCAACATAACGCTTCCCGACGAAAAGTCCAACTACGTACATCGCATCGGGCGCGTCGGTCGCGCGGAACGCATGGGCCTGGCCATCAGTCTCGTCTCCACCGTACCCGAAAAGGTGAGGATCTTTTGTGAAGGAGAAAATTTTGTGCGCGTCCTTGGTGTGTGTGACTGTGCGAAAGAGGATATGTGTGAACCCCAGTAACCGTACACGTCGAGCTCGTGAGTTTCCCGCCGGATCTTCTCAGCGAGTCGCGATTCCGATCCGGTACTAGATTCATTCGCGAAGCAGCTGCTCTTGAGTTGTCGGAGGTGCTCGGGCAGCTGTTAGCAAATCCCATCTCTCCTGGCTGAGCCTTTTCTCGCCCGTCTGTCCTGATGAAACCGGAAAAGCCTCCGGGCCACCAGTAATCCCTCAATCCTAAAAAAGATGTACGTGAGAAGAGCGTGATTGCCGAGATGTCGTACATATGCATGACAGGCTTGACGGGAGCGCCGACCCCGCCTAGTGGGATAAGAAGATGATTTTCTAGACAAATTTACATTGAATTATGTAGAAATTAGATCCATGAATAGTAAAATACAATATTATTTAATACACTAACATAAAAAAAATATGTTAGAGAAAGTGTGATGGTATGTACCATGCGATGAGACGAAATGAAAATGAGGTTGGTAAGAGAATGTTAACTGTGAGTGTGGAAGGATATAGAGGAAGAGGTAGAACTAAGAAGAAATTGATGGATTGCGTGAAAGACGATATATGTAAGAGGGGAGTGAGCGAAGAAATGGTATAAGATAGAGGAGTATGGAAGGAGAAAACATGTTGCGCCGACCCCAGGTGACTGGGAGAAGGGCAGGAGAATGATCATGACCCATCGCACCATTAGAATTATAGAGACCCATATCGCAATTTTTGGATTTCGTCTTTAATTAAAAAATGGACCTAGAACGACCCTTTTCTTAAGCAGAGTATGGTTATACCTACCCGTGCGGGCTCACAATACGGTTTACAATAAAAAAGAAAGCAAATTATATTTTTCGCTGAAGTCTTTCGTGTGAATACATGTTTAGTACAGCATAGTGGCATAGCTCGATAGGAGTAACATAATATACCGGGCGTCATATGATATATATCACGACTTCGAAAATATAATTTTACGACTAAATTAAAAATACGAATATGCATTTTTAAACTTGCAAAATCTAAGTAGAGATCTTTTAACAACACAAAATATCTAACTTGAGTTTTTGTTAAACATTATGAAGGTATGGTATCATGGCGAGTGGTGTTCATCTCGCGGACGGAACTGCTGGAACACTAATCTGATTGACGACAAACCTAAGGGATGCTGCATGTGGTACAATGAACCTCAGGTGAGAATTTTATGTAAGACGATTTAGCGCATAATAAAAACGGTAAAGATTGCATTTAAGACGTAACAATCATAGAACATATTGCTATGTAGCCTTGTGTGATTACATGTTTTTAATAAAATTAAGATCTGTTATATAAAAGTAATATCTATAGTCATTGTACATTCAATTTTTTTAAATATATAAATGTGAAATAAAATATTACGACATATGTAGTACATTGGCGGGAGTGAGTGACTGAAAAGGTCATACTAAAAATCGTTAAAACAAAAATTCTTATATAAGTGTGTTTTCTGTTTCAAACAGTACCTGGCGGATATTGAAGATCACCTAAATATCACGATACAGCAAGTCGAGACAGATATGAAAGTCCCATCCAATGAGTTTGACGGTAAAGTAGTTTACGGTGAAAAAAGAAAACAAGCTGGTTCCGGATACCAAGTGAGTTAAAATATGTTTATTAAAAACTAGTTAATTTCAAATTAATAAATAACCTCGTTCGCGATGTCGCGTTCGGACAATAATTAGTAAAATCATGGGAAATAACAGATAATGCTAAAATATACTTTTCTTTTCAGGACCATGTCAGTCAAATGGCGCCTGTTGTGAAATCTCTGCAAGAGCTAGAGTCGCAAGCACAACTCTACTATCTTAAAATGCATCATAATGTCTCCATTTCCTGAATCAGAAATATAATTAAAATCTCTACTAATTTATTGTCGCATATTAATTAAACTGATTAGAGCGCAGGTGACTTTTATTTAAAATAAATATTTAACAGACAAATTGATTTATTATTTTTAGCCTCGTAAGGCTGCCTGTCCACCGGAGCGGAGCAAGGCAGTGGAGCGAAGAAACGGAGAAATATTAACCAATAAGACCTCCACTCTTTATAAATAATGTAAATGCATATTTATTTATGCCAGAATTAATGCATTAAGTATTTTTTCTCTAATCTATTGTCCACTTTGGTCCTGATATGGGCATTCCCCCTTATTATTATTATTGCCCTTGTAGGCAGACGAGCATACGGCCCACCTGATGGTGAGTGGTTACCGTCGCCCATGAACTTCAGCAATGCCAGGGGCAGAGCCAAGCCGCTGCCTATCGCTTAATACTCTCCACAAGCCTCGTTTGAAGAAGGACATGTCATAGCGCTCGGCAAACACCGTGGAGGGGAGCTCATTCCATAGCCGGATGGTACGTGGCAAAAAAGATCTCTGGAAACGCACTGTGGATGACCGCAGTGGCTCCAGGTAGTATGGATGAACTCTACTCCGGTGGCGGGCGGTGCGATGGTAAAAACGAGATGCCGGTATCATCTCGAACAATTCCTCAGAGCACTCCCCATGGAACATACGGTACAAAATACAGAGGGAACCGAAGTCCCTCCGCAGACCCAGAGGTTCCCTTTGTATCGCATGAAAGATTAAAGACAATACATGAAAGGAAGTAAATTTTTATTTCATTCAATTTTCAATCTCTACGAATACTGCCAAACGATAGTGTTTTCGGCCTGCATTCTCACAATAAATTATTAAGTCTCATAACCGATACGTAGTAACATAATAGTTTTAAATACTGTTTCACTATATCATAATTTAGTTATAACAACGTGTCAGCCGTGCCTTATCAACCTGTTCATATCTCATAAATGTCTTAGAGACATTTTTAGAAAGGAACCACATTTATAAAAATATTGATTTCGTTTATACAAAATAACTAAGTGCTACTTTTCCTTGGTTTTGATTACGAACTATATTTCGATGCCTCCAATGAACACTACGCTAACTCCAACTTCGTAGGTTTACAGGAGGAGCGTTTAAAGGAAAAAAAGTTGATAAAATCTTTATTATTGCAGATATATTTATGTTTTTTTGTGTAACTAGCTATTTACTCTTGCTTCGAACCCCATCAATGATGATTAATTGTAATACTTTTAACATAGTGAAGCGATTTGCATGAAAAAGAAAATTTCAAAATTTTGAGTTAGAATAGTGTTCACTGGAGGCATCGATTTTCTTTTTGTATCATGTAGAAAACATTGAAGTGTTTGACTATTTACCGTAAACTGTCTAATAACAACAAATTTAATAGGTAAACAAAATAGAATGTGGTCTAATGGTTTATAATTACAAAACATTCAACTCCTTACAATGGAAACATATTTTGTACAATCAGTAGTGTGGATTAACAATAAACTAGATTAAGTTACAGTATTCACATATTTTATAATAATTGTGAGAAGAGTACTGTATTATCAATTCGTTAATATTGTACGTTTTCCTTCGTCAAATTCTAATTGGATTGAAATATAGGATTAAATTATTATAAGGGTTTTCGTTTCCAAAGTATTAAAATAAATTTAGTACAGCCTACATTGAAATCTTAATTTCGCCTTCAGAATTGAATGCGCAACTCTCACAATTCGAATTGTTGTTCCGATAAACTATAGGTATTATGCTATCGTTTTTATAATAATAGAGTTATTTAAATTACTGACCTAATAATTATAAGTCAAGACGACCATATTTAATTATTAGACAGTTGAGAATCCCAAGAACAAGATAAAAACTATACACAAAGCGTACTCCAAAAAGTGACATGATCAATACAAATTAAGTGTTGATACGGTGTTTCAAAGTGTTGTGTTAGTTGATGACCGACTAACATTAGATTTAAAAGGAATAGGAACTAAGAAAGCACTATTTATCCCTATATTTGAAATGTAATAGAATTTTCAAAACTAACCTGTAACTAACAACGGAATTTTTGTAAACGAACACAAAACAATAGATAGAATCTATACTAATATTATAAAGAGGAAAGATTTGTTTGTTTGTTTGTTTCGAATAGGCTCCGAAACTACTGGACCGATTTGAAAAATTCTTTTTCCATTAGAAGCCGACATTGTCCCTGATGAACATAGGCTACTTTTTTTTATTTATTTTTTATTTTTATTTTTTGATGTCATGTGTGTTTTAATGTTTCCGAAGCGAAGCGAGGGCGGGTCGCTAGTAGATAGATATAGATATTGGGGCTAAGCAGTCTAAAATCCAACCACATAACGTTATGAATTAATCGTAAAGAAGTGCACGATTGGTACAAGAATTTATTTACCAGTAGGTGCACCAGAGCTTCGCTAATGTCTAATTATAAACAAAGTTGATAATTTAATATTTGGAAACAACAATCGGAAATAATTTAGCCACAGCGAAAGACTGGTAAACCTTAAATTAGAAATAGACTACCTATATTAAGCAAACATACTTATTTAGTAATAAATTTACTAGTTCATCAGCGTCAAAACTTACATTATAAATTATAATACGATACATGATATAAAATCTCTTAGCATATCAATTACATATAAAGATACTAAGAAATGTATCAAAATTGGTTGTGCCTCCTTGTTTTGTCTTCATAGACCCCTTTGACCTTTTTGTCTGATTACGCTTGAACGCGCAGTGGAGGTTTTTGGGTTGTTTTCCATTTTAGCATTATAACTTTAAACATTAAAATGGTATTATGCCACCTCCTTAAAAATTGAGATCACTAGATCGTTATGAATGAAATAACATTAGTAAAAGCTACATTTTTGTAGCTTGGGTCGTGTTATACATTACATTAGTAACAAAGCAATTGTACAATTATTTATCGCATTGTTGTCATTTAATTTATACATAAAATTTATAGGTCTAAACATTACTATAGTAATAGAAATCGAAAGCAGTCAATGCCAGTCTATGGTAACAGCATTCGTTCTGCATACTTTTTTTTTTGGCTCAATTAAACTAAAGGAGCTTGGCAGTTTGTCTTATTACGCTCATTTGTTTAAATGTTTTCGAAAATACAAGGACATTTTATACTTGATATCTGAACAATACTATGAAAAAACGCTTTTAAAAAATGGACGTATTTTACAACTATAATATCCTATCTACGTAATAATTATTTAGTTAAATATTGCTTATTAAACAGGTCAGGTGTGTTTAGCATTATAACCGATGTCTAACTAACACGCACACGCAGCTAATACGGCGTCAAAATTAATTAATGATAAATGTTAATATTATCATCATTTATGATAATAGTATTTTCATCATCTTAGTGAACAAAATTGCTTATTATTTAGGTACAAATGAATTAAAATTGATGAGTTTAACTCTGAATTCATAGTTCGCTTCCGCAATTTTAAATTGATTGTTCCTATAAAATATTTCTGGATCCCTGGCAAAACAATTTAGTTCTATACATTGTAAATCTATTATTAAAATTGTTTCATCTCCACATTCTTTCATATCTAACAACACTGAATTCACTAATTAAATTACAATTAATGCTACTTATAAATAAGAGAATTATTCGAGTATATGAAAGCCTGTGTCCTTTAAGCACGGAAGCCATAGAATTTTACGATTTCAAGAGTAAATTTATTACCACTTAATTCTGTCTTTCTTTGTAAATCTTTTACCAATAACTAAAAATGTATCCTTCTAGGAATTTTAATTGAAAAAAAAATAATTTACTACGTTATCGTAATTACAATAAAGCACAGATTTCAATGGAGTCTAGTAATGAGATTTGAGATGACAATAAGGCGCTTAAGCATGGGAAATCTGCAATGGTAGTCCAATTAACATAATTCGACCATATGCTCACCTCAAGCTTATGATCCGTTTTATCTACTTATTACAATTTCTCTTTTGTTTTGTTATTGACATTTCAAGGACTATTTAAAAAAAAAAAGTATTGATCACCTAATAGTCATCAATGGCTTACTAGAAAAGAAGAAAAAAAACGGTTGGCGCAAACAGAGAAGAAATCAGTTCCTAATTGTTTTGTCTATTCAAGGTTTCGGTATTTATAGAATTTTAACCATATTTCTCTTCATTAGATTAACACACAGACTGACTTTATTAAATTTTGAACTTCCAGTGATAAGATAACCTTTTCTGCACTTTATATAGTTATATTCATAACTGAAATTGATAATGTAAACTTTGAACTAATAACTTGAATTCCAGTGCATCTTTACTGATCATCGCCGATGAAACGAATCTTTTATATTTAGGTATTCTATTGTGCCAGTCTTTTTATTTTATTTTATCCTTTGTTGAGTCTTTTTACACTTACAATAGTTTATTTAGTATTATTTTCTATGTAAAACAATAGTGTTTTACGATATTATCATATCGCCATCTTGGAATTTGTATAAAATGAGAAATTTTCTTATCAATAGATCGACTACGTATTTTGTTTGGTTTCCATTAATATTCGACCGCGCATAATTTCTATGTTGAAATGTTGATAAAAGCCGCCGCAAACATGCCGTAATCATTATCAACGTACCACGAAAAATTCTCAAAACCTACGTATTTATAATAATTTACTTTTTAAATATTAATGTGCAATAAGGCAGTTAACAAACTATCCACATCATTCGTATATAAAACTATTATTATTAGACCACTATTGTCTCACTACATAACGATTGTGCTATGTCAAATTCAAACCATTAATAATAATATTAAAATTTATATTAATTTAATAACTAAAATTATTTTAATAAATAATGCTTAGTAGTCCATGAGATTACTGTTGACAAACCTGTAAAAATTAAGTAGAATTAAAACTTTCTTTTAAGCAATCTATATATTATATAAAAATTAATTGTTGTTCGTTAGTCTCGCTAAAACTCGAGAACGGCTGAACCGATTTGGCTAATTTTGGTTTTGAATTATTTGTGGAAGTCCAGAGAAGGTTTAAAAGGTAGATAATATGAAAATGCTCGGAATTAAATAAAAATAACAATTTTGTTTTCCCTTTGATGTGTCTCCCGTCGGACGGATTCCTTTTGTTTGTTTTAAGTTTATTTTATACAAACATTTAAGTCTTTTATTTATCGATTGAGGCACTACGAAGTCTGCCGGGTCAGCTAGTTTTAAATAAAATTTAGTTAGGAATATTTCTACATTCATAATCTACATTAAAATACTTCGTTTTATTCCATCTTTTAAGTCTTACAAAAAGTAGTAATCACCTATTAAGCAAGTCAATGTTTATATTGAAAACATACATTTTGAAATCTAACTTATGTGCATTGTTACCAAATCTAATGTAACATTTGAAACCCTTTTATCCCAAATAAAGATATCACAAAATTTTTATATTATTGAATGAATTTAATTGAAAAGATTATTAAGGAATTTGGAGAAGTGTTGCAAACTCACCCAGGTCAGAAAGCGAGCCAGGGGTGATGTTGCAGGGATTCCTTAGAGCGATCTCCATAATCATAAGTGAGTTCATCCCCCGGGGAGATATCCTGCGCAGCGATCAGCACGAGTCGCGGCCCGTCCACCCACAACGCCTTCGTGTGAAGATTACCGTTGCGAGAGTGGTTCACCAATCGACCCAGACGTCCCGACTCAGCAGTTGCATCAATACTATAAAACATTTATTAGATATAGTCTAAATATAGTAAGTATTTAAATCATTTTTATTGTATAAAAATAATGAGTGATGTTTGAAACTACTTTTACAGTTCAACCTTATTGTTTTTGAAGTAAACTGTAAACTGTAAAATTAGTTGAAATTATGCTGATGATTCGCGAAAATCAAAGATAATATATTATTAGTTATGTTTTTTTTTGTTTCTGTAGTTCATCCTAAGACTGTAGCTGTTCTTGACATCAGTGGTAGTGCTTATTTTAACCTTTGACAAGCATATTAAATGGAATTCTAATTGATATAAATTATTTGAATAGAAACGACGGATTTTTTCCACGAGAAACTCACCAATACTGTTGATCTCCATGTCTGAAGTAATACATGTAACATCCGGCCTCAGGATCCAGCGCGTACAAACGTTCTCGTTCACGAGCTTCTGCCACGCCGATCAGTTCACCGGCATATTCCACCACGTACTGACCGCGACTAAACGGACGGGTTGCGATCACTCCGCGACCTTTGGCTTCGAAATAGGCAACCTGAATCAAAATACAAGAGGTTAAATACATAATTTTAAAAGAACATAGCAGAGTACTTTTTATTTGTGGCAGGACCTCTTGTGAGTCCGCGCAGGTAGGTACCACCACCCTGCCTATTTCTGTCGTGAAGCAGTAATGCGTTTCGGTTTGAAGGGTAGGGCAGCCGTTGTAACTATACTGAGATCTTAGAACTTATATCTCAAGGTGGATGGCGCATTTACGTTGTAAATGTCTATGGGCTCCAGTAACCACTTAACACTAGGTGGGCTGTGAGCTCTTCCACCAACGTAAGCAATAAAAAAAAAGTAAACTATTCAATCTCAAAATTTAGATAGTATAATTTAGTTTAAGTACTCGTGCAACCTTTTTCCCTGGATTTGCCTTTCCTTGCCAGGTTATCTGCTGACATATTTCTCCTTTGGACTATGTCAATGATCTCTATTTTAATTGTAGTAGTATTTGTAGTTTTGAAGAGTTGCAGTTCTTTTTTTTTGGTATTCTTTAATCCATTTTTTGTTATAGTTGCAAGTATTTTATTCTTGCCAGCACTCTTTTTTCAGTTATAGACAATGACCTCTCAATTAGAACAATCATTCATTAGTGGTAAAACACCTACTTAGCTTATTTTGCAGTTTGTTTTTAACATTCAATAATCAAATGTAGAATCAATAAATTAGTAGCTATTTGTAGACATCATTGTTGTGTTTTCTGATACCAGATGGATGAATGGGAGGTTTAACAATTTTCTCACTTGAATCTTGGCTTTGAAGATTAATTATAATAAAAATGACTATTGTACTGTACTCAATTCTAAGCTTTAAGGTCACAATGGGAACATCTTCCACTGAGCAGGTGATATTTTATTTTTATTGAATATGTCCTCAATACAATTCAGCATTTTTGTCTCCTTACCAGAATATTTATATTCTATAAAAACTACACTAATCAATAATGAGCACTTCAAATTCCACGTAAATTACAAAACATTAAAAAGAATAAATCATAATCAAGATATCAAAATAGCATAAGGTGGGTCAATTTTATATGAAAATATATAAGAAATTATTACAAAAAGATGTTTGCACAATTATTGTTGAATTTATCATTTCTCATCTTATCATACTTAAAAATAACCATGTAAGATTTGAAAGAGACTTACTTGTAATCCATCTTCTCTTTGTTCTCTAACAGCTCTTTCTAAATCTCTCATTTTCTCAGCCATGACACATTTTGATGTTTTCCTTACACTTCTTCTTACAGGAAAAAATTCAGTTAATTTGTGGTTTGCATTTCCATTTGAAACTTTCTCAACTTTAACAGTCTTTTCTATGGGTGAGGGAGATACAGCAGCTTCTACTTTAGGAACTTTTATTTCCTCTTTGAAATACTCTGTTAATTTGTGGCTTTCCGCTGCACGTATCTCTGCCCTTGCAGCACGTGTCCTCAGTGAGTGTCCATTTGTCATATTGGAAATACCGTTGCTAGTCTTCAATGGTTTCGATTTTTGTTCAGTTTTCTTGAATGGAGGCTCAGAACTCAGTTCTTCATTTTCAGTCTTTGGCTGTATTGCAGTGATAATCCTAAAATTCAAGTTTTTTTTTCAAATCATGAATCATAGTTTTAGTTTAATATATTTGTAATTAACTGCGCTATTATATGCATAATCTTATAGTAATAAGAAAAATAGTGTAAATAAATTACTTTTACTGATTTATTTACCTTCGTTTCCTATAATTCCTTGTGGGCCTAGCAGGCTTGTCTTCACACAATTCAATGCGATGTGGAGTCTTTACCCCTTCTTGAACTGCCATTAAAGTATTGACTGAAATTGTAAAATATAATATAATAAGGTGCATTAAGTTGAATGAATAAATAAATAAATAAATAAATAACCCCAATTTATAATTAAGTAAGTCCTTTTTAATATATAATCATGTTTTTTTTATTTTATTTTGTCATATATATCTGAAACTTTACACTTTAGACTACACCAGTCAGTATTTGTGATAAAATTAAAATTGAGTTCTAATTTTTCTTCTCACAATATTTATAAATTACTGGCTACTTCACACTCTATTCAAATAGTCCTTTGCTTATTTTAGAACTAGAAAAGTATAAAATTAATGAAGCATTATACAGTCGATTGAAAGAGAGATTTCATTTTAAAATCAAAACCATTTTTTAATCAAGGCATTTATTTAAACAGTCTATAACACCAGTTCGTAATTCAGTTTCATCAGAGAAATAGAGAATTTAACACCGGGAATCCTCCTATTGTGGTGATGAATTTCCAAGTTAAACTGTTCAATCTAATTAAAAATTAATTCTTTTTTCTTTATTAACCTCTATATATTTTTTATAATTAAATGAAATACTATCTATTCATGAGGAGCACGAAGAACATAACGTTGAGGGTAAATACAATATTAACCATATATGAACAAAGGACGTCTCATTAAGCAAATCGCTGCACTGTTACATAAATAAATAAAAACAGTAATACACTAACCTCGCACCATTTCCACTCGGGATGTCTTCAATACAAAAATTTATACAAAAAAAACATCAGAAAATAACCTGATAGATAACTCCTGATACAAAACAAAACAGACTGGCTCGAGTTACTGCTATTTTGTAACAGACCTTCCTGTCATATTACGATCGTAACAAGATTACATGTGATTAGTTTTTCCTAGGTCACGAAATCATCTTGATAATTATTAATGGGCAATTTACACTAATTATGTTATTTTAAGACATCATAAACTATTAGATCGGTACTTTAGCTCACAGTCTAACCGAATCCATTAAAACCGAAACGTCAAGCCTGATTAATATTGATGGCTAGTCCGTAGAAAATGGACGCTTGTTTTTTGTTTTTCGTGACAAATTTATTAAATCGTTTTGATTTGATTGGTAGATGGCTCAAGTTTAACCAATGGAATCAAACTATTTTCCATAGACATTTTTTTCTTTTTTCTACAAGTAATAGAATGTGGCGCATTCTAATAAGTTTTTTAACCTCAAAACTAAAATCATATCTAAGGAAATAATATGATATACTATGAAAGTAGATATAATATGCGATATATGACTTCCAATCTTCAATGGACTTCCTTAGCTAGGTACCCTAAAAGTCATGTCCAACGATTTTGTTCCATAATCTGTCTCAATTCCTAAACTGTTATTATGCCACCATTGTGCTATGTTTAGTAAATGAATTAATTAGTAGTGTATCGTGGTCACTTTTCTGGTAAAAATCATCCATAGACTCTATTATATCACAATATACTAAAATTTGGGGATCGTACTTCGACGCTCGTAATTCAAAGTTCATATCCTTGTAGAAGAGACTCTGCGTCTTATGTAGAATAAATATATTTGTTAATAATTGGCACTGCATTTGAAAAATAGTAATAATATTGATTTGAAGTTTATGGCGCTGTTTTTAAAATATTTCCACCTGCTATTATGGCGGCACCTTAATTAGCTTCCTTTTAAATGACCACCATTTTACAGAGATTATATTTCATCCCACATCATCTCATCTCATTTAATTTCGTTTCGTTTCATTTCATTTTATTTCATGCGATGCCATGTTTCATATTAATCAACTTCATTTCGTTTCATAAAATAATTTTTCATATAAAAAATATATAGAAGATTAAGCAGTATGGTATGACACCCTTGCCTTTCCAATTGAAAAAATAAAACTACTACTACCGTACAATGGGGTAAATAGGGACAAAATCGACCTTCAGATTGAATTTTAAAATAGTTCCAATTAAATAGTCACTGCTCAACCAAAGAAATAAGTTGAGTCTTGAACGTACCTAGGTGATAAAAACCGTTACATTATTTTAATTATTCATTTTAAAGAAATAATCGGTAAAATAATGGCCGTCCCAATTTACCCAGCGTCCGGGGTAAATTGACACGGTTAAGGGTTAAATTGGGATATTTGTAAGGGTTGTCAACTCGCAGTACTGCGATATATAGGTAGGTGCCATATAATTATTTATATGGACCGAAATGATGAATACAATCCATAATTTAAGCACAATACACAACATAGTGTAAATTAAGCTGGTTTCTATTCCGAAGCGATGTGACGTGAATGATAATCAACAATACAATGATCAAAAAAAGTACGTGCATGTTATATTTTAGAAAATTATTATTTAATTTCCCTAAAAATCACAACTCTGAACCAAAATCATAAAATAGAATAAAAAATAGAAAACAAAAGGACTGGAAATGCATTAATACAATTTTATTTAATCAACATTTTCAAAATGATCTTTGAGCAAGAGTAAGATATCAGGTGAATAAGATAAAAAAACAGCTTTATCTGATTACTGCCAATAATAACAAAAATAAAAGAAATTCTTTCTAAGCTAAATAACTAAACTCAATTAATTCACTCACTCATAATTGGATATCTCGGATTTTTAATTAATGTTACATTTAAAATCTGAGGCCTGTTTTTATTTGTGTGTGTTCGTTGTGAATGTTAACAAAATCATGATTCGACGCGTGAATAGATTCTGAAATAACAAAAGTTTTGATTCGATTGAGTTCTTTTAACTTTTAATTTTTTTTATTGCTATAAAGAACATACGACCGTGCAGATATTACAAGGTAAATGTCGCGAAAAAAAGTAATTATATATATACTTTTCTTTTACCTATAATACTTACATAAACTAACTGATAAACCTTCTTTACATCACGCAATTAAGTGATAGTATAGGCTAAAAAATCTATTATAAGATATCAGTGACAACCCTAACAAGCCATCCCTATTTTGTCTTTTGGCGTTCCAATTTTGTGTTTTCTCGTCCCCAATTTTTCCAGTCTCGTTTCAAATTACCCTACATACGTCCCAATTTTCCCCAAAAAGAAAGGAAAAAATATACATTTTTTATTTTGTCGAAATATTGTATTTAAAATAAGAATATTGCAACTTACCGTTTGTTGTGGTATTTCCAGGTGTATTAAAAACTTATATAAACTGTGATCTTATTGAAAAAACAACGATAATATTACTTTTTTTAAAAGTTCTTTAAGCTGTTTTAAAACTCACTTTTCAACCACTATTTTAAATTTAATTTGACGAATTTTTGGGACCAACTTAACTCATATTTAGTACTTCCATAGTTAACTTGGTTTTTCTTCTATACATTGATAAATATTAACATAAACAAAATTAGGTAGATTCCGTGTTACAGGTACTTTGAGAATCTTCCGCAGGTTTGTCCCAATTTACCCCAGGATCCCAATTTACCCCATGTCATGGTACTATTAGTTATCAATTAACATTGAAAAAGCGCGGGAAACTTTGAAGTAGGCGGTGATGTTTTTGGCGTCTTTTGTTTAAAATTCATTTTATTGTGTAAATAATAGGATTATTCTAGTGGTAGTATTATTAATTTAGTTTATTTATTAATATTTTGTGTTATTTGTATATATTTGGAGCCAGTAGGTAAGTTTTATGATTTTTTTTTCTTAGTCCCTGATGAATGTCATTGAAGATCCTGGGGGGACAACCCCACAGGTGTCTCATGTTGTCACGATTAATAATGATTGCTCGGAAATGGAAACTGAAAGCTCTTTATTAGACACAGATGCTTCAGAAACCAAAAGTAATACAAGTACTAAACGAAAAAGAGCCTTATCTCGTAAAATTTGTAGGCATTGTAATAAAAAGAGGAGACGTCATAAATTGCCTTCCGATGTTGTTTGCGAAAGTGACTGCCACTGTGAAAATGTTATGAAGAAAGAGTCGTCAACAGTTTTTAAGACACCTCAATTAGCACCCATTCCAGCGTCACAGCCCAAGCAGATTGATGTTACTAATACCAGTCTAACTGAACCTCGCACACCAGTCGGTAGGAAATTATATGAAGCATGTGATTCAGCTCCTTACACCATTCACATCCAAAAGGTACAATCATGTCCAAATGACAATGTTTCTATCAATCCAATTTCTTTTGGCCGTTTCTTAAAAAATAAATCCATTAAAAACATAGTTAATGGAAGCCTGAAAAAAATAGGTAGAAATAGATTAGTTTTAGCTTTCACTAACTATGCAGACGCAAACTCTTTCTTAGAGAATCAAGCAATAAAACAAATTAATTGTAAAGCCTTTATTCCTACCTCATCTGTAACACGTATGGGTGTAGTCAGAGGAGTACCAACAGAATGGTCCGAAGACGAAATCATAAAAAATATCACTGTGCCTTTTGGATGTGGAAATATATTAAAAGTACGCCGAATTAATAGGAAAAATGTGGTAGAAGGGAAGACAAATTATGTTCCAGTAGAGACAGTGGTTCTCACTTTTGATGGCCAGGTTTTACCCAAGAGAATATTCCTTTGTTATAACTCCCTTCCAGTTGATTTATACATATTCCCAACAGTTCAATGCTTCAACTGCTGCCGCTACGGTCATATTAAAGTCCAATGCAGATCTACTCCACGTTGCTTTAAGTGTGGTAACAATCATTCGGGTGATAGTTGCAACATTGATGAGGATGATGTAGTATGCTGTCTATGCTCAGGCTCACATTATGCAACCAACAGAAAATGTCCCGAATTTAGTAGACAAAAATCTATAAAAGAATTGATGGCAAATAATTGCATTTCATATGCTGAAGCTTCCAAGCTACACCCACCTGTGACAAAATCCTATTCGGATGTTTTAACATCCATTGCAACCCCTTCATCTCCTTTAAAAAATACTTTTGATATATCTAAAGGTAATAGTAATAAAACAAGCACTTCTTATAAAAAAACAGTATTTATTCAGTCAAATAGTGTTCCTAAACAGTATAGTAAGGGCTATGACAAACAAGCTCATGCCGCACTAACCAAAGACTACGACATTCCTTTGCCCACAATTGGCTCACTCAATGAAAATAATATGCCTTTATCAAATATGTCAACTAGGGATCTTATCATTGTTTTAATTAAATCATTAACTCAATCCAAAAATATGGTTGAACCGTCCAACGCTGCTATGCTAAATGTAAGTAACCTTTTTAATAATAATATCAATAATGGATCCATCAACAATACTTCAGTGGAATTGCCGCAGTATTAACTCTAAAAAAGTGATATTTATCACCTTATAAATTTGTATAAACCAGTTATCATTGCAATACAGGAAACTTGGCTAAAACCAGGTTATAACTTCAAAGTTTCCCAATATTTATGTGTAAGAGAGGATAGAACAGATGGCTATGCTGGTGTAGCTTTACTTGTTCATAATACAATACCTTTTGACCACATTCCTATTGCAAACCATAGCATTGATTTCTCTATAATAGCAGTAAGTATTAATAAAATATGTTTTGTTTCGGTGTATATTCCACATCCTACATCATCAATCTTTGACGAAATTGAAGTAATTATATCACAGCTCCCAAAACCAGTTTTAATATTAGGGGATTTTAATGCACAGCACCAAGCTTGGGGTAGCACCAATTCCAGTTACTATGGTGCAAGAATATTGGATATACTGGATTCTAACAACTTTTGCATCCTAAATACAGGAGTCGCAACACGACGCACTCAGCCCCATGAAGGTATCAGTGCTCCAGATCTATCGTTAACCACCCCTGGCTTAGCTTCCTTACTGACTTGGAAAACACTTTCCTCTACATACGACAGTGATCACTACCCCATATTAATAACTTTGCCCAAAAAATTAGTTAGAACAAAATTTAGACGCCCACCAAGACTAAAATACAAAATATGCAATGATACTGACAGTGACAGATGGACAACGTCTCGTGAGCATGTTGCAAAGAAAGTGTCCTCGCTCCCTCATATAAAAAAAAATAATCATTCCGTTTGTGCTGATGCTTTGGCCTTGGCTATGATAGAGGCTGCAAACCAAACATTTCTCATTAAAAAATCAATTAATAATATACCTTCTCCTCCGTGGTGGGATAGTGAATGCTCAGCGGCAGTGAAAGAGAGGAAAAAAGCTGAAATAAAATATAATGAATGCAGCACTACAGAAAATTTTGATAGTCTAATCATAATAATTAATAATACCCGTAAATTATTTTAAAAAAAGAAATGGGATAGCTGGCGAGCTTTTTGCTCATCTTTAGCCCCTGATGTTCCTCCATCGACTATTTGGCAAAATATCCGTAGATTTAGGTCAGCATTTAAGGAAACCTTGCCACAGTTTCTTGATGAGTCTGTGGCAGATAAATTCTTAGACAAGTTAGCCCCTCCTTTTACTCCACAAATGCCCATTTTATCACCTCACCTTTCTTTTTTTCCACCATTAAGTAATTTTGCTGATCTCGCTTCTCCTTTTAGTGTTATAGAATTAAAGGGTGTGTTATCTTATGTAAAAGATTCTGCACCAGGTATTGATGGTATTCCATATTCTTTCATTGCACATTTAGGCGACTCAAGTTTGAATTATCTGCTACATCTTATCAATTCCACCATAACTTCCGGAGAAATCCCGGCTTCATGGAAAATTCACGAAATTATCCCTATTTTAAAACCAAACAGAGCTCCATCAGATCCTAACTCCTATAGACCTATAGCCCTTGCCTCAGTTCTCTGTAAACTAGCGGAACATTTAGTGAAAAATAGATTAGAATGGTATCTCGAAAGTCAAGGTCTATTGTCACCAAGTCAGTATGGATTTAGGAAAGGAAAAAGTACCATGGATAGCTTAGGTATTTTTTCTACAGATGTAAGATTAGCTTACTCAAATAATGAATCTGTTCTTGCAGTCTTTCTAGATATCTCTGCCGCATATGATAACGTTGATCTTCACATCTTAAATACAAAACTATGTAAATTAAAAGTGCCTCCAATTTTCTGTAATTTTATTCATAAACTTTTCTCTGAAAGACAAATACAAATAAATATTGATGAGTCTAATGTTATAACAAGGCTTACATGGAAAGGTTTGCCCCAAGGTTCGGTGCTGAGTCCACTTCTTTATAATGTATATACCTTTGACCTAGAATCTCATATTTCTAGTAAAGCCAATATTCTGCAGTATGCAGATGATTTAGTCTTATATGTTTCTGGTCGCTTTGTAAATAAACTGAGTTATTCTCTAAATTGTGCTCTGGAATTTTTGAAACTATGGCTGGATAACAACTCCCTAAGTCTTTGTGTAAACAAAAGTTGCTCAGTATTGTTCTCAAGGATGCGTTTACCGCCACCATTTACACTTTTGTACAATGAACAAATAATACCCGTAAAAAATGAAGTAAAATTTTTGGGTATCATATTAGATTCTAAACTGTCAGGATTATCTCACTGTTATTATGTGTCCACTAGATGTGAACGATTATTAAACATATTACGATGCCTCTCAGGTGTTTGGTGGGGATCCCATCCCTTCACATTAAAACTCTTATATAATGCAATTATAAGAAGCATATTAGATTACGGGACATGTTTTTTAGAACCATGTAGCGTTGTAGGCTTAAGTAAGTTAGACGCCATTCAATCTAAAGCGTTGCGTATTGTGACCGGAGCTATCAAGTCCAGCCCTGTTAATGCTTTGCAAGTAGAATGTTTAGACCCCCCATTAAAATTACGCAGACAGTTTTTATGTGACAAATTTTTATTTCGAGCTCTCCAATTTTCTAACCATCCTCTCTATCACAAACTAAAAAAATTGTCAGAAAAAGTTAAATCCTCTTCCTATTGGTCCCATAAATCTCCACCGTGCTTAGTTATTAGTTTCCATAAATTTATTTCATTACAAGCTCCCACTCATCGCTCACAGTTTCTACCTATATTTTCCGTCAGCTACGAAGCTCTTGTCAATCTTCCTAAAATAAATTTTACTTTTGAAATCCTGAAGAACCACCAAAACGCTAACACTGAAATAAAATTTGTAACGGATAGAGATTGGGCAGACTGGCACTATATCTACTGCGATGCGTCTAAACACGCACTCTCTGGCACAGTTGGAGTAGCTGTTTATCATGAGCAGTACAATATTCACCAAAAAATAAAACTACCCCCCGAAACAACAGTGTTTTCTGGAGAATGTTTTGGTATTCTAAAATCTCTAGAATATATTCTACTTGCAAAACTTAACAAATCCATCATCTTCACAGACTCGAAAAGTGCTCTACAAGCTTTGCAGAAATTTCCTTTCAAATCTTGTTTAACCTGTGTTTATATAATGGACTGTCGACAGAGGTGAATGAAGTTAGCCCCTCAAAATAATTTTTTTTTCCTATTTTATACTTATTTTCTATTAATTCGTTTGTTCATCATTTGTTCATGATTGTTCACTGTTAATAATTGTTTGTTCTGCATTTATTTATTTAAAAAAAATATTTAAAAATATACCTACAAGTTAGCCCCTCTAATGCAATTTTTAATACTTTTTGATCCTTAATGACTCGTAAATATTCATTTTCGATTGTTCTTATATAAAACATGTTTGTTCTCTTTCGAAATTACTCGTTTTTTGTTTAATTTACTATTTTTATTAGTTGAATAAATGTATGCAAAATATGTGTACTGCGCATGCGTTAACTATAATGCCTAAACTTTCTACACGGTTTTAATCGTGAAAAAAAAAACAAATATAAATCCTGAAGGAGCAATTAATTGGTATACAGTTTAATTAAAAAAATTTAAAAATAAATAAATGAAGTAATGTGCATTGGCGTTAAGTTAGACCAAATATATTTTTTCCATCCTCCTACTTATTGTTATGAAGGTATAAAAAAGATAGGGAGTTCACATAGGTAATATAAACAAATAAGTAAATATGTTCATTATTTATCTTTCAAGAGATAATATAGGTATACATTATAATAACTTTTTTACACAGTCGAAATTATATTCCTAACATTAGGAAAATAACATTTTAATACGATAGGTAAGAGGATGGAAAAAATGTATTTGGTCTAACTTAACGCCAATGCACATTACTTCATTTATTTATTTTTTTATTTTTTTAATTAAACTGTATACCAATTAATTGCTCCTTCAGGATTTATATTTGTTTTTTTTTTCACGATTAAAACCGTGTAGAAAGTTTAGGCATTATAATTGACGCATGCGCAGTACACATATTTTGCATACATTTATTCAACTAATAAAAATAGTAAATTAAACAAAAAACGAGTAATTTCGAAAGAGAACAAACATGTTTTATATAAGAACAATCGAAAATGAATATTTACGAGTCATTAAGGATGAAAAAGTATTAAAAATTGCATTAGAGGGGCTAACTTGTAGGTATATTTTTAAATATTTTTTTTAAATAAATAAATGCAGAACAAACAATTATTAACAGTGAACAATCATGAACAAATGATGAACAAACGAATTAATAGAGAATAAGTATAAAATAGGAAAAAAAAATTTTTTTGAGGGGCTAACTTCATTCACCTTGTCGACAGCTACTTCTAAATTGTAAGCTCAAAGGTTATGATACCTGGCCATCACAAAATACTTGGGAATGAAATAGCTGATAAATTTGCGAGAGATGCGATAAATAGTGGTGATATGTCACCTTACAAAAATGTTGTGTCTGACCTTCTTTCCACTCCTAAAGACCATTTACTGAGGTCTTGGGAAAGTATTTGGAATAGCTCTAGCTGCCATAAAGGCCGTTATTATAAAAATATACAGCAACGAATTCCTCTAAAAATGTGGTTCTGTAAAATTAGTCTATGTAAGCTTGCAACTTCCTGTATTATAAGAATGCGATTGGGACATGTTTGTACAGCTTCTCACCTTGCTAAACTCGGTGTCATTAACAACAGTTTGTGTGCTTGTGGCGTTGGTGAGGAGGACTTGAATCACATTTTCTTTGGATGCCTCCTACGTGACTGTTCCTCATTCATAAATTCCCTGATAAACCTCCGGGTTCCTCTTCCCACATCAATCCCTACATTATTAAGTACTATAAATTCTGATTTGTATAACTTGATATCAAATTTTTTATTTAGTAATAATATTAAAATGTAAACAGTTTTAAAATATAATATTCTTTTTATTTATACCCAATCACTATATATTATGAACTCTTAGGCATTATTATATATTATTATCCTATTACGTACATATCCTTTCCAAATTTCGAACCTTCCAATTGATTCCTAAATAAAACTGGTTTCCCTACCTTTTCCACACTAGTAGTGGCAAATGCACAAACCGTGCGAGTCAAAATTAAAAAAAAAAAAAAAAAAATTAACATTCCCGCCAAAAAGTTCACAATTGAATATTGACTGAATAAGACTAACAAATGGTATTTTATTATGATATCGTACTGTGTTTATTACTTTTCTCATTTATTTACTGTTAGATCATTTCGTTCAATTTTAAAATTAATCTGTGTGTAATTAGTACCTACTTATGTGAATTGTTTTAGGAGATTCATATGAATAATTGGATAAATCAAAAAACAACTTTACATTTTACAACAAAATTAACACTTTCTGCTACCTATTTATTATAGATTTCAGTTTTATCATGAATAATGCTCGTGTTGCTTATCTTTGGGATGAGAAATTAGTGAAGGAATGTATTAGGCTACCAGCGGTATTCGGCAGGGTGAGAAGTACTAAAATTCATATCTATGTACTGGTTATTTTCGCAATTGAATTCTTATTCATTATTTGTGTTTTGAATATATATTTTTAAGCTTATTCTATAAGTAATGAATTGATTATTTTTCGGAACCTTAGGAATAAGTATAATTCCCTCTATTTTTACGTTTTCTCAGGCTCGACTCGTGCACAATTTAATCGAAGCATATGGTCTGATTAGTAAATTGAAAGTAATCCGTTCATCTCCAGCAAGTTATGAAGATTTAAACGTTTTTCATTCAGACTTATATTTAGAACATTTAAAACAAATAACAGACATTGAAGATGATTACATTTCTAATGCTCAAGATGAAAAATTTGGGATAGGTAAAGTCTATTTATGTTCTAGTTGAGCACAGGTCCCCTAGTATTGTGTTAGGTTAGATAATAAAATTATAGATATAATAAAGTGAATTCATCCTTATTGTAAACATTGTTATTTTAAACTTTAAAGTAATAGTGACAGAAATATGCAGAATGGTGGTTTCTATTCATGCAAAATAACCCAATGACTATGATATCTTATAAATAATTACAGTTTTATATTTATCTCAAAATGTCAACCTGTGTATATTGAATTGATTTAGTAAATATCAATAAATAAAAGTCATAATATGACTTTGATATCTTAAAACTGAAACAACAGTGTGTTGTCAGTATGGTGCCAGAGAAAATTCTAGTCTTGTATCATCCAGCTCTGGAATTAACTTCCTTCTGATTTCTTCAAGATGTTTTCTATTCCCCTTCAAATTCTTACTTTTATAGACAAGAGAAGAAAAATGTGTCAGCTTTCATGCCTGACCGGTGTTTTCTTTTTAAGTGTGATTGTTTTTTAATGTAGAACAGGCAGAGGCAGTAAATAAATACATCTCAAAGACATGAATATACTGCAATTCATGTTTATATAGATTTGGTAAAATATGACTACTTTTTTTTTTCTGTTGTAGGCATACGGCCCTCCCGATGGTGAGTGGTGACCGTCGATCATGGATGTCATGCCAGGAGCAGAGCCAAGCTACTGCCTATCGATTAATACTTTCCACAAGCCTTGCTTGAAGAAGGACATGTCATAGTGCTCAGGAAACACTGTAGAGGGGAGTTCATTCCAAGGAAGGATGGTACGTGGTAAAAACACCTCTGGAAGCTCACTGTGGATGAACGCAGTGGTTCTAGGTAGTATGGTTGAACTCTACTCGCTGCTTGGCGCCGATGATTCCTGGAAGGCTATGCTCGACTTCTGCGAGTGCATCATCTCGCAGAAAGTGGCCACGGGGCGGGTGAGGCAAAGCTCTCCTTACTACGCAGAAATCCGCCGCCGCCGAACAGGGTGTCGGGACTGGGGTCCCATCCGTGACCCGGTCCCCTAAGAGCTTCGGGCTCCACCCGCTTTATGCGGGGAGGGATCTAGACGTAGTGTAAAGCACCCCGCCCGTAATAAGAACCGGGTGATGGTAGACCGCGTTCCCCTGACTGCTCCGGGGGAAGGTGCAGCGCGGCGCCATCAAGGCGGGCTCCCGACCTGTCGACCGAGGGAACCGGTGGTAGTATCGCCGGCGGCCGCCGGTCCAGCGTCTAGGGGACGGCGGGATGGATGTAATATCATCATCATCATCTTTCATCAGCCTTTGTCTGCCCACTGCTGGACATAGGAATTCCACATAATGCGACCCTCGGCCTTCCGCATCCAATAACTTCCCGCCGTGCGCACTAAGTCGTTGGTCCACCTGGTTGGAGGACGCCCCACGCTCCTGGTACCCATACGTGGCCTCCTGTCGAGAAGGATCGTCCTGGGTACGACGTTAAACTTTCTAGTCGCCATTCCCGCATGCCTAGCATGGTGAATTAAGGGCACAAACTTCCCAATGACAGGACACAGAATGCTAGGGCCCTCAGTACCCGGCAGCTCTACTATTCCTGGCCACGGTGGCGGTCACGGTAACGGTAGGGCAGGGGGTGCGAAGGATGTAATATGCTCTGCGTAAACCCTGTTCCGCCAGCGCCGTCTCAATAACTCCGACTGGGCTCCGGCCCGGTCCGGGGTAGGGCGCCGGCTGTAAGCGGCAGGAGTTTTTAGTGAGGCTCAACTCCCACATACCTCATCCGCCGCGCAGATGGGGATCCGGCGATTTTCACCTATGAAAAAAAAAATTGATAACCCACTGAATTTCTCGCTGGATCTTCTCAGTAGGTCGCGATTGCGATCCGATGGTAGATTCTGTGAAACATTGCTCTTGCTAGAGCTGGTGTTAGCAAATTCTAACACTACACCTACCCGTCCGGGTGTAGCTGGAATAGCCTTTTAGATTACCAGCGAATAGGTAAGGAAAAAAGATAATTTAAACCATTTCCAATGTGATGAATCAAGAGCCCGTAAATCTTATTACCATTCAGTCTATTTTTCGTTTCTGGTTCTGTTGAGTAACGCAAGGCACGCTTCGCGTCGCTGGCTATTGATCAGTTTGTCTGGCATTCACTTCTCAAGCTTTTTTGCCTTGCTAATTTGACAGAAATAGGCAATACTATTATGAAGAGCGGTTTCTTCCTCAGCCGCAAATTAAGTATCGTCAGTTTTCACAATTTCCTTTAAATCGTAATGTTATAACGTAGTTTCCGAGCGACCACTAGGTTCATTTTTCAATTTTCAATTTGCTTACTGGAAGCTATATGTTCGCTTCATAAAAGTCGTTGATGTTACATGTCGTTTGGCATATTGCCATTATATTTCTAGAATTTTTCATACTTTTATTGCACATGTTGACAAAAAATAGCTCAAACGTAGCAAGGTATGCGCGGAGAACGTATCTCTCCTCGTATGACTTGTACTTTGTAAAGATAACTTCATATCACTAAAATACTAACTTATTTCACATAAAAACTACATATTTTTAATTTCGTCTATACTAACATATAAATCTACAGGGGTTTTTACGGATGTTCCGTTATAGCTACTGAACCATGCATCCGATTGACTTGAAATATGGTATCCATGTAGAAAATACATGTACTTAATGGATAGGCCAATATTTATATTAGTGTTGGACTCCCTACACAAGTTGCGGGGGCGTTAATGATGAAAATCGTCTTGGGGGCACTGATGATCAAAAACGCTAAATTTAAAATCAGCTTTTATCAACTTATTATTAATTGTTGTTATTATTATCATGTAAATTTACTACTATTGTTATTAATTTTAATAAATATTAATATATATTTTTTCTGTGCGTGTGTTTGTCACTGAACTCCTCCTAAACTGCTGGACCAATTTAAATATATTTTTTTTGTATGCGTTTGGGTGGCACCCGGGTGGTTTAGATTCACAAATCAGCCCGGTAAATGAGACTGCAGTCGGTATCTAGGCTATTTATCTTTCCTAGAAATAATTTATATGACAAAACGTTTGCCGGGTCAGCTAGTGTTTAATATTGTCATAATATTGTTTCCAACGTTTGCATACTCGCAAGATATTAATGTTCGAAAATACCAAGACATAATTATCATAGAAAATTAGACAGTTGTTTGCACAATTTTTTGTCGAAAGCAGTAGAGTGTTCCAAACGTCGGAAATAATGTTGACTTATTAAGAACTTACATTTTGATACAACTACCTACTACCTACATTTTAATAAGGACAATTTTGTTAACATTTCAATTTTTAGGATATGATTGTCCCCCTGTCCCTAATATGTTCGAGCTGGTGTCAACCATTGCTGGAGGTTCAGTGACGGCTGCTAAGTGTTTGACGATGGGTATTGCTGATATAGCCATTAATTGGTTTGGGGGCTGGCATCATGCACATAAGTATGATTTCCTTTATTCATGAACTAATAGAAATAAGCTTCATAATTCGTACAAATATTACAAATGTGAGTGTGTTTGCTTGTTCTTTAGTCACGTAGAAACGGATTTTTAAATTTAAAAAAAAATCATAATTTTATATATTTGTTTTTCAGTAATCGTGCAGAGGGTTTCTGTTACGTAAACGACATTGTAATAGCAATAGAAAAATTGAAAGGAAAATTCAAAAATATTTTATACGTTGATTTAGATGTGCATCATGGTTAGTATTTTGGAATCAAATGATTGATTAAATTAGTGTCCGATACCAATTCTGTAAAGTTCATTCCGTATTTCATTAAATTACTTTTAAGGCAATGGTGTTCAAGATGCTTATTGGACGACTCGGTCAGTATACACATTGTCTTTTCACAAGTTCGAACCTGGTTTCTATCCTGGTACAGGGAGTATAGAAGACATTGGTTGCGGTGACGGTGAAGGATATTCATGTAACTTCCCACTTAATGAAGCTTATTCCGATAATACAATTCAATTTGTTTTTGAAAAGTAAGTATTTTCTAGGTTGCACTTGTAAGTTCTTTTAAAAAAAAGTATACATTAACTTCTGAGATATAGAGATATTTACTGGTGGTAGGATCTCTTGAGAGTCCGCGCGGTAGGTACCACCACCCTGCTTATTTCTGCCGTGAAGTAGTAATGCGTTTCGCTTTGAAGGGTGGGGCAGCCGTTGTAACTATACTGAGACCTTAGAACTTATCTCAAGGTGGGTGGCGCATTTACGTTGTAGATGTCTATGGGCTCCAGTAACCACTTAACACCAGGTGGGCTGTGAGCTCGTCCACCCATCTAAGCAATAAAAAATAAAATAGTCATAGTATGATCGATTTTTTTTATTTTTAGGGTATTCAATTCTGTTTATTCGAATTTTGCTCCTGACGCAATCGTAGTACAATGCGGGGCTGACGCATTGTCTCATGATCCGCATGGCGGTGCTTGTTTGACTAGTCGCGGTTATTGCGCCTGCATAAACACTGTTCTCGATAAACAAAAACCTACAATGCTACTCGGAGGGGGTGAGTGTTGTTTTGTTATATAAGTATCATAAAATGGCCCTACCTTAATTACTCTATAGTGGGTACACCTAAAGTCAAAATATGGTCTCATTTTTTAATTATTATTATCTTCTAAATTAGAACGAGCTCACGACCCAACTGGTGTAAACTGATTACCAGAGCCCATAGACATCACAACGTGAAAGTTGCCATATTTGTGAGATAAATCACGGAGTTTGTTTTTATAATTAGTTTAATTTTTTCATCACACTAATAATGAACATAGAAGTACGTCATGAAAAAAAAGGATTAAACTTTCCTTTATGGTCCGTCGAATTTCGGGTCGGGTGGGGGGTGGGAGGGGGCAAGGGCTTACCCCTGCACCATTACCAACCCGCAGAACCCCATGGTTATGAAGGTATTCACGGTTAATGTTTTAGTTTAATTTATATTTTACAGCATTATTTAGTCTTAACTCGAAGGGAGCTTCCCTCTCCGCCCCCAGTTTGAATCCGCCTTATCTCCGGCGCCGCGGAAAGAGCAGCCCTTTCGGTCTTGGGTGCCGAAGCACAGTCACTTATGCTCCGCCCCGCAGCTAAAAAAATTATATCTCGTAAATCGTGAGTTTCCGCAACTTGAAATTTTGCATTAAGCTTTCTATTTGAGTAATATCTACGAAAAAATTGTGAACTTCCAAATCGACGGACCATAAAGGAAAGTTTAGCCCCCGCATGCGCGTTGCTTTCTGTAGCTTCCTTTAACCATTTTACATCAGGTGGGCCGTCAAATCGTTCGCAATGTTGCAAACAAAAATTAAAGACTTTTAAAAATAATATATTTCATACCTCTTAATGTCTCTTTTACAGGAGGATACAACCACTCAAATACTGCTCGTCTGTGGACAACCTTGACGGCTTTCGTTACTGGTGTAGTATTAGATGAGATAATTCCTGAACACAATGAGTGGCCTGCGTATGGACCAGATTACATGCTTCCTGTTCAAGGCACCCTTATTAAGGATACAAACAAGAAATCTTATCTTGAAGACTGTATAAATAAAATAAATGGTAATAATAATAAAAATCATAAGTTAAAATAACCAACTTATATAACACCATCAAGACAAGACAGCCAAGAAGCTGGTGTTTGGTAGTCCCAGCGGCTTCTCGACGAACAATGGAAGTTGTACATCAAAACTGTACAATATAACTGAGATAATATGAAAAACGAACGAACTAAACAAATGTTAATATAAAAACCAGTCAAGGTAGAACCAGCTCACCATAATAATATGTTCATTGGTATCTAACAGAAAAACTTCTATATGTTAATTCCGAAATCGACTTGTTTTTATAGTAAACAATTTAATATTCCTGTTGCAGAAAACTTGAAAAAACACTTGGCCAAAACGGAAAAACTTGAACCTGAATCAAAAATATATAAAACAGGTGGAGAATTGGTAAAAAGTGATTATAAAATAAATAAGAGCTATATTCCTAAATATAGTTATGTACAGAAGACTGAAAGTACCTGTGATACAATGCAGCCTGTTGATGTATACGACTTTGTAGAATAATAACAAGAGATCGGAAAAAAAATATATTTAACTTCAAACTGAACATCATCATGCTATCGAGTAACACCTTAGCCTTTTGAATATACCATTTTTCTAGACTCCGTTTATTGTAGTTTAATAGTAGGATCGGACTCAATCACACTAAAAACTTAATTACAATCTTCCAGAAGAAATATACAATACAAAATTCCAATTAACTTAAATTTTAATTGTTTACTGATTCGGAGTCCATTTGATCAACAAAATAAATACAATTCTACAGGTGAGAGAAAAAATATTTATTTCTTTGATAGTTATTTATTTAGAAAAAGGTACTCTTAAGAATTTTCAATTGTGGAGCTATTGAGTAATCTCTCAACTGTAGAAGCAAATGCAAATTTCAATTCTAAGTCGTAAAATGCATATTACTAGATTGTTCTAAACATCAAATCTCTTCATATTATATTTACACAGACACATTCAAAGCTGATCATAGATGTAGCAAATCTAAAGCAACATTTTAAGCCATTAAATGGAAACTGCTAATACTACGAAATGTTCACATTTTCCTTCATTAAAACACTAAGTAAAAAACTGTTATATAAAATTTAGTAAACCAAAAGATAAATAGAACCAATATCTTAACTCACTATGATTCCCTCTTATAAGATTTTGTAAAGTGCTTTTGAATAAAGTGCTAGTAAAATAAGAAATGACAAAAGCAAACAGCATAGACCTGTTCAATATTTTAAAATGATTTACAGCAGCATCATAGAAAACAATGAGCCCATATATTTTGAGTATATTGCGGACATTTATTTTATTTTAGTAATAAAGTGGTGGTTTTATTTTATTAGTTTGTCCTCTGACATTCATATGACACTATATGAACTTCAATTGTTATTTATGGGTTGAATCAATAATTAGCAAGTAATTATCAATACAGTTTAGTTAAATATTTTAACATCAACATTGTAAAAGCAAAACAATATATTTTTTACTATTTTTCAATGATAACATTTAAGCACTGCTGTAAATCTAAACTTAAAATTCTTATAGTGTATTTAATCTGTAGGCCGTTTTTCACTGTGTTTTTTGGTAAATTCTTCTGCATTCTTTGTAAATTTCTTCCTATCTTTAAGAAATTCTTCGGCTAGTTCCGCCCGCAGTGGATGCTCTGGTTCTGGATCATTCACAAGAGCCACTAATGCTTGGATAACTGAAATTAATTAAATGAATGAAAGGAAAAACTAAAAAAATTGAAGTTGGAAGTGTTCCTTGCGGAACATTAAGCCTAGGTAGTCAGTTAATTTTTAATTGGATGTATTAGTAAAAAAGAGTTTTGATTGTATTTTTAGTGCTGTTACTAGTCTATTACTATTGCTAGCTATATGTTAGCCGTGAAATAGTAGTATATTTTAGTTTGAAGTAATTGGCAGCTATTGTACTATAAAACTGATATTTACAATTTTGGTCTTTGTGTAGTATAATGTATATTGATGTTTTAATTTAATTAATTGTTTACCATATTATTAATTAAGTATTTCTATTATTAAACTGCAAACTTATTTATTTATTGCCCTTGTAGGCAGATGAGCATACCTGATGGTGAGTGGTTGCCGTCGCTCATGGACTTCAGCAATACCAGGGGCAGAGCCAAGCTGCTGCCTACCGCTTAATACTCTCCGCAAGCCTCGTTTGAAGAAGGACATGTCATGGCATTAGGGAAACACCGTGGAGCGGAGCTCATTCCATAGCCGGATGGTACGTGGCAAAAAATACCTCTGGAGGAAACGCACTGTGGATGACAGCAGTGGCTCCAAGTAGTATGGATGAACTCTACTCCGGTGGCGGGCGGTGAGATGGATAAAGCGGGATGATGGTATCATCTCGAATAATTTGTCAGAGTGCTCCCCATGGAATATACGGTACAAAATACAAAGGGAACCGAAATCCCTCTGCAGACCCAGAGGTCTCAAACGATCCGTGAGAATGGGAATATCGACAAACTGAACGGCCCTTTTCTTGATGGAGTCAAATGGAAGAAGCTGGTATTTGAGAGCCCCGGCCCAGAGATGAGAACAGTACTCCACGCGAGGCCAAACTTGTGCTTTATAAAGATAAAGTCTTTGTTGTCCAGGCGTGAAGTACCGCTTCGCTCTGTTGAGGACTCCCAGGATTTTGAATGCCTTGGCTTTGCCCAACAAATGACTGAAATTGGACATCGCTCGAAATGTCGACCCCAAGTATCCCAATACTCTAAGGTAAGTTGCAGGGATACTCCTTGGAATTGAGGCGCCATGATAAAGAGGTCCTTCTTCTCAGTGAACGCGCAAACTTGTGTTTTTAACGGGTTGACTTTCGGACTTTCACCCCATTCGGAGACGCGCCCCAGAGAGTTCTCCACTTCAGACACAAGTTTTGAGCGTCTCTCTTGCACCACGCTCCGAGAGAGACTGAGGCCGTATATCGGGTATCCCCCGTGTTGATATCCGCGTAGCAATGCATGATATGTCATTGATATACAGGATTAAAAGCGTGGGGGAGAGCACCGGACATTGTGGGACGCCAGCGTTATAATGGTCATGGTATCAGAGCAGTCACCGTCTACAACGACCGTGATGCTCCGACCACCCAAAAAGCTAGCGATCCACTTGCAGACCCACGGGAATTCCGTAAGATAGTAGCTTCGACAGAAGTGCCCTATGCCGGACCTACCAGAATCTACTATTATATCGTTTTTGATTCTCGCTATCTGACAGTTGTCTGATCTATACTTTTAATGTTAGATAATTCCTATAATTTTATTTAAGTGTACCATAAGGCATTATCTTATACTTACTCTATGGCTGTAAGATTAGATAATTATCGGAATATTGGCAAACCATACTTTAAGTATTTTTTGACCTTTTTTTTTCAAGACCTTCCTAATGCCGGCCACTCATATGCGCGCGAACATTTGTACATTGTAGGAATGTTCGCGCGCATGTGAAGGGCCGTCATTCGCAAACTTAGCGGCTGTGCAAATGGGTTCAGTATTCAATTTGCTAACCCGTTTGCGCTTCCTCCTACACTTGTTCACGAATGTCTCACGAATTTCTCTTCTTTTTTAATTCGTCAATAGAACATTGAAGAGAAAAAGAGTTTTTATTCCTTTTCTAGGCGCGTTAGCCGGCCATTCTGTTGTTATGGGATTTCTTTTGAGGGTCCCATATGGTCGATTAATTTTGCAGGAGTTCAATGAACTCCATCACCTTGATGTTGTTCCAATCCATGATGAAGGTACGCTACACAGTAGACGTCACGGACTATGAAAATGGCAAAACATCCGTTACCTTCACAATCGTGGGCGCGGTCACACGAATGTGTGGGGAAACTCACTTCTCTTCCCTACGTGAAGGATCGGGGTTCGCGCGCTTTGATGTCCTTTAAAAAACCGACACAGCTTGGAAAACAATGAATGCAGCGAAAACTTTGCATAATCATTTGCAAATGTCGTTCTACACTTGTGGGTTTGTGTATTCGTGCGAATGTGAGTGACCGGTTTAAGCTGCGGATCTAAGGGTTTCTTAACAATAAAAAATAAAATCTGGGTTCTGTAGGCTTTGTCTTGTATTATTGAACAGTAGTGTTCCTGAATAAGATATCTATTTACAAATGAATATCCAGATGAGAGAACTTCAAAGGGGCCAATATCAGATTCCCAGGGGTCGACATAGGCAAAAACTTATTTTGTGGTAAACACGTCTAAAAATTGACCTCTATTAATGAACAGAAGTTCTTATTTGAAATTTTCAAAATACTGTTTAAATTGTGTTATGTGTCACAACTTGTTATAAGAATGACTAATTGTTGTACTTTGAAAAAACTCAACAAATTGATAAGAGTGTACAGGTGCATATCCTCGAGCAGTTAGATTTCCTTCAGACGCACTCAGGGAGTTGTTAGCAAATTCCAGCTTTTGCTGAGCTAAAGTAATTTGGCAATGGTAGTCTGAGGCATCAGTATGTTTTGTAAAAGAGGTTATCTTGCCCATTGTGGGAATTCCTGTTCCAGATGATAGTGTAATGTGATAGTGTAGTGTAGTGTAATTCCTCATAAACCTCATTCTCTGAGTGGGGTAACAAACATTTATTTTGGGTTTAATGTTATATCACTTGTATTTGAATATTTTAGATATTCTATGGACCTAAAATATCACAACTTTACCTTGATCGGTCTTGGTAGCAGGCTTCCAATTTTCTGCACTAATGATGGGCAGGCACACCTGACCCTTTTCATCGATGTTAGGGTGGTAAATCTTTGTTTTGAAACTAATTTTTGGGGGTTTGAATGGGTATTCTGCTGGAAAGTTAATCTCAATGCGGAAAGCACCTTTGTTGTAAGGTGGGTTGTCCTAAAAGAGAATTTTTAGTTATTAATTAAAAATATCACATGGGAGTGTATAACAGACATGATCTTTTACCTATGACAACTAAATCAAAATGTTTGTTTTACATGATAGGAAAGATTCTTTTTTATTAGATACATCTAACCATGAAAGACTACAAATACATACATTATCACACAAAATTGTTCTAGCACATAACTCATGACTCACCTAACATTATACAGATATTGAAATCCATACCTAAAAGTACACCCTGATAAAGGTTGAACTTGAACACTTGCATTACAATAACGGGATACCCCTTCTTTCTGATCAAAATACATGAGACAATAATTTTGAATAAATTTAATTGAAACAATAATTTACTGATATTGTTCTTTGTGTAAATATATTAGAATATCTATAAAGAAAATTGACAAATTCACTACTAAATCAATGGTTACTTACTGGGACAATTAGACCTTGCCATGTTAAGATGTTGGACTCATCAACCTGTATGTCTCTGAAAGACTTCAGGCCAGACTGTCTGATGTCATTAAGTTCCTAAAAAATATTATTGTGTAGTATTATGACCGTAATGGGAGAAAGTTGCTGAAAATATACTTTTTTTAAATTGTTCTCGATGTAATAACTATTTTAGGTTTGTGACATTCTCTCGATTTGATTGATTTACTACATAAAGTGTTTAAGCAGATTTGACAATTCGTACAGCAACAAACTTTCGTAATTAACTTTTAGGTTAAATTTACGGGTAAAACTATACGTGGTTTAAATATATATTCGTCCCAAAGTATCAGTAAAATACAAAATATATTTTTTACTTTTTGTAGTCTTCTCGTTGCAGCCATTGTACAAAATTTGTTAAAATGTCCCAAAATATTCCAAAGGTATTCTTTATTAAAATTCAAATCGATTAATTGTCATTCCAATCAAACACCATAATTACGCAGCACAATAGAAATTAAGAAACTGAATTAACATGGAAAACGTCAATGAATTCAGTATTTTAACACAGAAAAACGGTGATCGGTGACTGTACTTTTTTTTTTTTTTTGGAGTTTATGGCCTGTTATCTAGACCTTTAGGCCAACGGTGACTGTACTAAACTTCAGTTAGTGTTGCCACCTATTTTTTTGAATTAAGGGGCTATGATGCAAAACGGTCATATATAATAATATGATTGTTGATTGATTGTAACAAGAGTTAAAAGAGCACTAATAAAGTTACAAAAAATATATTTAATAAAACTATTATATCCAATTAATAAATCAAAATTGTTCAATGCACTATTTTCTACAAACGCTCTATTAATGATGTTGGTTTGTAGCGATTGTATTTTCTGCGATCTACGTTGTATTACAGATTAATATATTATAACTGGTACTGGTAACGTACTGGTTACTACAGCTAGTGCTCATTTCTTTTTAGTCTGTGATTCTCCTTATCTTTAACCGCCATTAACTTTTTGGCGGGAGCGCGAGGAGTAAAGTTGTGTGATTTGTTTTATTTTGTCTATTTAGTGTTTCTTCAGGTTTAAATGTGTAATAACGGTGGTTTATTATCTGTTTAATATTTGTGAAAGTGCACAAATGTGGGAAAATGAAACAAAGCCTCTGGACGTAACTTCTCAGGATCCTCCAAAAAGGCCACTGAAAAAATCTCAGTAAATGACCACCATTTTACTAAGATTATGTTTCATCCCATATCATGTCATTTCATCCCAATTGATTAATATCTCAAATTAATTATCTTCATTTCATTTCGTTTCACTCCATATTATCATTTTTCATAAAAATAAGAATATAAATTAAAAATAAGACATGACTTAAATGTCTCAGTAACCAGGTCATAAAATCATTTAGAATTAACCGCCATATAATATAGCATCTGCCCACAGCAATGTTATTGAATGGACCGAATGGTAAACAGTCGACGTCGCTAAGCGCGTCATTACGGATCGTCCCGATCCGTTAACAGTGCCTTTAGATACCTCAAGCACTGGTCACCGTATATTAGAGAGCGAGGGCTCTCAAATATATTAAGTGTATAATCTATGGTCCTCGCCGAACACGTCGTTTGCGACCAAGGGCTTGACGAGTAAATTACCCCCATAGAGTTACTATTCTACTACTGTTGTAGGTACTTAATAACTCCATTACCCCATAGACACAGCCCACAGAGTTTCTCGTCGGAGTGGGTCGCGTTTCCGACGCTGGTAGATTCTGCGAAGCACTGATGTTGCTAGATGTTATCTACACTTCCGGCTTTGTTCACCTACTCGTTAGGGTGGAGCTGAAATAGTCTCTTAAGGCTATCAGCAGAGGTAGGGGAAAAAAGATATTGAATGACGACCACGACCGCTCTGACAATAAGGATACGAAAAAGGAAAAGAGGTAGGAAAGGTAAGAAGCACTAAATCGTATAGGGGACGAGAAGAAAAGTGTCTACCGTAAACAAAAAGTTTTTATTCGAAGACTCAGCGAAATATCGCTAGTGTAGGAAATGGAAATTAAATGGATAAAGTAGTTTTAAGCAGAGTGAAGTTTGCTGGATTAAAGGGAAGATTGCAGTTGGTACATGTAGAAGATGGTAGTTTATGAATGTTTTTTAAATCTTTCCACTTGCTACTATGGCGCTACCATATTTGACTCCCTTTCAGCGGACACTTTTTAATACACTGAGATTATGCTCCTTACTTCTACTCTTCATAATACATTAGATAGGTAGTGGTTTTTTGGTCGAAATTGTCATTTATAATGATTATCTAAATAGTTTTATTCAGTTAATGTGTAAATGTTTCTTCAGGCTTAAACCAGCAATAACGTTTTGTTATTAACCGTTTACCGCTTAAATCTTTATTAGAACGGGAAAATGAAACAAAATCAAGAAAATTATTTCACTAGTTCTTACAAAAAAAAATTAATTTCTTACTTTACTACCACAATTTTACTGGGATATATTTACACTTTATCACGTGTCGTTTAATGCCAATTTCTCTAAAAAAAAATTTATTTCTTATCAATTTCACATTATTCAACTTTCTTCATACCAGTTAAATTCATTTGAAATAGCCAAGTTTATTAGAGTAAGTTGAAATTTTGGTTCTTTAGCTTTTAGGCTAAAATCTAGCGATTAAATAAGTAATTTAAAAAAATCACAACAATAGAACTTTTTTCAATTTAAAAGAAGACAGGCAAAGGAAGTCAGGCTTTTTGTGACGGGAACGTTATGTTTAAAAAAGTGTCAAATTGTGTGTGTGTGTGTGTGTGTTTATTTTTTTACTATAGTATATGGCGGGTAGAGGTAAGGAGAACCGTCTCTGTGTGTAAAAAGTATCCGCTAAAATCTGCTAAATAAGGGTGGCGCTATAGTAGCAATCGGGTAAATTTAAAAAAAGGCGCTGAAAGTTATTAGAATAAGATATAGAAATAAAAAAGGACGAAAGAACTGTAAGCACTACAAATTCACAAAAAGTATTTTATTTGAAGCTGATAAGAAAATGCAATCGATTTCTCCACGTTTTACCACAGCAATAATTTTAGGTTATATTGACGAAATTAGTTTGGACTACGTAGACATGTGAGGTCTTGTATATTACACTGTCACTAACTACTCTAGTTATATATTAAATTTCCTAACTCAATGATGTAAACTTCTTAGTTCTTAGTTGAAATTATCAGCCATAAGTTAACGTCATTGTCAATCTGTTTTATTCGTTATTTGTCAATGTATCTAATTTAATCAAAGCAAATTTTAGTGTTAATTTTAGCTTATTAAAACCTTATATTCAGTAAAGGTTTTCTCTTAATACACTCAGCATACTTCAATCAGATAACAACTGCTCAATTCATATCATACCCTGTGCATTTTGCAGGATTTTTTAACTGTTATTAGAGCTGAAAGTGGGACACTTTTTCAAGCTTCTCCCATATGCGATGGTTCTCCTTACCTCTACCCTCCATACTATAGTGTTTCAACTTGAGTAATAAATAATAATGGTAACTTAATCGTGTAGAATTTATGTAAATGTTTGTACATTTTGGCGAAATTAAATAGTGGTTAAATAGAATTTACTATGGATGAACGACATTTTCCTACACGAGCAGTAGATAGCCGTATCATCCACGAAAAGGGCTAAGTGGGTCGACCAGGGTAAATCGTCAATAAACAGGCTAAAAAGTAGCGGGGAAATAGCAGAGCCTTGCGGGACTCAGACCGAGATATGTCGCGGGAGAGAGCGAGCTCCACTCGATACCGAAACGAACGGTATGGCTTCAGCGCTTATTATAAGACAGTTGCTGTATGGGTTATGTACTTTGCCCCGTCCAAATGGAACATTCAATGTAAAACTGGCCTTTCCTATATTCCCCTAGCGATTTAACCGATTACAAAATTCGTCACTGGTAATTTTAGGTTTTTTCAAAAAGTCGGCGTTTCTTCGGCTTAAGCCGATGTATGTGACCTATAGATTTAGATAGATTTACTTAGTGTACAACAGGGGATCGGAGAAGGGTGTTCGTCCAGCTCCCGTTCCAGTGAAGAGGTAGTCTCCTTTCAGTTATGGGTATGAGGCGACCTGAAGAGGTCGAGGTTGCGCCACGCGTTACCGTCACTTTAGCGTGCTGGCAGCAGAAGGATGAGACGACATGTTGGTGGCCATAATCCACCATCGCCTGACGTACTGTGGAAGAGCATCGGCCCGCGGTCTTACCAAGATTGCCGCTATGAGCTATCAAAGTTCGCGCGTTCTAATGAAAAACCCTATATGTATAAATATTGAATGTAAAATTACTTAACAACCAAAGTAATGAAATCATGTGTACGGTAAAAGTGATCACGTGATCTAAGCTTATTTTTATTATCTATGATCAAAGCACTGAGAGCACCTTATTCGAAAACACCTGTATTCACAATAGAAAAATGGCGACGTTTTATGATGTTATGCCCTTAGGATACTACGACTGTTTACTGTCAGTCCTTAATTTTTTCACAGTAAGAGCACTGAACCATGCTCGCACTGTATTTCGGAACATGGCCTGTAAACGAGTAGCAATCCAGCACACCTCATTCTGTTTAAAACTGCTATGTTTATACCATTTCCACTTCCTACACTAGCGCTATTTCGGTGAGTCCTCGAACAATAATTTGCTGTGTTCAGATGGAGTCTTTTTCAAATTTGTCCCCTATATATTTGGCGTTTTTGTTCTATTCTTTATGGTTCGCGGGCAGCCTAAGAAGCTATTCCAGCTACGGGCGGACGGATAAGTGAGCTCACGGACTCAACCTGAGAATTTGCTAACACAAGCCTTAGCAAGAGCAGTGCTTCACTAAATCTACCACCGGATTTGATTCACTACCCGCTGAGAATATCCAGTGAGAAATTCCGTAGTTTGTTTGTGTCAGCAGTCAAGTTGCAAATCGAACTTTTCGATAAGAATGGTGTCCGTTGCTTGAAGACCCCAAAAGCACCCAGAATGGATCCGGAAGATTCGAAGAGTCATGTTTGGGGCGACGGCGGCTTTGTGTTGCCCCCTCGCCTAGGTCAGATTGGGGGTGGTGTGACAGACATAAATTACGCTATTTAAAAATAAAATAAAAATGTTTTTCAAGTGACACGATTTATTTTTCCAAAATTTAAGATAAATGAAAAAATGAATACACATTTGTGAAATTGATTGTTCTTGGAATCGAAAAAGAAACTGTCTGGAGTTGATAATGCTGACGAGTTTTACACAATTAATTTTATAACTACAATGTTTACAGTGTGCTTAGTGCGAATTTTTTAACGTTTTCGATAGAGTAAAAGTTAACCCAATTTTGTATGTAGTTGGAACAACGCCCCTAGCGACAAACGCAGGCAAACGATCCCATTCTATACAAATATGAGCTAACTTTTACGCTATCGAGAACGTTAAACACTCGCACTAAGCACACAGTTCGTACGTAGTATTTACGGAGACCATTAATTAAAATGTGATAGAAAAATTCTCGTATCGTTTTTTTGCTTTAGAGCAATTCTAGTCGTCTGCGCGTTCGTCGTCGCGGCGACGGTTGCGGGTGCGTCGGTTCCAGCCCTCACGCGGCCGCTCTCGCTGACGCCCCTCCCCGCGCTGTGCGCCGCCCCGTTGGAAGAACGAGCCTTGTTTTTCGAATATACGCTCATTCGAATCCACCAAATTTCCGACCTGCAATAAATAATACATGTCTCGTTGTAGAACAAAATATTTTCATCCCACCATGACAGTTTGCGGCTGTTGCATGCTTGACTTTTGCTGTATGTGGACCCAAAAACCTCGAGTTACGTGGTACCAATAAATTAAATTATAAAATATAGGATGAAGTAAATCACCATAGATTAAGAGTAAGCGGAATCAATTAGTGTCAAGTGCGGGCTCTCCAAAGCATCACACTTATACGCGTAAATATATTGCGGAATACTACTGGAAGATATTGTACCCATCGGGCATCTATAGGTTGGGGGATAAGAAGAGTTTGAATAGGAATTATTATACAGTGCTGAATAAGCTCTAATATTGCATTCCGGGCAATAATATTTCTTTAGTATAAGTGATATTTCTGTTAGATTTTTAAAATAGTCTAGATACTAATCATAAAATAAGAAAGATTAAAAAATGTCGTTAGTTGAAAATAGTAGTACCATTTTTAATTGAACTGATGAAGTAGATTGTATCTTTGGTAATGTACTAAAACATTTTACTGGTTATGCTTTTACATTATAATGTAAATATATATATTATACTATAGTTCTATGTAATTTTTTATGTGTGTGTACGAGCTCACGGCCCATCTGATGTTAAGTGGTTACCAGAGCCCATAGACATCTACAACGTAAATGCCGCCACCCACCTTGAGATAAGAGTTCTAAGGTCTCAGTATAGTTACAACGGCTGCCCCAAACCGAAACGCATTACTGCTTCACAGCAGAAATAGGCAAGGTGGCGGTACGCTAGATGACATCGCTAGATATAAATGCACCAGACGTCTTATCCTAAATTAATCAAAATATTCATATCATATTCCAAAACCACCTACCTTGTCGGCAAGCTGTAGTGCCAGAGCCTGCATACGTGTTGGTTCGGAACGGTGCAAGATAGCACATTCACTCGGGTCATCCAATGACGCTAGGAGCTCCTCGTTGATGATCATTTTAGACACTAGAGAATGTACGCGTTGACGTGGTAATTCAAACATGTCAGCGAGAGAACGCAATGACAGTGACGCGTACACGTGAGCATATGTGAACAGATAGGTACGTAGGGACTCTTCACGTATAAGACGACCTAGCATTGCACGAACATTATCAGCTCCGACCATTAAATCCCAAACCTGAAATTACAGTAACTTTAACTAAAATTTATTTACAACTAATTAAATATTGCGGGTTGAAAGGCTATTAGGTTTAAGGGACATTTTTCCAACATTACAGGAGAGTCATTTAAAGTTTAAAATTTGGACAAAATATCCTAACAAAAAAACTTTTTCAGCTAATTCATTGAAGTAAACATAATTGAAGTTCAATTAAAAACATCGAACTGTTGATGCCAACACCAAATAACACGCACCTTTAATTACAAAGACAAATTTCGGGTATTAAGCGAAATGTAACTTAAACCTTTCACCTTTCGCCTCTCGATATGGTTCATACCAACATGTTACTCATTTTTACAGCAAAAAATACACGTGTTCCGATCTGATGGGTGGGGTAACAATGATTCCATGCATCTGAGACTTTTAAGGTTTAGGTTGGCAGCAGTGAAGCCTGAACTTAATTTAGCAATGTTTTAATGATGTTTAATATAGTACCTTGGCATTCATTTTTTCATTCACGATGTAATTTAGGCAAGCTCTCCAATCACCTCTGCGCATGGCCCTTGCAGCTGCCACTGCGTGCTCTCGCATCGACTCAGGAGGGCCGACAAGCGCCTGACGTTCACTAGCACGTAGATTTTGATAAAAAGTTTTGCTAATCATGCGACGTCGGGCATCAAATTCGTGTGCTGCCATGTACGGAATCTCAATCAGCATCGCTGACACTAAATAGACACACTCAAGTAATTCCAGATTAATGTGCATGTGAAAAGGCATCTGGCGTTGTTTTTCAATTTTCTCCTGCTCCTTTGAGCGCTCATGTTGACGTTGAGGTAGTAGACCTTGAGCCAATAGCTCTTTAGGCTTTCCAGTCATCATTAATTCGGCCAAACAGCCATGAGCTTCTTTCACGTTACCTCGGCGAAAAGCACACAGACCTAAATTAGCCATTGTCCGGTTATACAAAATCTGTGTACTAGGATCAGAGTGTTGTACGGTCTCTTGAAGATGAGACATGAGTAACAAATCACGGGCTTGGAACCAGTTGTCATGTAGGGCATGGTGATAGATATGAGAAAGTATAGCACGAGTTCTCAGACGATCAGTCTCATCATGGGCATAAATGTATTTGCAGTAACGTTCCATTTTCTTAATAGTTGTTTCCTCAGTAGGTGGAAGATCTTTTCGAACTGCGCGTGGATCAAATTTGTAGTACAAATGATCTATTTTTCTTAGATACGCCCTACAAATTTCTTGAGGTGTACCATCACGTTCAACAACTTGACATACACGGTCAATGAGAGCTGAAACTCGCACTTCATCTTTTAATCTCTCTACATACTCATTAGAATGTGGGTCACATTCTTTTAGCAACTTGGTAAATTCATCATCAAGTCTTTCCAGGTAAGTAAGCAGACAACCGCGAACTTGGTATGGTGGTGTGACGAGTTGTTCATTTTCTTCAAGGATTGTCTCACTCAGAACCATATCTTCGTGAGCAAGAAGAAGAGTTACCATGTGATCAATATTTTCAACCAGTTTTGACCAATATTCCGGCTTCATTGCATCAGAGACTTTAGGATTATAGTCAAAGAGGGCAGCCACGATGGCCGAGCGTAGTTTTAGTTGTAGTGCATCTCCCAAATTATGTTGAAGCGCAACAGTACGCAACTCATGTAAAAGTTCTAACTGAGCACGACGATCAGTTCTTTTTCGACCTCTGGCTGCGCTTATTTCACCAAGTTTCTTCACGACAAGTGCAGCATCAATATCACTATCCTAAAAATTTGGTAACAAAAAAAATTTGCTTAATTTATGTATCACTAATTGAATATTTAAGTAAGGAGATTGTAATATACATACTTTAGCAAACATTTTAGGCTTATCCGAAGTAGCTGCACCCTTTCTGACTGTTTCCCATTCACCACCATCATCAGCTACGTCGCGTTTATTGATTTTACCAGACCTTTCACGTCTTTCCTCACGTTTCTTTAGTTTAAGTTTTATTTTCTCTTCATCATCCTCTTTCTTGGTAACTTTCTTGATGAATTGTTCACGAATATTGGAGGTACCACGTTCCTCATCATCAGAGCTAGAACTGGAGTCAGAAGAACTAGAAGCCCAATCCATAGAATCTGATGATTCATCATCTTCTGGTGGTGGACGAAGAAGTGGCTCGGGTTTAGGCTTCTCTTTAATTGGTTTTTCTTCATCTTCAGACTCATCTGATGATGATGAATCTATGAACAAAGTTTGTTTTTAATTGTTTTGCATTGAATATGTAGTAGTGTTGAAGAATGTAATTTAAGTTTTCATTTATTTTTTATTTGCTTACCTTTACGTTCATTGTCATCAGGAAGATCAGGATCTTCACGGAACTTGGATATTTCAGCTTCAAAATCTTTAGTGTACTTCCTAAGTTTCTGTCTTAGTGAGGTAAGAGCTTTACTGTTTCCCTTTGATAGAGCTTTTCGGGCTTCACGTTCATTCCATGCTCCTACTACCCAATCGTCCAATTCTACAAGAGCTCTTATGAAGAATCTAGGAGCAACTCCATTTTCCTCCTTTTGAACAACTGGTGCAGCTCGGGTGTATGCCTTTTGGAGCTCTTCGAAAGAAGCTAATGCTGAACTAAAATCCTTGATTTTACGATGATTGCGTATAGAGTGTATAATTCCTTCTAATTCCTCATAACGCTTCTCTTTCATTGAGCGCACAACTCGCTTTGTTTCTTCCTCATCGTCACTAAACTGTTGCCAATATAAAGAATAATAATTAATTGTACTTTTCTTGTTCAATATTCTTCTACAGCCAACAATTAAATAAATTTTGAATAAAGTATTATTCTAAAGCTTATAATTCTAAAGATGTAAAATAGACATGTATTATTACTGTATCACAATAGAACATTAACTAGAGTTACAACCGTGCTCAGAGTTTAAGAGCTGTTGTTAATAAGCTAGTGTTAATAAAAAATAACTATCCAGTTGATTTTATTAACGCAATATTATAATGGAAGAAATTTTCTATACTCGAATCATCCTTTCGAGCAACCCTTTGTCCTGCCAAGATGTTGATGATGATGACTTGAGGGATTTTTTCAGATATTTTAAATTTAACATGGGTTGAATCCTAAGTCATACCTTATTTATTATTAATTAAAAATGTTTTAATAACATTATACCATATTTTAAGATGACTGAATACAAGAAATAAAACATAAAATTAAAATAATTTCACAATCATTACAAAATATGGCTGTTCCCTTTGCCCATTCAATTTTTTGGACAAGTCGTTAGAAAGCTGTAAGCTGGCACAATAGCAGATTGCGAGCAGAGCAGAAATACATTATTGATCACTACCCCCTCTATTAGCTACTGATAGTGGACATTTAGGAAAGAATTTAAAGGATCACATTTTTCAAAACTTCTAAAAGAGTTACAAAATTTTGCTAATTGCATTGCTGATTACCGAAAAAAAGTTTCATATATCTTGTCATCCTACATGAGATTAATGTTAGTCTCCCTTGGTAACTTAAAAAACTATCTTTTTTTAAACTATAAATTGAAAATTTTGTTTCCTTGATTCCCAATTATTTATTTTAAATTTACCGTGTAAACTGGCGCGGGGGCGCGTACTACTGGCTCGTCCTCGCTGCTGCTCTCTGACTCCGAGTCCGTTCCAGTTGCAAAGAAACGACTCATATTTACAAGTTAGTTAATGCTTCTGTAAAAGAAAACTTCGTTAATTCCTAATGAATTTTGACATTATTTGACTCCAATGGTAATTTATTTTCTTAAATATCTTTAATAAACATCAAAATTAGTAATAAATTGTTGACTTGTCCTCGCGTTGAGGTTATAAATTAGAACTGTTTAACATTTTTACAATACTTACTGTCTTATATTAAAAACAGAGTAGGTATTCAGTTTTCAAGCAATCCTCTGATGATAGACTTAATAAATTTGTAGCGAATAGAAAGAAAGCTCTCAAATACGGACCTTGCCCACGACTCACTTCATACGTCAAACGCATCAAAGTTGATCAAAGAGACGATAAACTTTGTTTCAATTGTTCAATTGGAAAGGCAAGGGGAACGTGGCATATTGACTTTAAAAAAATCGTTTTATTTGGCTACATCCCTTTGCTCGTCGTATCAGATAAATTAAACCTAAAATAAACATTTATGGTCATACCTACCATCATAATATTTGTGTATTATCTGTGCTTACCACCCCCATAATTTCAAGTGCAATCTTTTTGAACATCAATAAAGTAAGGAGAACACATCTACGTAGTAAATTACATTTTAAGCAATGTCTGGGCATAAATATTTTACAAATCCGAACAACCTATTCGAAAATGACGATGTCGATGATAACGAATTTGTAGATCGCTTCCGGTCAAGAATACCTCAAACACAGCAAGCAAATAAGCCTTATGGAGGTCATATTGCAGAACTGGAACGTCAACGCCAAGCTATGATCCAAACACAAAGAGAAATCGAACAACGGACAATAGATTCATCAACGAGAAGTATCGGATTGCTTCGTGATTCTGAACAAATTGGTATTGCAACGGCCGAAGAGCTTTCCCGACAACGTGAACAGCTACAGAACACAGACAGGCGACTTGATGAGATTAACACAAATTTAAACTATAGTCAAAAACATTTAAATGGTATTAAGTCTGTATTTTATGGTCTGAAGAATTATATTTCCGGCAAAAGTGATCAAACACCATCTAAAAGTCCAGCGACCTCGAATGTACGTAATGCTGGTACAAGTAGTAGCAGGCTTGATGAAACCCTAGATAATATGTCTAGGAACGTTGAAGATCGCTTTGAGAGTCATCCCTCAGCACGCCTACATGGTTTGTCTCAAGAAAGCGCTAAGAGTCCTGAAACAGAAAACGAGAGAGTAAATAATATACTTGATTCGAACTTGGATGAAATGGTGCAAGCTATATCCCGGCTCAAACATCTAGGAGTTGCACTTGGTGAAGAGATAGAACAGCAAAACAACCTCGTGGATACTATTCAAGACAAAGTTGAGGTTGCAGATATCAAGATTGGTAAACAAAATAAACAAATGAATAAACTACTTGGGAAATAGCAATAATTATAGCAAATTAAAGATTTATTTTAAACAACAACTAAAAGGGTCTATTAATCTATGAAATGTATCTGTTTATAAAGATTTAGCATGTTTTTAATGTGAGTGGTTTGCAAAATTCAGTAGTGTAATCATTTTGTGTGATAAGGAATACTAATGTATGGCAAAGTTTGATAAGATTATTTTTTATTTGAATCACATGACCAGCAGCAATTTGATAAACAACACGGTGTAAAAAGGGGATTTCATAGTAAAGGAAAAATCCATATATAATAAACCTACTAGTAATGTAAATTGTCTGAAAGGCTTCTTACTGCATACTAATGCTCTATACATTCATCACAACTGCTGAGCTGACTGGCATTGTTATACAGCTTCATAGTATATAATAATGGTTCTTGCATGTTCTGTCCATTGTTAGCTGATCAAGTACACTTAGGTTACATCTAATAAAATGGTGTACGATTCATATTATTTAGGTAAACCTTTTCTGTATCATATTCGATCATCATAACCTTCATTCCTTCTTCATAACTATTGTGCACAGTATATAGGAAAAAAAAAATCTTGTAATCTTTAAATAAATGTGTAATCTTTTTGGCTAGCAACTTATCATGACTAATTTCTTCTATTTGTTTCTAATTGTTGTTCATGCAATTAGAGACAGTTACAGTATAATAGCTGGGTTTCACTATTTTAAGATAAAGTTTTAAGTACACTTAAATATATTTAAATAAAACTTGTGTGCAAATAAAACAATACTAGGGCAAAACAACCAATATAAGGTGAGTACTTACTTTAAGTACCTATGTTCTATTAACTAATCCAAATTTTAAATGGGTGAAAGTTCCAGACACCTCATCATGAATTATGTTATTGCATCATAAAGTAAGGTACATACATACTAATATTGTTATCAATGAGTTAATGTTTGCCATTAACAATAATTTCATTTATATCCAAGAACCTAGCGATAAGTGTAAACAGTCATTATTATTATATATACTTATTTTATATTGTTTCCATTAATAAATATATTCCAAATCACAAATGCTTTATTTTCTTTAGTTTTTTAAATTCTAGATAGTAATTTACATATTTGCATCAAATACTTGTTCGAAGAAAGTATTATCAACAACAGTTTCCAATATCATGTCATTGGCATCAACATTATGAGTTTTTATATGTTTTTGAAGAACTCTTTTATTTGACAGTTTCTTCCCGCATATATTGCAATGGAGTTCCACAGTGGCATGAGATTCCATATGCATTTTTAAGCCTGAGGCTGTTGCAAAACCTTTGAAACAAGTTGTGCATTTGTGCTGTCTTTCTGTCGTGTGAGTGTGTGCAAAATGCACCAACAATGAATGTTTGGTGGCGAAGCTTCTTTCACAGTCTTTATTGGAACATTTAAATGGTTTTGGTCTCTGTTGGCCAGTATGAACTATGCTATGTTCCCGTAAATAAATAGCTCTGGTGTAAGCTTTAGGGCAACTAGGGCAAGCAAACTGTTTCACTCCAGTATGACTTTTCATGTGCATAACTAGAGTTGATTTTGCTGTAAATCGTTTTCCACATGTAACACATACAAACAGTTTACTGTTGCTCGAATGAGCGACTCGAAAGTGCTCTTTCAATGACTGCCTTGATTTATAGGTTTTGTTGCAAAAACCACATTTGAACTGAGCAATATCTCTGTGGCTCAAGAGATGTTGGCGTAAGCATCCAGAGTTGTGGAATGTTTTGCCACATTTGGAACACAAGAAGCTTTTCACATTAGCATGCTTAGTCATGTGATACCTTAAACCATATATTCTTGTAAATGACTTAGAGCAAACTGTACATGTGTATTTTTTCTCACTTTCTTTTTTAGGCGGTTGTTCAGTTGATTTAATTACAGTAACGGGAGGTAAAGGCGTTAACTCTTTAGATGAGAATGGTTCAAAGTCTAATGAAGCATGGTTATTGAAAAGTGGAATATCATACTCATGATCTTGATAAACAACATTAATATCAATATTTTCTATTTCAGTCCTGTGAAGATTAGTCAGAGATTGCATCATAAACATTTGAGATAAGGTTGCATTAGCTTTTAGACAGTTTAATTTGAAATTGTAGGAATGCAAAGCTGTAGAAACACACGACGAACATATTCCTTGTGGCCAATTCTCTTCGTCATTATTCTGAAAATTAAAATAATATTAATTAAGATACATAGCATTGTAGTAACAAAAAAGTGGGATAAACACCGTTTACCTCTAAACAGTTCAGGAAAACTAAAACATCGATCAGTTTAACCTTACTCATTTCGTGTTCTACTAAGTCCTGAACATTCATAAACATTGTAGAATCAGATTCCGTTAAGCAAGTCCGACATATGTTTTTTGACAAGGGTATTATTAGACTTGTGAATTCCATCATTAATGGTAGGTACTAAAAATCAAACGGAAATTTATCAAAAACATCAACCATATTTTTCACAGCAAAATTCACATCAATTAAATAAATTATTGCAGTCTATGTCCATAGATTATACACTTAATATTTGTGCTATGTCAACTAGTTACAGATAAGTAATACTCGGCTTACTGAATTTGGCCTCCTTTTTTTTGATTTTCGGATTTTTTTATTTTTAATTATTTATTCATCGTTTGTTCGTTAATGTTCGAATGTAAAAATTGTTTGTTCGTCTTCTATTTATTTATAATTATTAAACAAATTATCACCCATAAGTTAGCCCCCTTTACTAGATATATTTTTTTCTATCGCTCAGATTAATTAATTTTGATCAATTATCGTCTGCTCGACGACTATTGGTCATTGTTCGATCATAAAAACAATTAAATTCCCAATTATTAATTATTTTATATCTAACAAGGAAACCATCACCTCACGCCTACATTGCGCATGCGCCTGTTTTGTCAGTCAGCTGGCAACGGCCATATTTACTAGCGTTTTGTTAACAACTGCGTTTGTACTGTCTAATTATTTCCTAAGAAGATCAAAAAAATATTGAAAACTTCAACAATACTTCAACAAAAAAAGTCGGTGAAGAGTGAAGACGGTCAATTAGTCGTTAAAGTACAATTAGCGTGGTTTTCAGTTCAGTTATTTTTAATGATTTTGATTATTAACAAGCATAATATAGAAATTTCAGTGATTTCTAATTATTCTAAAAATATTTTAGGAGTACAACTTTCGTGTTAAAATGATACTATTCATTACCATGCAATAGGAGATAGTTATGATACTTGTATTTTATAATAAAATTAATAATTCCTAAATTCATACTTAGTTCAAAAAATGTAAATATAATGCACACAAAATCTGTTTTTGTTGAAATGATAATTATTTATAAGTTCAAGAAATATATTGCAGGGACATTTAGTAGAAATTCATTTAATATAGAAGTATAAACTTAGTATATATACTTAAATTCTATAAACAGGATTTTTTAAGAAAAATTATATCTATTTGATATATATAATAATATTATGATAATGATATTAAGTATAAAATATGAAGCTGATTAATACGAAACATGGCATGAAATGAAATGAGATGAGATGATATGGAATGAAATATAATCTCAGTAAAATGGTGGTTATTTACTGAGACTTTTTCAGTGGACTTGTTGGAGGATCCCGAGAAGTTACGTTCAGCGGCTTTCTTTCATTTTCCCATATTTGTGCACTTTTACAGATATTAAACAGTTAATAAACCAGCTCTATTAAACATTTAAACCAGATTGTTTTTAAGGGATGTTATGACCTGTTATCTAAGACCTTTAAGTTATATTTTATTTTAATTTATATTCTTATTTTTATGAAAAATTATAATATGGAGTGAAATGAAATGAAGATGATTAATTTGAGACATTAATCAACTGGGATGAAATTAAATGGAATGAGATAATATGGGATGAAATATAATCTCAGTAAAATGGTGATCATTTACTTAGATTTTTTCAAGGGACTTTTTGGAGGAACCCATTTAAACCTGAAGAAACATTAAATAGAAAAAATAAAACAAATCACACAACTTCACTCATCGCGTTCCCGCCAAAAAGTTTAGGTATCTACCTTTAGGCCAAATATTAAGCCTAAGTAGGATGATGATCATAGACTAACTTAATGTGTAGTATTGTGTACATAGATTATACACTTAATAAATAGTGTAGTTGTGTAGGACTCGGAAAAAAATCTAAATACAAATTTATTTAAGTGATTTCATTTAAAAAAAATTAAGAGTTTACTAAGTACTGTGTAACATTTTAGTAATGATAAAATTTTAAATATCTCATATTTATTTAAGGATAAAATGAACTGTCTTGTGTAACCTGAAAATATGTTATTATTTTGGTCATAGATTTGTTGAGTCGTACACCACTGACCAACTTGTTTAATTTTGAATAATTTAAATACTCCAGCTGCATCTGATTCGTGTTCAAAATGATGGCTGGAAAAGGTAAGCATGAAATAATTTTAAGTAACAGTTTGTTATTTCATGATAAATTAATAATCTTTAATTTAATTGCAGTAATGCCAGAAACTGAAGAGCAGAATCGAATAAGATTTCAAGTGGAACTTGAATTTGTGCAGTGCTTAGCAAATCCAAATTACATTCACTGTAAGTTGCCTTTTTGGTTTTTGTTGTTAGACTTCACGACTCACCTGGTATACAAGGATTACTACAATACATAGACATCATAATGTGAATATTGCCACTTGAACTTATGCAGGCTAATGCTGCTCACTGCGTACACTTATGGAAACTTATAATGATAACTTAATGTGATGACTGTTCTACTGTGAAACTATCAAGTTTGTCATCAAATCAACTCAAGAGGGAAATAAGTAATAAATTGCCAGATATTGGCTGGCTTAATGATTTTGTTATTGTGACTTAGTTTCTAATCGTCTATTTTGTGATTAAATATTTTTCTGCCCAGCGTGTTAAAATGTTATATGTAATGGATGTCAATTATGTCAACTCTGTCTATTTACAGTTTTAGCACAGCGGGGTTATCTTAAAGAACAAACTTTTGTAAACTATCTTAAATATTTGCAATATTGGAGAGAGCCAGAATATGCTAGATATTTGAAGTATCCCATGTGTTTGCATTTTTTGGAGTTATTACAACATGAAGCATTTAGAAGAGAATGTGTATCGGCACAAGTGAGTACAAATTGCACCTACTAAAATATTTTCCATATAATCTTTGCTTGAGCGATAGATAAGGCCAAAGGCATTAAGTCCGCTGATAAACATTAAAGACTATTAAATCATTAAAATAAATAAATTAAATGTAAATTTGTTAAATTTAGTCTTTGAAGTAGTATCGATATGAAGGTTTGTTGTGGCCTGAAGGCTTATCACTCAGGCTGACCTGACGCATTCAAATCAAGCGATACAAAGGTGTTCAGATCCTGCAGGCAGGTTCCAATTATTATAATGAGATACATACTAAACAAATGTTCACTATTGACTTCCACAGTTAAGGAATAGCACCATCTAGTAAAAGAATCAAACTTGCGAAATTATAATTTGTTATAACTGTTATATAACTTGTTATTATAATTTGTTATAACTGTTATATAACTGTTATTATTGTTGGCGTGGTTTCACAGTATGATGTTTATGGGCTTAAAACCAAAACAGAGCTTGACTTACAAATCTACAGTAAAAAAAAATGCAAATGAACTGTTTCCTCTTAAGAATATAAATTTGGTGACAGTTAATGACCACGTACAAGTTACTTCAAACGTCATGTTATATAATTGGTTGGCTTTTATTTACCACCTCATTAGTAGCTGTGCTTTATTCTTGTACTCGACCTGTACTCGACCAAATATTAAATTTATGACTGTGCCAAACTGGCCCTTGACCAAATACCACTTTTAATTTTATCCGATATCAGTATATTATGTATGTATTGCAATTTTTAAATAAAGCCTGTGTTTAGATCACTCTGATGGATAAGTACTGTTCAAAATATCTTCATTAATGAATGTTTAATATTTTCCTTAAGGTTTGCAAATTCATGGATGATCAAGCAATATTGCTATGGCAACATTATACTCGCCGGCGTACACGCACGTTACAACCGCCGGACGCACCGGCGCTTCCTGCGCCGCCCGCACCGCCCCAACAAGGTCCACCAAGACAACAAACTTAGGATGTTCATGATTGTTGTTTTAGAAGTGAGTGGAAAATAAAATAAACTTTTTATAAATCTATACTTAATAAATAAATCTACAGTGGTTTTTATGGATGTTCCGTTAGGGGCGTTAATGATGAGAATCTTTGTGGGGGTGAGAAATAATAATGTTAATTTTAAATGCCCAGCGAAGCGGACGGGTACAGCTAGTAGTGTGTAATAATGTTAAAAAAATATTGGGCATGTCCTCTAGTAGGACGTCCCACTGGGGGACAAAGATCTCCCTCTAAATTGTGTAAATGGGTGTTAATGAAACCTCTTTGTTATGTTATAAAAAATAATTTGGCTGATATTAAAATATTTGTTCTGTGTAGTAGTAAAATATACGTACAGTCTTACTCATTTAAAAAAAAAAAAATTATTTGAAATGGGCACTGAACATTTTTCAAAGCGAATTTTATTGGACTGAACATAAATAAATCCTTTGTATAAATAGATATGCAGTTAAATGTGTGCCTAGCTAGACTGAATTATGTAGTTTAAGTCTTGAGGTTAAGAAAAGACGAAATAAAATTATGTATTTTTCAGATCGGTTTTTTAATTATATTAATTCGAAATATATTATTAGTTTTTATTGCATGTAATGTTATAAGGTAAACGGCCCTTTTTCTTCTTTGTCGTGGTCGTGGTCATCACTTCAGGTGTCGGTGGCAAGCTTCGCAACACGCCGCTAATCTTCTGACGGCCAGACGGCTATTTTTGCCTCAAGAAGTGATAGATTATCATTTATCCACATACAGATTGTAGATAGAAGAGTCGACTATATGGCAAGGAATTATAATTATATACATAAACAATAGGGCTTTATCATTTGTATCATTTTTCATCAACAAGGATATTTTGAAAATACGAGTAATTATAAAATGTTGTCTGTCGAGTTTTTTTAGCATAGACATAGGAATGAATAAAATCATTAGTTTATCGACACAATGCACATCCATATATTTCTAAAATAATTTTCGTGACACATAAAAATTAATCATAAGAAATAATTTTAATTAGTGAAAGGATGCTTTGGACGTCGTCTTGCCATGCACAGCGCTCGGAGAGTGAGGTAGTATATGAGTTCTACGGCACTCATAATACTGAAGCCCATACACAATCCTAGAAGGCCACCCGTGTTCGCTGAAAGCATTATTTGAAGCAAATACGTTGTATCAACTTAACTTAAAGCTATTGTTGAGTTGAGTTCTATTTTATTGAATACTTTAAATCAACATATTTATAATTTATACAGTTCAGATTTAAGTTTATGATATTGAGGGGTGTAAGGCTACTTTTTGGATTTTTGCAAATCTGTGCAAATCTGTTTTGAATTTTTGGTACAAATATATCACAAAAATCTTTTGCATTTATTTGAATGTGGTAAACAAAATTCAAATTCAATTAAAAACATCGAATTGTTGATACTAATATTTTTATTTTTTTTATTGCCCTTGTAGGCAGACGAGCATACGGCCCACCTGATGGTGAGTGGTTACCGTCGCCCATGGACTTCAGTAATGCCAGGGGCAGAGCCAAGCCGCTGCCTGCCGCTTAATACTCTTCACAAGCCTCGTTTGTAGAAGGACATGTCATAACAAATAAAACGCACCTTTAGTCTAAACCAGTGATTCTCAACCTTTTTTTTTGTTGCGGCACATATTTAAAGATTTCAAAATTTGGCGGCACACAAAAAAAAAAGATAAAAATTATTTACTTACTACAACACACGGCATAAATAGTTTATCAAAAAATTTTAATATACGAAATAAACTACAATATACTATTTTTTTTTTGTGGATTTAAATATATATATTATATTCATGTTTAATATATTTTTCTTTTAAAATGATATAATTTAATAATATTAACATCATTATATATTCGCAAAATTTGGCGGCACACTTTTGAAATTTGGCGGCACACAAAAGTGCCGCGGAACAGTGGTTGAGAATCACTGGTCTAAACCAAACAACTTTTCACCCCTCGATATAGTTAGTCTTTTTTGACGACTGCAAACTTGGATCTACACACTAATTATAACAAAATATTGTGCATAGTGTATACTGTCATATGTATTTGTTCTAAATATTAAGTGTGCTACTAACTATTAGTATTTATTAGGACGGGGTAGTGAATTAAAAAGTAATCGATATTCTAGACACAACTAGAATTTTTGTCATTTGATAAGGACATGCCAATTTTTTTTCTATTCTGTAATTTAATCCACGGATCTTATAAAAGTATTAGGTTATTTAGAGAATCATGAATGTGCATTTTATTCTTAGGTGATGTTTTGGGAAGGGAATTGTTTCTTACATAAAAATTCTGTTAGTCCAAATATTTCACCCTTTGTGAACCTCAAGAAGGTGTTGTCTTCAAAGAAAAAGTGCACTACCAGCATGTTTTCACTGAAATCGTAAAATAAGTTTTGTTTTAAGATGGAATAATTGAAATATTTTTTTTCTCCTACCTACGCCGAAAGTTCGGTTTCCCTCCCGGTGTACAGGGAAGAAAGTGTAACTTTTCCTCCCGCTGTACAGGGAAGAAAGTGTAACTTTTCCTCCCTGGGTACTGACAAGTGCGCATGCGCGTTAGTGTCTACGGCTGCTCTCACGCACCTAAAATTCTCCGCCATTGTTGTGATCGGGTAATTTTCAATATTGTGTTTAGTGTAAAAGTGAAATAAACAAAAGGCAATAAAATTTAATAGTGAAGTATTAAACAAAGATGAGTTCATCAGGCAGTTCTTATTCAATTAGTAGTAGTTTATTAAAAAATAAAAAAAACAGTTGAATTGTTTTTTTATGAGTATGCCCCCTACCCCCTGCCAGGGCTTCGCCCCTGGATCCCACCGGGGCTTCGTCCCTGGACCCCGGCTCGGTACTCCACGAACTTTCGGCCTGGTAGGAGAAAAAATAGTATGTGCATCGCGGGAAAAAAGTAGGACATCTCATCCCTCGTGTTTGCAACCAATGCAATTTTACACGCGGGAGGAAATGTCCTACTTTTCTCCCTTGGTGCACAATGTACTATTGCCGGTTTGATTTTTATTACACGATGTTATTCCTTCACCGTGGACGTCAGTCGTGATCATTTGCTAAGTACGTATTTCATTGGAAAAATTGGTACTTGCCATGGGGGATTGGAACAACGGTGCATCGCAACATAACTATGAAAGCACCGGACGTCTTATCCTTTAGGCCACGACGACTTCTTGTTTTTTGAAAATAGTCACTTTTCGATCTTGGTGAAGTTGATAAGGATATTAGGCGCAATAAGATTATTGTGTTGATGACGCGTGTGCCAATTTTCGTGTTAATCAATTTTGACATCCATGACAACAATGTTAGTTAGTACATTGGTTACCATGAGCACTCATATTTTGAAATTAGTGATAGTCACGTTGAAATATTTCAATACATACACATATAGAAAGATGATACAGGTCAAGCTGATAGCGTATTAAAATAGCTTTATTATTAGGAAATCTGGAACGAAAATTAGCATGAATTATAAGAATGATAATGAAGGTTTACCTATATATTATAGTTAAAAATATATATTTGTTAAATTTATTTACGTGAAATATTCAGCGCTTTTATTTCCGGCGTTCGTCGCTATTTCTTCAACAAGGAAGTTTCTGAGGGGAGCCGAGCTAACGCGTTCAACATAAGCGATTTCTGTACACGCCTGCAGACATTCTTCACATTCTACTTCGCGACCTGGTAAACATTGTAATAAAAATCAACATACATACAATAGATGAAATATAATTCTAGTTATTTTAAAGATGTAAGAACTTTAAACGCTAATTTATTTTATCTGGTGGTAGGACCTCTTGTGAGTCCGCGCGGGTAGGTACCACCACCACCCTGCCTATTTCTACCGTAAAGCAGTAATGCGTTTCGGTTTGAAGGGTGGGGCAGCCGCTGTAACTATACTTGAGACCTTAGAACTGATATCTCAAGGTGGGTGGCGCATTTACGTCGTAGATGTCTATGGGCTCCAGTAACCACTTAACACCAGGTGAGCTGTGAGCTCGTCCAAACATCTAAGCAATAAAAAAAATGGATTGTTTCGACAACACAAGTGAAATTTCAAACCTTCAGGCATTACGATGCTCATGTTATTGTAGCATTTAGCATCGACTTTGCCGCAGATACGCGTTGATTTGTTTTCTGAAAATTCAATTCAACTCAGATGAGTATATTTTGATTGTGAATTAATATTATTTCTGAAATAACACTTACTGGGCATATAATAATGTACACAGTTGCATACGTCGAGTAAAGCTCGGGCTTCACACTCCATTTCACAGTTCTTGATCGTGTAAGTCCTAGGGGACATAAATTAAATTTCATGATCAGAAACTCAACTTTACACCCAAGAGATTTTGGTAGAGGTTTGTAGCACTCCAAGGAGGTTTTTGTTATAGTATCATTAATATACGACAGGTGGCGCCTGAGTATTTTCAAGAAATATATTTTTTTCTCATAATATTTACAATAATCACACGAAGCGTCACCGCGTTTGTGGGTGGCGGCATTTACGTTTAGATGTCTATGGGCTCCGGTAACAACTTAACACAAGGTGGGCCGAGAGCTCGACAAACCCATGTAAGCAATAAGAAAAAATACACACAGATATAAAAAGAATGTATGTGTTTCTTATGGCTTTTGTTTTAATATTATATTAAATCAGTTTTTACTCCTATAAATTCTTAATTAAAACAGGCATGTGGTTTTAGCAAGAAGTTGCGTAAATATATTTTAAGCTTTGACTGTAGTCGTCACTATTGATATAAGAAATAGGTGGTAAAGGTAATCGTTGTTAAATTAACGACCTTATTACTTCAAAAATATTGAAGATTATGTCTTAGATCTCAATTTTTTAATGATCCTTTCAAAGTTAGTATTCAATACAATATTTTAGAAGTATTTAAGATTTTCGACTTCCATTTTATGTAAAGGTCGAATCGCCTCGCGGCACTGGTGGTTAGTGACCCTAACTATGATACCTCGAGTCCTTGTGACCAAAATAATACCCGTGTCAAACATATTGCGTTACTTATTGTTTTGGTTTGGCAGTGAAATAAGCTGCTTGTGGTTGATTTGGAACAAACTGTTGAATAGCAATAAAACTAACTCATAAATAATAAGGCTACCGTATATAATCAAACACTTATGATCCGACTAGTTTTTTTTTGACTTCTCTCATGTGTTTGCGGCACACGTAGCGAGATACTTTTGCCTTGGTTTCTTTAGTCATTAAAATGTAGCGTGATGCCATTTAATGGTGGTACGTTAATCGTCTTAAGCTACTGTATATTGACGTGTCTAAACAATCGAATTTTAATTTAAAGAATTCATTACGTACCTAAAGAAAGCCAATTCTTTTTCGCTGGAGAATAGGCATAATCTCTTTTGGATATCGATAGTTTGCAGAGTGGGATTTGCATCTAGTATCCTTGGCTTTATCGCAACTCTTGCTTCTATTCCGGGCCCGTAAATTTCGCCTAGGTTCCGTAATTTCGGTGTTTCAGTTGGGTTGTGGAGGAGGATCTGGAAAAAAAAAATTTTTTTATTCGTAGAAGCGACAAAGTCATATTTTTCATTTTCATTTACAATGTTCTGTATCTATACGGTTTTGTTTTGCTTGCTCTTTGTTATCCACCGATTTTTCTGGACAAAGTTGAGTTTGATTATTAAGTATATCGATTCAAATAACAATGAATAAATATAGTTACTGGTGGTAGTACCTCTTGCGAGTCCGCGCGGGTGTGTACCACCACCCTGCCTCTTTCTGCCGTGAAGCAGTAATGTGTTTCGGTTTGAAGGGTGGGGCAGCCGTTGTAACTATACTTGAGACCTTAGAACTTATATCTCAAGGTGGGTGGCGCATTTTACGTTGTGGATGTCTATGGGCTCCATTAACCACTTAACACCAGGTGGGCTGTGAGCTCGTCCACCCATCTAAGTATTAAAAAAATAATTAAGATTATACCCTGTGGTCAAGGTTAATTTTAGATGAAAATTTTAATAAATGTTTTTTTTAAAGTGTTTAATACAAACTATATTTAGACGCACCTTAAATCCTATGCTTTTTGTAGAAGCACAAAAATATTCGGCTAAATTTGCGTCTAAAACTAAGGTTAGACCATGATGGGTTCCTGTACCTATAAAATGAGATACTTAAAAGTAATGTGCATTTTAATTTGATTTGCCATTAAATTGAATGAATTGAATTGAGATTCGCCATTGCTATTGAAGTCAAAAGAGCTGATGGCCCGTTAGACAGTAAGTGACTAATATCGTTAATTTTAGCAAATGCGCGTCTTGATTCACAACAATGATTTTCTGTTAGTACCATTGATTCAAAGCAAAACTACTTAGGGGTCCACTATTCAATCATTTTCAAGATTAATAAAAATCTTGTAGGTACATGTCTCTGTATGATTTTGTACCAACATCACAAGATATTTGAAAGATCCCTGAATTGACATCTTCCACACAATCGACATTTTCAAGATTAGCTTAGATATATACAAGTTCCGAATAACAACATCTGGACCGTTGTTCTAGCTAGCAATTTCACCAGCTCGGTGGAAGATCAATCCTTTGTCGTTAAACTCCCAAAAATCACATTTAGTTAAATACTGTAGTACCTCTAGGTCTCCAAGGAAATCCATTTATTGGTGAGTCTGCAGGATACCCACTCTCCGGTGTCCAATCTACAGCTGGCAACGGAAAAGTCAAATTTAAATCGTTCAACGATCTTCTGTAAAAGAAAACAATGGTATTAAATTGGTTTATATTGCACATATAATAATATTACATATATGTATAATATTGCGCAATTTTTGATTATCTATTGCACAAAGATTTAATAGGAGGTGTCCAAGTTAGCCAAGAGCTTAAATATATTATTTTTAGTTATTATCATACGAGAATCAACTTCGAAAACAATTAATTTGAAAAAATGGTTCTATACGGATTTCGAAACATCATTTTTCGGTGCACGACGTTAAATGTGCAGCAGAGTCCTTCGTCAGTGAGCTGCGCATTGAACAGATCCTGACAGTTCATCTTTTCAGAATCCCAGTTGCATAAAGCCAACATTTCTTGGCAAGGCTGGGTGACCTGGAAATGAATAAACCAATGGCGAAACATACCAAGACAATGACGTAATTTTCATGAAGACGTACTTTGAGCTTTCAAATAAATCTAAATCTCAGGAAATAAAAAGTTAATCTTTAAAAATTAATCCCGTTCTATCTAATTTAAACACATAAAATTAAACTAGTGTGTGGATGAGATTGTATTTATACACATATTATCTAATTGCGGCCATTACAATGTAAATAATATATCTGATAGTACGAACATTGATGAGAAATGATCGAGTGTAGTCCCAGTCTGCACTTCCAGCAATATCGTCTTCAAATAATTCCATGTCACCGCGGGTCGTACACAAGCTCTGCAGTAACTTCTTATCGATTGAATTTCTAAAAGTTTAATATGATTAAACATCGATATGTGGTAATATATCGATGTGATTAAACAACACTACTTTTAGGTCAATTTTGCTGAGTAATAAGAAGGAAAACACCCACGTTTTCGAATCGATAAATAAAATTGTGGAATACCGAAAATACTGAATTTTTATTAATAAAAGTCTGCTACAGGAAAATTTGGGGTAGACTGAATGATATCAAACTTAATGATAGGAAGTCGTGATGGGACATTGACCGTAGGTTTGGTCCGTAAGTTCAAAGTTGCTTAGCCTGTTATGGAAAGGTATGCTCGGAGTTTCTTTGATGGATCGAGTCAGAAATGATGAAATCCGTCAAAGAACCAAAGTAACCGACATAGCCCTAAAGATTAGTAACCTGAAATGGCAATGGGCCGGACATACGTGTCGCCGAACCGATGGCCGATAAAGCAGACGTATTCTGGACTGGAGACCGCGTACCGGTAAGCGCAGCGTTGGGCGTCCCTTTGCCCGTTGGACCGATGATTTGCGGCGATGTGCTGGGATAGATTGGATGCGGAAGGCGGAGGATTGTTCATTGTGGCGGACTATGGGAGAGGTCTACATCCAGCAGTGGAGAGATACAGGCTGATGGTGATATTTTTGCATACAAATAAATAAAAGTTTAGATCCATTATAATATTTTCGTAGATAAATTAGTGAATTCACCCGTATTTTTGGTATCCTTCAGCGATAGATTTCTTTGCTTGATTAACATTGCAAATGGTTATAGCTGGGAAAGGCAAGCCATGCAAAGGCATATTTTCAGGATTGATGCTCACTATCATTGGCGACATCCGCCATTTCGAATACACATTTAGAATAAAGAATCCAGCGCAAATTAAGGAGGAGCTAAAAGCTGCCAGCCAGAAGAACCTGTAACATAAATATGTCTATTTGTTGTGTTTTATTAATGTTAGCAAATATGTAGGCTGAAAAGCGGACACTACCCATCATGAAGATGGGCAATGTCAAATATATCGGTCCCTTGGTTTTTATTGTGATAATGTTTTAACCGACTTCAAAAAGGAGGAGGTTCTCAATTCGACTGTATGTTTTTTTTATGTTTGTTACCTCATAACTTTTGACTGGGTGAATCGATTTTGATGATTCTTTTTTTATTAGAAAGCTGACGCTTCCCGTGTGGTTCCAGTTCTGATAATGGTATCCGTGAGAAAAACACATAAGTCTTAAATTTCCATTAAGTACGTGCGAGACAAATAGATGAATAACTCAATATCACGCTAACCGATTTCGATGATTATCGTTTTTAGTGTATATTAATTTGTTTTGGAATATCTTTGTTTTTCTATTTGAAGTTGGTTTTTGTAAAGCATGTCTATTTACAATTATTAATTTCAATGTTGTTAACTGTACTTATGGTACTGTCAGACAGTTAAGTAGTACTGTGTATGTCGTCGAATTTCGATCAATAAGCACATGTATTTTTATTTAAAGTGTATTATTTATTCACTTAATAAAGTTTATTATATGCTTTCAATTTCTTGTGTTGCCTATTAGACATTTGTCTTCGTTGCTAGTAGATAAAATTTACGCTCGATAATATGAATGAGATATCCTACAATTACTATTTCATTATTTACCTTTCGAACCAAGTCAGATTCTTCTCCGCAATATACCGAAGACCGTGCAATGTGGAACATTGTAGATATTGCCTTATGTCACTTGTAAAAGTAAGAGGTCTTCCGTCATCTAAATTTTGGTTCTTTGATTGTGGGGCTCTTGCCTGTATTCGGAAATAATGCAGGTAAATCAACCAGAATTTGATTGTTGAATTTTGGTCATTTCGATTGAAGTATAAATGTTTGATTTGTTTAGGCTGGATGGCTACTGCGACTGCCAATTTGTTATTCACACGGTGTTCAATTAAGTAGCCTCTGTTTTTATTTCAATTTACTGTGTTGTTTAGTTACATTAATTAGGTTTTGCTTTGTGGAAGCTTTCGCCCCATTTGATGTTAGGGGTTTATTGTTGTGCTTAGACATAACAACGTGAATTTTGGCAAACACGGATTTGAGTTACGTAATAGTTGTCCAACCCCTCGAATCAGAACGCGTGAACGCCTCAGAACAGGCAAATAGTCAGTATCTACCCGTTTGTAGTTGTCTTGGCCTAAAGGATAAGACGTCCGGTGTATTCGTATGTAGCGATGCATCGGTGTTCGAATCCCGCTGGCAGGTACCAATTTTTCTAATGAAATACGTACTTAACAAATTGAATTCCACGGTGAAGGAATAAAATCGTGTAATAAAAATCAAACCCGCAAAATTATAATTTGTGTAATTACTGGTGGTAGGACGTCTTGTGAGTCCGCACGAGTAGGTACTACCATCCTGCCTATTTCTGCCGTGAAGCAGCAACGCGTTTCGGTTTCAAGGGTAGAGCAGCCGTTGTGCTGTTAAAAGTGAGACTTTAGAACTCATGTCTCAAGGTGGGTGGCGGTATTTACGTTGTAGATGTCTATGGGGTCCGGTAACCACTAAACACCAGGTTGGCCAAGAGCTTGTACACCCATCTAAGCAATAAAAAATAAAAGAACCGTGCAGACTTACAATACGCCCTATCTTGTGTTAGGAAGCTCACCTTACTTTGGCTCCTCGTTATGGGAAGTCTTCGGTCCCAGACGTACCATGGCTGATCTTGAACACCTTGTGTAGTCCAGTAATTCTGTTTTTTATTATTTTGTAACGCAATGCTCAATTTTAATGATAATATGTGCAAATATACTTAGTCTGGCCATAAATACTGTTACAATAAAAAATAAAAAAAATTCTATTGCAAATAACATTTATTACTTTTATAGTGTGTTAGTTTAATACATAAATATAAAACAATTTAAAGTATAAAAAGCTTATTCGAAGTGGTCTCCATTGGCTGCAATACAGTCCTTTAAACGTTGAGGCCAGTTATCAATAGAAGCACGCACTCTTTCCATGGGAAAAATTTTCACTGCCAATCGTACGGATTGTTTTAGGGACTCCAAATTATCATGGCGTTTAGAGCAAGCCGTACTCTCTAAAACTGACCATAAATCATAATCCAGCGGATTAAGATCGGGACTAGACGACGGCCAGTCTTCAGCTCTGATGAAGTCCGAAACGTTCGTTTCCAACCAAGACTGCGTAGACCGAGCTTTATGACCTGGCGCCGAGTCTTGCTGTAAGGACCATTCTTGATTATTGAACATGGTGTTGTTAAGGGGCTTCACTACCTTCTCAAGAATGGTATCTTGATACACTTGTGCCGATGTTTTGATACCTTTTTCACAAAAGTATGGCTCAGTCACTCCTTCATAGCTAATACCCCACCAAACCATCACTGAAGTCGGATAGTGCCCACGTTGCACTCTGTCGACTAATTGGGAAGCTTCCTTAGAGCTTTGAGCATAAATACGGTCATTTTGTTTGTTAAAATGTTGCTCAATTGTAAAAATTTTCTCATCCGTAAACAAAAATTTTCTATGACCTCCCTTTGCGTACCGCTTCAGTAGTTGTTTCGATTTTACCACCCTATTCTCTTTTAAATTATCAGTTAAGAAATGACCAGTACGTCTCTTATAGGCTGCAAGTCCTAAGTCTTCTTTTAAAATACGCGACATGGTTCTAGGTGCTATCTTCATCTCCCGAGATAAAACCTTTTGCTTTCGGACAGGATTTCTTCGAATTCTTTCCCTTACTGCTTTGACCACCTTTTTCGTACGAACACTACGTGGACGGCCAGATCTTTTTCTGTCACAAATAGAGGAGGTCTCATTGCACCTATTAATAGCCCGGCACACAACCATTTTACTAATACCAAGCGTATGGAGAGTTTTAAAAATTGCATTTGGCTCCATACCTACTTTGTGTAATGCAATCACAGCGATTCGGTTCTCTTTATCACCCCACTCCATTTTAATATCGCAAAATATTGTACAATGTCAAAATGAGAAAACTCAATGAGCAATCATATAAAAATGACAGATTCCAAATTCAAATGTAATATTTTGTTTATTTTTAATTATAACAGTATTTATGGCCAGACTAAGTATATTTATTATTTTATAAGCATAGAAGACACCTTATAGATAATTTTTCGTTAAGAGGTTACTGGAATTCATTGAGAATACATGTGAATGCAGCCACACTCCATGTGAGACTAGTTCGCAGCCTTGGTAGAAAACCTATCCTGTCTTCCCAAGCGGAATGCAAATGGCTGCTTCACACCAGTAATGCTCAATGCAATGAGTCCAGATATTTCAGAATGTAAATGGCGTCATCCACAATGAAATATGAAGTTGAAGCTTTAACTGTATTGTTTAACAGCCGTCCCATCCTCCACACTCGAACGCCTTAGATACGGGCGGGCGGCAAAAATGGACAGCTTTTTTTTAGATTTTTTTTTTTCAATTTGTATCTTTAAAAAGCTAGCTGTAAATTCTGAACAACTTACTTACTTTACTTTTACATTTTAAAATGTTGAATTGAAATAAGGAAATGAACAAGCAGCTCAACCGCAAGTGATATCTATGGCTTTAACAATGTCAATGCATGGCTAACAGTTAGCTTTCTTGAACACAATGTCATGTTACGTGTAAACATATGTAGGATTTCGAAATAAAATGGTAAGGCCTCGAATTGTTAGTTGGCATAGAACAATTAATTGATTATATAAAAGTTTTAGACTACTTATTTTTTCGTCTTTAAATAAATACCCAGTTGAAAAATTAACGTTTTCTAGTTTTCAAATATTTACCTTTCTTATATTGCTTATTTTCTTCGGACGAATATTATTTGGGCCGTTAAGATGTGTCATCATGTTTTAAACGCAATATTATAATATTCAATTTAAAGGTAAACTTGGAACTTGGTTGTGCAGTCGTGATGAATGGTCGAGACTGTTTTGACTGACTGTTAACTGTGTGTCGAATTGAATAATTTCGATATTCAATCGTAACATAATTCAACAAAGTCAACCAATTGTTTGATTACCGCTATCGTTGTTATAGATCGACCTTGTGTTCTATCCAGTTAGGGTCTTTGAAGGGAAAATTATATACACAGCCTAGTTATTTCTCCTTGTGTCTTGTACGAGTGATTACTCGTTTACAATAAAGTAAATTAATGCTTTTTGTGGTTTTAAATCAACGAATAAAGCTTAAATGAATGTGGTATTTCAATAGCACTCCGATTGCTTCGTATAAAAACAGATATGAAGTGAGAACCTCCTCCTTTTTTGAAGTCGGTTAACAAATGTGCTTTGTCGTATTATTTTTTTGTGGCCTTGGTAATACCCTTGGTATGCAGACGGGCATACGGCCCACTAGATGGTGAGTGGCCCATGGACGTCAACAATGCCAGAAGCAGAGCCAAGCCGTTGCCTACCACCAAGCCGCTGCTTACCGTATGTAGTTACTGCGGCTGTGGCAAAATAATACTTATAATTCGTAAATTATCATTACAGATCTTTTCAATGCATGAAAGTCACGCTATGTACACGGCATGATCCTGTTTTGTAATTAGTTTCATATGAAATTTAAATATGTAATTGTTTTAACTCTAGATAAGTAATTAATTACATTGGAACATGCACCTACAATGTAAAAGGTAATTGCTAACGACCTCTTTGCGTTTCATATTTTGTTTTACGAAATGCTTAGTTCGTTATGACGTAGTTTGACGTAATAATTTGCTTAATAAAAGTATGTATCTACGTTTATAAAATATATCTATCGTATTTAACTTAGCTTACATAGATGTATGAGCGGTTAAGCAAATTGTTATTAATAAATAAAATAAATAAATATTTACTAACAATCACGCCACGTTAGCTGGTCCCGTGATAAGTTCGTAAAGAACTTGTCTTACAGGTACCAGATAACGGAAATAAATGTAAGATTTTTATTATACACATACATATATTTAATATACAACCCTGGAAAAGACATTTATATTTATCATACAAATATCTTCCCTTGGCGGGATTCGAACCCGCGACCCCCTTGTGTAGTGACCATGTCACTTACCACTACACCAGACGGCCGTTAAATAAATAAGTTGATGTTTTGAATTCTCTCACTATCAGTTACTACTTGCACTACATTGTGCACTAATTACACCTTTGTTTTCAGAGTAAAGATAATTTGTTATATTAGGTACTTATATATTATGAAATTAGCGTTTTGTCGTACTGACCACTTTGATCTGAATTAACTTCTTTTTGGTTAAGAATTCCAAATTCAAATTTATAAATTCATTTAGCGGGTACATTTGGGTTTTGAAAACAGTCATTCATTTGTTTTTTTTCCTCATTTTTTTTCTTTCTTTGGCGTCGCTTATGGAAAACATGAAATATCAGTATATTTACGAGTAAGAGTTCTACCGTGGCACCAGTGCTGCAGAAACAGCTAGAAGGATTAATGACGTGTACGGCGCTGGTGTTTTTTTTATTTTTTTTTTATTGCTTAGATGGATGGACGAGCTCACAGCCCACCTGGTGTTAAGTGGTTACTGGAGCCCATAGACATCTACAACGTAAATGCGCCACCCACCTCGAGATATAAGTTGTAAGATCTCAATATAGTTACAACGGCTACCCCACCCTTCGAACCGAAACGCATTACTGCTTCACGACGGAAATAGGCGGGGTGGTGGTACCTACCCGTGCGGACTCCCAAGAGGTCCTACCACCAGTCCAAGAGGTCTTACCACCAGTGATGTTGCAAAAGAAATCACGGTACGTTTTGGTTTCAACGTTTTCGTTTATACAGATTTTCGACAAGTTGGAAGAGTAAATTGCGTATTAGCCTTCCCGGAATCTGAAATGGCTAAGTCACTTTATAAAACTGTGTTGGTGGGCCTTCAGAGACGATAACAGTTTCCTTTATTTTTTTTATATAATTTTTTGTTACTATCTTTTGTTGTACAATGGAGTGACATATTCACTAGGTGAATAATCTCCTTAAACAAAGATATTTATATATAAAAAAAAAGTTTTCGTTCTGGAAATTTCGACCTTCAGAACCAACCCCGTGGACGGCCGGAGACCAAAGTGGATAATGAAGAATTAAATGCTATTGTGGAAGCGGATCCATCACAAAGCGCTTCAGAGATAGCTGCTAGCTTCGTGGTAAGTGATAAAACTGTATTAATTCACTTGAAGCAAAACGGGAGAATAAAAAAACTTGAACGATGGGTACCTACCTCATGAATTGAGTGAATCGATCTTGCAAACACGCGTCGATTCCTGTTTTATTTTGCTCAACCGACACAATAATGAAGAAATTTTAAATCGAATCATTACTTGTGATGAAAAGTGTATACTATACGATAGTCGGAAGCGCTCGTCGCAATGGCTGGACCCTGGAGGCCAAGCCAAATCCTGCCCTAAACGAAAATCGACTCAGAAAGAGTTACTTGCGAGTGTTTGGTGGACCAGGGCCGGTATCGTTCACTGCAGCTTTCTAAAATCTGACCAAACGATTACGGCAGATATCTATTGTCAGCAACTGCAAACCATGAAGGAAGAGCTAGCTGCTAAACAACCGAGATTGGTCAATCGCTCTAGGCCACTGCTGCTTCACGACAACGCAAGACCACACACTGCACAAAAAACAATCACTAAGTTAGATGAGCTACAATTGGAATGTCTACCACATCCACCGTGCTCCCCGGACCTTGCTCCAACAGATTACCATTTTTTCGCGAATTTGGACAACATCTTACAAGGAAACAAATTCAACTCCAATGCGGCAGTCCAAACCGCCTTCAAAGAGTTTATTGATTCTCGTCCCCATGGTTTTTTAATAAAGGGATAAATGAATTACCTATGAGATGGCAAAAGTGCATAGATAACAACGGTGCATACTTTGATTAATTAAATGTATTGTAAAAAAAATGTCTTTATATTCCTCCCGTACAAAACGCTAATTTCATATTATGTAAGGACCTAATATATCTATCTATAGAATTAAAGTTAAAGTTCGATTCTAAACTTTATACAGAACACACGATCAAATAATTACAACAGGAAGGAATAGGAATTCTAAGTGACGATAACTTTATCATCATTTAGAACTAACTCATTGTAATTTTTAAAACTAACAAAAAAAAAAAAAATTGACGATCTAAATTTAACATTTTTCAATTTTTAATGACCATTCCTTCGGTGATTTGTCGAGGACGAGGTAGTTTTGTAGTTGCGATTAAAATAACTATGCATTTTCCATTCCGTATAATTTGATTCGTTAATTACGCATACATACAAATCTATATTTTAAATATGTACAAAAGTTCATAGAATAGGAAGTAGTTTTATAAAAGTATCAAAAAGCCACAGAATATGTAAAAAAAAAAGACTGACGCACTAGCACTTTGAAACTAAAAGTCAATAAGAGATCGAAGGAAAGAAGACACCTCCACGTGATCCTTGAGCGTAACACGTTCACGGCTTCACCGCTAGTTACGAGCCGGCTCACTTTGGGGAGCTCGGAAAGGGAAGAAGAGGCGAATTAATTCACCAGTGTTGCTGAGGGGCGTGAGCTGGGGCAGAGTGAGCGGCTTGCGCGTGGGCGGCTAAATGAGCAGCACGCGCGGCGGCGACCTCAGGTGTGTCGAGGATGCCGGAACCATCGTTGGCTAGTCTGATGTTAGCGGGCTGGTGAGCGGGGGCACCGGATTGCCAGGAGGGAGCTCCGTTCCATGATTGGTGAGCGGGAGCATTCCAGTCCTGGTGAGCGGGAGCGTTCCAGTCCTGGTGGGCGGGGGCATTCCAGTCCTGGTGAGCTGGAGCGTTCCATTGTTGTTGGGCAGGAGCAGCAGATTTAGCGGCGGATAGAGCGGCCAAGTGAGCGGCACGGGCTTGTGCTACTTCAGGAGTTTCGGCTACGGGGGCGGGAGCAGATCCGGCAGCATTCCAGGAATGAGCGGGGGCAGCGTTCCATGAAGGAGCAGCAGCATGGGCACCGTTCCATGAGGGGGCGGGGGCAGCGTTCCAGGCAGGAGCGGGAGCACCGTTCCATTTACCCTCAGCTTGTTGCCAGTACTCTTCATTGTCCCATCTAGGGTCGTATGATCCGTCGTCATTTGGGTTGGGGTTATTTTTCGAAGCCTGCTGAAGAGCGGAAATGTGTGCGGCACGAGCCTGTGCGACTTCGGGTGTGTCCAGAATATTGCGTCCATCTTGAGACAGAGCAATGTTGGCGGGTGGGCCGGCCCAACCGGACGCGTGTGCGCCGCACGCCAACGCCAAACAAGCTACTACGATCTGAAAAAGAGATATTGGTTTAGTATTTAAGAATATTAATGATGTCCCGGTTTGCTCTTGCAGCCAAATCCGATTAGAAGACTCAAGAGAGCCGACGTGCTACCCTACTAAGGCGAGACGGAGGATTGGCTCTGCCCCTCCAAACTATAACCTCTTGCAACTCACCTCTCTTGCAACACTCTTGTAACATAATCCTGCAAATTAAATTCGTTTCCGCGAGAATACTGAAGAATACCGACCGAGATTATGGAATCATGAAATCTGAGTTAATGAAACAAAGTGCTAATTTAATTACTGCCGTGAGATTAATTAGCGGTTACAGTTTTTACTTTTTGTAATTTTGCAGATTTAATCTGATGCTCATTATGTAAAGATGTATGACGTGTATTAGTGGATAATTAAGAGATCAAAATACAAAAGGTCACCAGCAACGTGGGAAATTATATTAAATTTCAGTATCTTGTTCTAGTTTTGTGGCAATCTCCTTGTTATTGTCATAAGAAATGGCACAAGTACAAGTAAGGTAATAAGGTGTTGTGGGCGGGTTGTCATAATCGGACAATTGTAATCTAGTGTTTTGACACCACTTATAAAATATATGGGTAAGTTATTCAATGGTTATGCGCTATGCCGATGTTAATGTTTTCTTACACTTTACTCTTTCTTTGTACTATGTATTACTAGGTATATAATCCAATTTGAACATTTCAATTATGGAGCTAAAAAGAAGAATTGGTGAATTAATTTCAAAGTCGTCTATAACAATTGAAAGTTAATTTCGATGCGAAAGTAAAATGTACAATAAGGAATTTGCGGTAAAATTGAGTGTAAATTAATGATTCCTGGTCTCTGTAATACTCGATTTAATTATAAATCTAATAGTTTAGTGAAATTAATATACGGTTATTGATTGGTTGTTGATTTAAAAGTTTTCGTTCATAAAGAAATCGATGTAATGATTGACAGATGTGAATTGAATCTCGGCATTCTTCATTTGGGAGTGACTACGGTACATCTAATATCCGAAGCGTTTTAACATGCAAACTAGAAATAAACATGCCCGCAACAAAACGACTTAGTTTTTCTAAGCTCTAGTTTTCGTTCTCGTTTAATTATAAAAGTATTTAGAGCAGTAAGTGAATGGCGTCAAGGTCTGAAGGCCACTCGAAGGTCGGTGAGCAGGAAGCAAACCTTCCGGACCTGCTCGCGACATATTCAGACCAGTTACCCTCGCTTGTCAATCCCGCTTAAGGCTTTTAATATTTTTATTAACCCTTTAGATATATTTGTACAAAGGTTAATGGTAGGTGGTCAGTAAATTTACTATTTATACTTTACTAATATTATAAAGCTGAAGAGTTTGTTTGTTTGAACACCCTAATCTCAGGAACTACTGGTCCGATTTTAAAAATTCTTTCAGTGTTAGGTAGCCCATTTATTGAAGAAGGCTATTGAAGAATGTTTCAAAATATTTTCACTTTTTACGTAAATGAAGTGGGGGTAAAATTTAGCGTTATGCCAAAGTAACTATTCCACGCGGACGGAGTCACGGGCAAAAGCTAGTAGATAATAAATACTTGAAAATATGAGTTTTTACTGATTTATCAAAGAACACCAATCAAAATAAATGGTAGGTCAGCGCAATTCTTGCAAAAAATGCATTGAATAGTAGGCTTAGTATATAATAATATTCGATGCATCGATATTTGTAAGTCTTTTATACTTATGACGTATTAAAGCTCATATATAATATAAAATCACAGGTTGACTTGTCCGCGCGTATTTGGAATAGCCTCGTAGGCTACCAACCATTAGGCAGGATAAAAAACGCACGTTGAATTTAAATAACTGTTTTTTATGTACTTTTCGCTTTTAGTTAAAAGCCATTATTATTTTAGTTTAAGTTTATTATTTGACCTTCTGAAAACATTCGGTTAATATAAATAAAGCTGATGCAATCCAAGTCAGAAATGATCTAATTGAGACCACTAGCACAATGAATGGGCAAGTATTAAATGTGTTTATGTTGGATTTCAACATTCCACTGAATTAAATGATATCTAAATATTTATGTAATAGATAATTATTTTACTTCAGTGCTTTTAAAGTCTTATTTTGAGACAACTTTTTCACGTCTAAGTGTACAGTACATAAACATCCGTTTTTTTTTATTACATTAGGAAAAAAAAAAATTTGTAGAAAAAAAATATATTATCGGAAGTTGCGATTGAATAATATACAAAATAATTAGAATTTCGATTAAGTATTGAAGGCGCGTGGGCATGCCCTTCTAAATCGGTCCGCAACGGAATGCAGACAAAAAGCCCTGGTGAGTGGCGAGGACAATTATCAGGTATGACCACCTATAATAAGTTCTATACAACACTATCGCGTCGTCTGAGCCTTACACCGATGAACACGTGCGGGGATATTTATTGAATTAACAAACATTATAATAATCGAATGGTTTTTTAACATTATCTATCGACGCGATATTCTCCGGTTTCTGATGGAATGATACATGCAATAAATCGCACACTTCAAAGTGTGAATTTGCAATGGATTTCATCTAAGCTTTCGTTTTCATTCTTAATAACACAAAACTAAAAGAGATCCGTTTGAAGTGCAAAATAAGACTTTTCGGAATTTGCTTTGTTGGCAATTTTGATCTCGCATACCGCAAATTCAATGAGAAAGGTTTTTTTGGATGTGATACCGCCATTTTTTTACTGGTGGTAGGACCTGTTGTGAGTCCGCGTGGGTAGGTACCACCACCCAATCTATTTCTGCCGTGAAGCAGTAATGCGTTTCGGTTTGAAGGGTGGGGCAGCCGCTGTAACTATACTTGAGACCTTAGAACTTATATCTCAAGGTGGGTGGTGCATTTACGTCGTAGATGTCTATGGGCTCTTGTAACCACTCAACACCAGGTGGGCTGTGAGCACGTCCAACAATCTAAGCAATAAAAAAAAATATCTTTTCTTTGCTAATATACCAACTACTGAACCAGAGTTCAACCCTACAATATTGAATCACTGCGTTCATTCAGCGTGTTTCAAGACACCATTTTTGTTTCATCGAATTCTAGAATAAGCACTTATTTCGGGTTTTTTCCGAAACGGTACGTGATGAGATATTCCTTAGCGACAGGCTGCCGCTTAACTGATCCTTGGTATTCCTGATGTCCATAAGCCACCATTATCCATAAGAGTACCAGTTCCGTCGATTAAAATTTAATCACCTCTTCTATATGAATTAAAGAACAATGCAGCACTGAGAACGGTAGCTTAAAATTGAAATGAAATGCAATAACCGAGGTAAGTGAAGAGGTGGAAATGCGGTTGACATTGTCAGCTTAAATGGAGCATGAACGATGCTATGTCAAGCTAGATGGCAACTTCACCTTGAATATTATAGGTGAACGTTTCGCGAATTATGAGTAGCCTGCGATGAGAAAGAAAAAGGCACACAATACTTGGCATAATTAAGACAAAGCCTTTTGATGTCTTTTATTTTATGTGGTCTTTAATATAATTCAATGTTTTCGTTTTTAATAATACAGATCAATTATTTTACACTGTAATTCGCTGCAAATTATACAAAAATGTCAATGAAAAATTGTGTTTACTGACATTTTAAAATGAATTATGACACACCCATATAAATCAGACACGTAAAAAGTATTTGCATTGCTTGTGCGTAATTAAAAAAATTTTTTTTTATCATAGAATCGGTATTCTGTTACGACTGTTTTTATTTTTATTATCGATCGAATACAATAGCCGCGAACCGAAAATGGAGCACTCAATGTAAATAAATCGTATCGAACTTTACATTTTCATTTGCAACATCAATCACAGTTGACAAGGCAGACGTGTTCGCAGATTTAATTCATTGTAAATGTGATTTTAAAGGGCACGAAACTCGCACATATTCAAGTAGTACTTGCTTAGTGGTCGAATTTCTACCACAGAAACTGGTATCTAAAGATTTAGAGTAATTTTATTTATTATATTGTTTTTTATCTGTTATTGTGCTTTATGTTGGAGGGTGGGAAAAGAGTTTTTAATTTTATTGCAATCACTTATTTCATAGTCTTTAGACCCTTGTGTATCTTATTTCCCATTTGTTAAGGTCACCTTTGTAAAAAAGTAGCAAATCATTAGTTTCTAAAACTATTTTATTGATGATACTAAAGCTTGAAAAAAAGTAAAACAGAGGGGAAAGTAAACTATTTTTTTCTTGATCTATTTGAACATAGATCTGGCGATATGAAACTTTAAAGTAGTGATGTTAATTAATAAAGTTACGTTATTAAAGATATACCGTTTGTGGATTAGAAATATTCCTGATTTGAATTATTTTCTAGTAGATATGGTAGATCTTTGTGTGTATACTTTGCGATTTTCCACGACTGAAACCGAGATGACTGAGCAATTTTAGTGACATTGACACAAAATTGGTACGATTTATTTATCATAGCCTTCGTGTTTTTACATATCCATTTTTTTCTGTTTTTTTTGCGTGCTTGTTTTATTTATTAAAGGTATCTTTTATGAAGTTGTCTTAAGAAAGAAAAAATATTTTTTCAATTACTCTTCATATTGAATTTTACATATTATGTTGCGTTTTATGAAAATTCGAATTCTTAAACACGTAGAGTAATAGTTTTGTAAAGGATGTGGCAACAACAATATTACGAAGTACCCAAGTCCACACAGTCGTGCACGTGACTTTGCTCATGGAATTTACGTAAACACGAGATCATTGATACGTGCGAACGTTTAGAAATACTGCGTGCTTTTATATTTATTGTACTTACGAAAATTTGGAATGTTTCAATGTCTAACTTTTTAAATTTACTACATAGACGTATTTGGAAATAATTATACCTGATGAATTATAAAAGCGGTTGAATTAAAAAAAAAACTGAATCAAGACATTAGACTTTGGCTAGATTCTGACTGATTTTATGCATCAGACATAATTAAATTTCAAATAGCGTTAAATATTCATAATCTACGTTTTATTTGAGTTTACGAAAATTTAGAAAGTAAAATAAAAATATGTGGTGTTGCACGTGTCCGATTATTATATCGTTTGAAACAATTAAATTATATTTGTTCACGGGCTGAGCTAATTAATTAGATAATTGCTTCAAATTGCTGCTCTAGCTCCGGACGTAGCATAGCGGCTCGTTTAATAATTGTATTTTATTTTTATTTCGAAAATATAATATTTATGACATTGATGTTGCTCCATCTTACGGGGTAGAACACTAATGCATTTCAAAAACGACAATATTTCGTGTTTTTTATAAAGGTGAAAAGAGATCAATTTCTTTGTTTTAAATTTTCATAAAACGACTTCGATAGAGTTGTCCTTGTCAGTGTATTCAATACCATCTTTACCATAAGGGCACACGGGGCCCGTGCCCAGGGCCCCCATTCTCAGGGGGGCCCTAAGGATCGACAATTTCTCTCACACATTTATTCTCAAAACATTTTTGTCGGGCACATTACACTTTTTTCACAAATCAGTAATATTATCAGAAGGTACCTATTTATAAGGCATATACTACGCCATTATATCGATGACTGCGCCTATTCCTACTGTACTAATTAATAATATTTCTGAACGCATCCTACCTAATTTACTAAGTACACCATCTACTAAGTAACCAAAAAAAAAAAAAAAACCAGCAGCATTCTAATATCATTAATGACATATTATATCATACTGTATTTGATTACCTATAATAAATGGTCATACTCAGTAAAAAAATGTTATTATAATTCGCTTTTTTTACTTTCCAAAAGGGCCTCAAATTCTTGTGTGCCCAAAGGCCCCAGCCTAATTTAAGACGTCACTGAGTGTATTCATTTAAATTTGTTATATTACACGGTGTACGGAGGTCAAGTGTCCTGCGGCGTTCAACAAATCGGATATTGAGTAATATATTTGAAAACAAAGTGCGTTTTAGACTGTTATCTAGATGTAGCATTGTGTTCGTTCTCTTATTCGAACGGAGTTTCAATCATCAATCAATATTATTGAAACATTTCATTACCGTAGGTGTTGTGTCGGACAGAATTATTTGTACATTAATCATTAGCAAGCGGCTATGTTGTTTTGTTAACTAAGTTTTTTTCTTACTTTTAGAAGATAGAAGAAAGCTTTTTTTTTTGGTCAAAGATAGAAACAGTACTCACCATGGATTTCATTTTCGTAATGAAATGAAGCACAGAAGTGAAAGAGTGAAAGAAAGATAAAGATAGTGTTTGTTTTTGTCGGTTGATAGCGCTGCTGGAAGACTAGGCTCTTCCAGGAATCGCTATGTCGAGGTGCAACTTGCGTCTGTATGAAATGAGGGCGGCTGCTGGTTTATATACTTCGGCGTGGCCGCAGAGGGGGTGTAGCTCCACGAGTCTGGTAGCGCGTGAAAGTATTGTAATGTGCCATTGATAATACGCGAATATCATACGCATTTCAATGGCACACGGTTGTGGATTCGGCCGTCTGTTATCCGAGCTTGATCTTGACGGATAGTGGAATTACTGTGAATGTTTAAAAGAAAACTTTTTAGCTTATCGAAGCTGTATTAGATTAGTGATTATCGTTTTAATATTATATTCAGGTTCAGCAAATCGCGATTTCTGAAATATTGGTTCACTACATATGAGCATTAGCAGCAGCTTAGGTTCCTAAATATTGAATTTTCATTGTATACATAAAATCTGAATTAGATAGTTCATAAAATTATTTCTAATAATTCTAAACTACTACAGTTCCGTTATAGTAGAATTATTCTCGCGGTAGGTTCAATATTAAATGGATACAGCGTGTGGATTATAAAAAATAATTATAATATTTAAAAATGGAAACATAATAAGCGTCGACCTCTCAAGCACCTTCTAGTATTTAGGCTCTGGTTTGATATTCCATAAATTATCTGTGGTATAATTGCCAGTATTTTCCTACTTAACTGTCACCACCTACCATTAGTTAGTAGGTACTGAAGGTCGGACAGCATGTTGCAGGTACGCACGGACATGTTATTTTGCTTATTTTCATTATTTAGTAGTTATGAGTTTTGGTTTTGATTGTAGGTTTACGACAAAGAGAAGATCTTACACCGAGCGGGTGATATTGCTCGGTAGTCCGACGGTCCGAATGTTGTTGTTCGGAACTTGCATATATGCAAGCTTATCTTGAAAATGTCGTAAGCGAGATTCAGGCATTTGTTAAATATCTTGTGTTGTATGATGGCTATCGCCACAGGATGGTGAGAGAAAAAAAAAACCTTAGTTCAGTAGCCATCATCCCAGGGCAGTTAAAAACGCATCCGCAGAATTTACAATCATCATGTCTCAATATCTACGTCGTACGTCCGGTGATCGCTCAGAATCCTTATTCTCCCTCCTTAGGGTTGCGAGATCATATTAATTAATACATGAAACCATGAAATCTTTTACATACAACTGTGCGTTCCTAATTCAATTCAAGTACCGGGCTACGACTGTGAATTGAACCCGGACCCCTATAGTATTAGAGTATAGTATTCAAGCTCACTACGTACTAGACAAAATAACTCATTATGTATGTTTAAATAGATGTAGCAATATAAAACTAGACGTTCTCCATCAAATAGATTAAATCTCTCATTCCCGTACAGCTTTGGTTTAAGGTATTATGATATATATGTGTTTAATAAAAAAAAATGCATATTTTTCTAATGAAAGATTGCTTGAGACTCCACAAATGTTTAGCTAGTTTTCAATTACCGTGGTTACATTATTGAGCGTATCAATAACCTAGTTTAATATTAGTAATATTTGCCTAAAGCACTTTTCAGTGGTGGTGTTTCTATCGAGCAAGCGGCTTGGCTGTGCCCCTGGCATTATCCATGGACGATGGTAACGATAAACCATCGGGTGGACCGTTGCTTTATCTATTACGGCCCTGAAAAAGGTGAGTTGACGGCCAGTCTATGAATCCGACGAGGCCACAGGCCGATGTTTTACGTACCTCAAGCACCGGTCACTGTACTCGCCGAACCCGTCGCTTGCGACGAAGGGCTTGACGACTAAATTAACCCATAGACCCAGCCCACTGAGTTTTTCGCCGGATCTTCTTAGTGGGTCGCGTTTCTGATCTTTCGGTTTCCGGTGGTAGATTCTGCGAAGCATTGCTCTTGCTAGGGCCAGTGTTAGCAATACTCCCCGGCTTGAGGCCCGTGAGCTCACCTACACGTCAAGGCGAAGCTGAAATAGCCTCTTAAGGTTATCAGCAAAGGTAGGAGAAAAAAAAAGCCCAATGTCTCAGCTGTATTGGAATTACGGCTACCTATCTACGAACAAGAACGCATTCATGACACATCATTTTTCTTGCAAATTAACGTATATCTCAAAATCGTATAACCTCAAAATTTGCATGACGTCCAGACACATAAAAAATAATATGTTGACTCGGTTTTGAATGAAAATCTAAGACTAATTAATATCATCATAGAATTCTCTTCGGTTTTCACGACTCGTAGATAAATTAAATCAACTTTTACGGTTCAATCTAGCGTTTTTTACGCCGACGAATAATACTTTAGTCGTTCGTGACCACGAAAATTTTAATGTATTCGAAACGTCATAATGTGACCCTTGCAGGCCGACCTGTCCTGCCGAAACTGGAGTAGCCTTCGGGCCACAAGTAATCCTTCCACCCTATAAAACTATAATTGTATTCTATAATCTTGTCTTAATTTACGTACTGCTTTTATTAGTAACTAGTGACCCGCCCTCGCTTCGCTTCGGAAACTGTATTTTATTATTGATTTCTCCACTATTTAATGGATGTTATTATACATATAAACCTTCCTCTTCAATCACTCTATCTATTAAAAAAAACGCATCAAAATCCGTTGCGTAGTTTTAAAGATTTAAGCATATATAGGGATATAGGGACAGAGAAAGCGACTTTGTTTTTTATACTATGTAGTGATGTATTAGCAACTAGTTTTCTAAATATAAAAAAAAATCTGTTGAAAAATAATGCAGGCTCATATTAAACAACCTATAATAATATAACCTAATAATGCAATAATTGTTTATTTACTTTTCATTATAGTTGATAGGCATTAAAGCGTACATAGTTGTTTGAGTTGGGTCGCTATCTTTCTTGATCGAGATTTTGAAATTAAAAAAAAAAACTGATTAGTATTTAGTTCGGTGTTGTTGTGCTGCGTTTTTAATCTAAAATATTATTAGGTGGCTGTTTGCGAGTGGATATCTTACCTTGAGCTTAAAACCAATTGAACACGAGCTCTGAACGTGCAAGAGGCATTTTGTGAACATTGTCATAAAGAGTGTGAAGTGAAATTAATTATTTAGAGGAAAGCAAAAACAACAATTTCTAAAAAATACTAACTAAAAAGCATAAAAATGAGTTCTATTGCCTATCTGACATATTTAACTTTTAGTAAAACCAATGGGGACGGAGACGTTTAAAAAAATAGTATCCTATGTTTTTTATTGGTGGTAGGACCTCTTGTGAGTCCGCGCGGGTAGGTACCACCACCCTGCCTATTTCCGCCGTGAAGCAGTAATGCGTTTCGGTTTGAAGGGTGGAGCAGCCGTTGTAACTATACTGAGATCTTAGAACTCATATCTCAAGGTGGGTGGCGCATTTACGTTGTAGATGTCTATGGGCTCCAGTAACCACTTAACACCAGGTGGGCTGTGAGCTCGTCCACTCATCGTAGCAATGAAAAAAAATATAGAAAAAGAAATGTTACTTCTACAATTGAAAAGAATCTAGCGACAGCTCATGTGATGAAATCTTTCAAAAGATTACCCTCTTTTAAAAAATATCTAAAGATCTATCTGAAGACACTAGGCTACAAAACTGGTCAGCGCATTCCATATTTATCTTCGATTTGTTTTTTATGATGATAATGTGTCTATGAAAACACTATCGGTGTTGGTGAATCTACTTTTGAGATAAGTAAGATTGCGAATAGGTTTTTATTTATTTATTGCGTAGATGGATGAACTAGCTGACGGGCCATCTAGTCTGAAGTGATTCCAAGAGCCCATAGGCATCAAAACGTGAACATCACCACTTACAGTGAGTCGAAATCTCAGTTAAATTGTATGTCGGCCAGTTACAGACATGAGTGATGTGAGTGTAACTTCAATTTGACTTTCAATAAATTTAAATTAGCCTCTGATAGACCGGATATGTGCAACTAGAGTAAAGCCGGCGCCGCGTTGTTCTTTTTAAAGTATTTATAAAGAATAAACTCATCGATCATACTAGAAAAAGGCTGAATGAATCATACTAGAAAAAGGCTGAAGCTTATTTTTTAGAAGCAGGGCGAACCAGACGATTCAAAGATTTTTAGAGCGGTAATGAAGCTTCCTATTTTAATTAGAATTGGGTAGGACATGTGCAGTAATAAATAGAGTTTTGTAAAATGTACATTTTGTTTATTAAAATAATAAAATAAAGAAGTATCCGCAAGAAACACAATAATAATGGTATATATAATATGTACCTGTATAGATGTACCTAGTCAGGTCATAAATTCTGTCACATGTTTAATGTAAAATAATTGAAACAAGTTTATTCATTATGTAACCATTCATATACCAAAATGAACTTAACAAAACATAGATTCTTATGACACTAAAGTTTATTCAAAATGACCTCCGTGATTTTGAATACAGGCCTTCAATCTGCGCGGCCAGTCGTCTATCGCAGCACGAACGAGGTCCATGTCAATATCGGCGGCTGCTTTAATCAAGGATGTCTTGAGTGACTCCAAATTGGGATGAGGCTTTGAGCACGCCTTTTCCTCCAAGTGTTGCCATATCTTGTAATCTAACGGATTCAAATCTGGACTGGAGGAGGGCCAGTCTTCGTGCCGGATGAAGTCGATTTCACGCGCCGCCAGCGAGTCTTGTGTGCTCTTCGCTCTATGAGCTGGCGCCGAATCTTGTTGGAATACCCAGTGCCTGTTATTGAACATGGTATGAGAAACAGGTTCCACAAGGTTCGTCAGGACTGTATTTTGATACACAACTGCATTAGTTTTTACACCTTTCTCACAAAAATGTACCTCTGTTAAGCCCCAATAAGAAACTCCCAACCATACCATGAGCGAGGATGGAAAATGACCTCGTTGGACACGCGGAATACGGTTGCTCGCTTCTTTACTACTGTGTGCGTACACCATATCATTTGCTCTTTTCTACGGTAAAAATTTATTCATCCAAAAAAAGAATTTCCCGATATTTTTTTCCCGCGTACCGCTTCTACAAAGCGCGGCATCTCTTCAGTCTCAGGTCCATTAGACGAGCATTCAAAGGATGTCCTGTTTTTCTTCGATATGCCCGAAGCCCTAAGTCTTCATTTAACACCCTTTTCACCGTGGTTCTGCTTAACCCCTTCTGAAGGGCCAACAGTTTCTGCTTACGTTTGGGATTTCTTTGAATTCGCGCCTTCACAGCTTTTATCACTGCTGGAGTCCTAATAGACCGAGGGCGGCCACTTCTTGACCTGTCATCTACACTAGAGTCTTCATTGTATCGTTTGATGGTACGATAAACGAATCTTTTGGTTATATTCAAATTTTTCAGTATGTTAAAAATTTGAATTGGCGCGTAATCGCAACGATGCAACGCAATAACTGCAACACGGTCTTCTTTAAGCGTCCACTCCATATTTAAAAATGAGTAAAATTCTAAAAGTATACATTTTTATTTTCATGAACAATTCGAAATTCGAATTCAAAAAACTTTTTAGCATTCTAAAAGAAAAGTTTTTACTGTGTGACAATACTTATGACCTGACTAGTTATATTAAGGTATCATCTTAATCTAAAAACTAAGGTAACGTAGTCGAAACAATTTATTTGATTTCTGCCGTTGCTGTTGTTGTAATTTATATTGAATCTGTTGTAATTTATTTCAGGCAACAAATCAGATGTTAATGATAACAAGTCAAAAATAAATTGCTCAGATAGTGATGTGCAGTGTTACGCTATATGTGTATATGAGAGATGCCTGAATTTCGGTAACGCTATTTTCAAAATAAGCTTACATACTATATAATATACAAGTTTCGGAAAACAAGATTTGGACCCCCATGATTTGTAAGCGGTGTAAAATATCCCTTCGTAACACGACGAAGCTTTCCAAAACTTGCATATGACCCATTATGACATACGCGAGTGTGGTATTTGCTTTCACGGCTTGCACCCACATAGAAACCCTCCAAGTCCTCCAATCCCGTATTTGTAAGTTAGCCGTTGGGGCACCGCACCTCAAGTACCGCTCATCGTCCTCGTCGAACCCATCGCTTGCGACGAAGGGCTCGACGAGTAAATTAACCCATAGACACAGTCCACTTAGTTTCTCGCCGGATCTTCTAAGTGGGTCGCGTTTCCGACCTGGTGGTAGATTCGGCGAAGCAGCACTGCTCTTGCTACCACTGTTAGCAACACTCTCGGTTTGAGCCCCGTGAGCTCACCTACACGTCAAGGAGAAGCTGAAATAGACTCTCAAAGATATCAGGATAGGTAGGGAAAAAAGAAGCACCGTGGTTCGTAAGAAACGTTGTCCTACACGACGTTCGTTGGCCTTGAATACATCAGAAATATCATTCAATTCCCACCCATCCTGGCCGAGACCGCGCTTACCCACCTGCTCTTGTGAAACTGGAAAGGCCTCCGGGCCACCATTAATACTACTTTATTAAAAAAAGGTAAAGAAAAATTTGGGCCGTCCATGTAGTTTGTAAACCGATTTCAAAGAAAGGACTAAGTTATCAATTCGACTGATTTTTTAAATGTGTTTTACCCCTGAAACTTTTTTTAAGGAAAAGTGGATTTGATGATCCTATTATATTTGAAAAGGTAGTGGCTTTCACATTGTCCTACTTAAATTTTGTCAAGACCTGACCAGTACTTTTTGAGATATGAGCATCTTCTTGTGTTTCATGTTCTTATGGTTCAAAAAACTCGATTTTCTTTTTGTTAATATTTTGTATTTTTAGATATTTAAATTGCTTGGGTCATTTAAAGTTCGATCACGGATCAGGCTGTGCCCGGCAGGCATGGTGTTGAGTAGCCTTCTCGACGAGCGAGAATGGCGAGATGGTGGACTCGCAGACGGAGGCGGCGGAACGAGAGAGGGAGAGCTCTTCCTTTTCCGCACCGATCCGTCGCCGTTGAGCCTATTGAGGGAATACGCCCGTACGTCCCGGCCTCTGTAGGTAGCGGCCTCCCCCCGGTGAAGGTCAAGGGGCGACCTGAGGGGGTAGAGGCCGCGCGGCGCGCTACCATCACTCTAGCGCGTTGCCGAGGAGATACGAAAGAGCGACCGGTTGGCGGTGTATCGCGTCCCGACCCGAAAAAAAGGCGTTGAGTAGCCTTGTTTGAAATTCCATAATCAGCGACCCTTTAAGATCTTATTCAAGTTTATGAAACATACACATACTAAATAAGAACACGCCAATTTTATTCAATATTTTTTTTGGGTCCCATCGATAGTCAATTCCAAACTCCGTTGTTCACTAGTTCCTCGAAATTCCTGGATAAATGAAACAAAAATAAGCAAAATATTTAAGAGTGTACTTAGATAAGTTGTATTGAATTGTGTTATGTGCCTCACGAGCAATCGCCACTCCTCCCGGTTTGTGGTGAGCCTGGTACACTCATGCAAACAGCCGCACATTGCCAACTTGACCTGGTCGGTCCATCGCGTGGTCAACCTTCCACGAAGAATGACGACCACGACCGCTCTGACTAGAATGATACGACAAAGAAGAAGTATTGAATTATGAAGCTAGCATTAACCTTGTAAAGGAAACTATAAACATAGATGTTAGTCTTATAAGATTTTTTTTTTTTTTTTTATGATTGAGAGTTTACTGGTGGCCCGAAGGCCTTTCCAGTTTCACCAGGACAGGTGGGCGAGCAAAGGCTCAGCCAAGAGGGGTGGGATTTGCTAACAACTGCCCGAGCGCCTCCGAAGGAGACCTAACAACTCAAGAGCAATTGTTTCGCGAATGAATCTACTACCGGATCGGAATCGCGACCCGCTGAGAAGATCCGGCGAGAAACTCAGCGGGCTGATGCATGGGTTAGGTTGCACGTCGACCTCTTTGTCGAGTTCGACGAGTACGGTTACCGGGGTCCCTAAGCCTGCCCCTAGTATTAGAGCTGAAGGCATCTAATGCAAAGGTTATTGGATCTGATGGATCCGTAAGGACGTGTCTAGGGCGTCGACGGTGACTGGCTCCTGCATGATCAGGATTCGGGGAGTAGTCAGCGGCGGCAACGATAAGGCGATTATCATGACGCATAGCCTTATCGAAGTATCGTTCCGACGCTGACTTCATGTATTTCCGAATTGATTCGAGGCCCAGGTCGTCGTGTAGGTCAACGTTCCTCACGAACCACGGAGCCCCGACAGCTAACCTGCAAAAGCGGGATGGTAAGGATTGGAGGGTGTCTATGTGTGTGCGGGCCGCGTGAGCGAACACCACACTCGCGTAAGTCATGACGGGCCTTATGCAAGTTTTGTAAAGTGTCACCTTGTTCCGAAGGGACATTTTACTCCGCTTACAGATCATGGGGTAGAGTCTACCGAGAATAAACGCGGCACGGTCACGGACTGATTTTATATGCGGGCGGAATGTCATCGATGCATCCAGGGTAACGCCCAGGTAGTCTTATAAGACTTGGCGAATGCTTCTAACGGCTCAGCGAACCAATGCGCTGGTCTCAAATAAGAGATCTAGGTCAAGGTTCGAGATTGGACTATTATTTTTCACATCAGATAGTTAAACAAGCTCACAGCCCACCTGGGGTGTAGTGTTTACTTGATTGATATCACAATGTCACTGCAGCCGCCCAAGTTGGCAGACGAGATTGAAGCCTTAATTGTATTGTAAAAATGTAGGTACAACGTACACATGTATAGTCCTTTATAGGTAAGAGTCAATAAAGTTTTAAGAGTAATTATTTTACATTTAAAAAAAAAACATGTGGTCCGACCTTTTAAATTTTCCGTTTTCCATTCCGACTGTGAACGCATAAAGATGAGCCGCACCATAATCTTTATTGTATCTTTATCGATAAAATTAATGTGTCATCTGTTCACGTAAGACGATTTAATTTTGATTCGAATATAGATACAGGGTGTGGATTTCTTTGATTCTTGCAGGTGTATTAATACTCAAAGGTAAGTAGGTTGGTACTGTTATCATGTCTATTTCGGTCATAAACGATTCATACGTTCGAATTTGAACTATAGAATCTATAACAAAATTCATACATTATAATTGAATAGATGAAGACCGAGCTTTGCTCGGTTTTTTTAGATAAGGCCATCTTGTTGTGTCTTTAAAGCTGTTAGTTGCCCTTAATTAAGAAAAAAAAGTATTATTATTCGTCAATAGATGTCGGGAAGAGTTGATTATTGAAAACACGAATAAAACCTCATTTTCTGAAAACTAAATCGTAGCTAGATCGATTTATCGCCCCCGAAATCCCCTGTATACAAAATTTTATGAAAATCGTTGGAGCCGTTTCCGAGATTCAGATTATATATATACAAGAATTGCTCGTTTAAAGGTACCTATAAGATAAGATATTTCAATCTCATATCTCAGGGTGGCGGCATTCAGATTGAGATGTTTATGCACTCCTCATGTAACCGTTTAGCACTAGTAGGTCCCAGAATTTGTTCAACCGTCAATGCAGTAAAAAAATCACATTATAAATGTGTTCTTTCTTATTCTAAATAGGTTTTATTAAACATATGGTAATGGGGTAAATAAAACTAAATGGCGACACAAAATGTAAGTTGTTTTCTTTAGTAAGGAAGGAGTACTAGTGGTCCGGAGGCGTTTCTAGTTTCACCAGGACGGGTGGGCGAGCACCGGCTCAGCCAGGAGAGGTGGGATTTTCTAACAGCTGTTAGAGCCTCTCCGAAGGAGACCAAACGGCTCAAGTGCAGCTGTTTCGCGAATGCATCTAGTACCAGATCGGATTCGCGACCCGCTGAGAAGATCCGGCGAAAAACTCAGCGGGTTGTTGTATGGGTTAGGTTGCACGTCGAACCCTTTGCCGAGTTCGACGAGTATGGCCACCAAGGGCCCTAAGCCTACTCTTTCTGCTTGAGCTGCAAGCGTCTAATAATAATGTTAGTAGATCGGAAGGATCCGCAAGGACATGAAATGTGGGTAGTCTGCACCGAAGTATTTTTACTGGGTTACGTCGGCGACCGAGCGCCTCGTTGATAATAATAAAGTATATACAATACATTTGGCACACAGAGACTTCGTAAATTAACTTGTGTCAATATCACCAAACTAAAATACTTTCATAATAAACAGCTCCCTGTTGCTGTATTTTCGAACATCCTCATTTAATTTAATTTCTATATAATTAAGAGTATCTTTCAATTTTCATTGTGAACACGTTTTATTTAAATTAACGTTTACAGAAATAATTTTTACAGTTCTTGGCCAATGTGCTCATTAAAGGGTCGGTCGGATGATGTATTTTTAAGTTTACATTCATTTCTCGTTTTCAAGGTATTCCGTGCAATTTTTGTGGATGTAGTAAAAGACATAAAGTTAAAATTGGATCAGATTTATTGACTATATGTATTATTATTGACTGTATATACAAGTCATGAAAGTCAGTAATGCTGATGTGGTAAAATGCGAATCGAATATATTTTGGATTCTATAGTTGGATCTCATTACAAAAGAAACGTACACTAAATAATATTGAAAAAATATTATTTGGAAAAACGGCAGAGATAAAATCGAAAATGTGTTATTTTTTTCTAACCGCACGGGTAGTTACCATAAGTCCGTACGGGTAGGTACCACCATCCCGCCTATTTTCTGCCGTGAAGCAGTAATGTGTTTCGGTTTGAAGGGTGGGGCAGCCGTTGTAACTAACTATACTGAGACCTTAGAACTCATATCTCAAGATGGGTGGTGGCGTTTACGTTGTAGATGTCTATGGGCTCCAGTAACCACTTAACACCAGGTGGGCTTTGAGCTCGTCCACCCACCTAAGCAATAAAAAAAAAACTTATGCTGATAGCTTTGAGAGGGTATTTTAGCTTTACCCTAGCGTGTAGGTGAGCTCCCGGGGCTCAAACCGGAAGTGTTCCTAACACTGGCCTTAGCAAGAGCAGTGCTGCTTCGCCGAATCTACCACCGGGTCAGGAACGCAACCTACTGAGAAGATACGGTAAGAAACTCAGTGGGCTGTGCTTATGGGTTATTTAATTTACTCATGGAGTCCTTCGTCGCAAGCGACGGGTTCGGCGAGGGCAGTGACCGGTGCTTGAGGTACCTAAAAGCACCGTTAATGGATCGAGAGGATTCGTAATGACGTGCCAAAAATGGGATAAATCTTTTATATGCAGTACGAAATAACAGATAGTTGTAAAGCCATACATAGATATGTGGCGGGTAGCCATCATACAACGCAAGATAATTGACAGATGCCTGAATCTCGCTTACGACATTTTCAAGATAAAGCGCATATATACAAGTTCCGAACAACAACATTTGGACCGTCAGTCTACCGAGCAATATCACCCGCTCGGTGGAAGATTTTCCCTTTCGTCGTAAACTCCCCAAACTGGTGACCTGCGACGAGATGTGAACACGCAACCTTCTGATTCTTCTTCAGTGCATCAAGAACTTCGGCTACCACAATCCCCGCATTCTCGCAGATAAAAGCACGTCATTGACAGTCGTCCCACAGCAAGCCAGCATCGCAGCCTCAACAGGACCATCGCAGCCGACTCACCGCGCTTCCTGGTCCTACGGCACGCAACTTCACTGCCTCATCACGCCGCTACAGTTCATCGCAGCCCACGACCGGATCATCAACGCTTGGGGTCACACATCTCCGGCGTGGCAGCTCTGCATCACATGAACTACGCACGACACGCACGCAACATTTAAGCTCAGTTTCGACTCACTGCAAACTTCGAGCAGCACTGGCGACACGCACGCAGCATTAAAGCTCAGCCTCGACTCACCGCAGGCTTCGAGCAGCACTGGCCCTTGCAAGCTAATCTCAGCACGGACAACGCTAACTAAAAATGACACGACCTCCAGTCTCGGAGGGGAGTGATGTGGCGGGTAGCCATCATACAACGCAAGATAATTGACAGATGCCTGAATCTCGCTTACGACATTTTCAAGATAAAGCGCATATATACAAGTTCCGAACAACAACATTTGGACCGTCAGTCTACCGAGCAATATCACCCGCTCGGTGGAAGATTTTCCCTTTCGTCGTAAACTCCCCAAAGATACAACAAAACTAATTCATGCCTTAAGATTATCGTATTATGAACCACAAAAATTGCTGTAGCTGCACCTGCGCTCTCTGCAATCCAAAACAATATTAAATGTAAGTAAATCTTAAAGTCGGTTAATTATCAGTTTGCTGTATCGAAGGCTGCTTGCCACAATTAAGTCGAGACAAATTTAATTTTGGTACCTAAAGTTAATTTGCCTTATGGCTAAGCGTTATTACGGGTCTTTTTTCTCAGTGGGTCGCGTTTCCGATCCGGTGGTAGATTCTGCGAAGCACTGCTCTTGCTAGGGTCAGTGTTAGCATCACTCCAGTTTGAGCCCCGTTAGCTCACCTACTAGCTAAGGTTACGCTGAAATAGCATCTCAAGGCCATCAGCTTAGGTAGAAAAAAAAACGGGTCTGGAATTTTTTTATTTCAATTCTATTAATTTTCATCTCAATTTTTTTCTTGCACTAGATGGCTAGACTACATCACGGCTTACCTGGTATTACTTTACGAGTTCATATTTGTAGATATTTTGATATCTCGTTTTCGCAAATATGTGAAAACCGTTACACATTTTGAAATATGGATTCTAAGTATCGATTGGATTGTGTAAACCCTTTAAACCAAAACTCATTAATGCTTTCTGGAAGAAATAGGGAAAAAAGCATTTTAAATTAATACTTTTTCGGTCATCCACTTTGGTCACACACCAAAGTCATCCACTTTGTATCTCTCAACTAGTGTTAAATAGTATTATATGCTTATCGAACACACAACAACACAGATAGTGTTGTTCTGTGTCAAAAATCTCAAGTCTACTAATGGCTGTTTTCTGTTTAAAATATTACATAATCTGTGGATATTTCGCGGCATATATAGTTAAAACGGTGTTAATAAGTCTTGTCAGTTTGCACGCCTAATCTTGTGGACGCTGAAATATACCTACTGGGTGATGAATGTGTGTGGCGTTTGTGTAATGTATTCAGCTGAAATCGCTACTACTAAGTGGTATATAGCAGTAACGTAATTAATCCCATTCTCACGGATCGTTTGGAACCTCTGGGTCTGTGGAGGGATTTCGGTTCCCTCTGTATTTTGTACCGTATGTTCCATGGGGAGTGCTCTGACGAATTATTCGAGATGATACCATCATCTCGTTTTTACCATCGCACCGCCCGCCACCGGAGTAGAGTTCATCCGTACTACTTGGAGCCACTGCGGTCATCCACAGTGCGTTTCTAGAGGTCTTTTATGCCACGTACCATTCGGCTATGGAATGAGCTTACCTCCACAGTGTTTCCCGAGCGCTATTACATGTCCTTCTTCAAACGAGGCTTGTGAAGAGTATTAAGCGGTAGGCAGTGGCTTGGCTCTGCCCCTGGCATTGCTGAAATCCATGGGCGACGGTAACCACTCACCATCAGGTGGGCGGGCCGTATGCTCGTCTGCCTGCTCGGGCAATAAAAAAATAAAAAAAATAAAACTATAAATAAATAAATATAGGGCAGATTAAATTACCATAAAATTTTAAATTTATTCAATTCCTTGTAATTAAAAAAGTAAAAGAACTATTGCTCCGTTTACTAGTAAAACAATATCATACACTATCTCGATTTTATCCAATTCGAATTCCATCGCCGAGTTATTCAGTCAATGCGATTTTATTTGTATTTAAAAAGGGCAATGTTTTGTGCGCATATCGATTTTATAGCTTAAACGAGGTTATCAAGTATACAGCCATCGAACGTGACCTTCCAGTGCATTTTCTAGCTGCATATCTCGTGCTTCCGTTTATGCGCGACATATCCACCGTTTTTTTTTTTTAAATCTTATTCGCGATTTTATTCGCTCGGAATGTAATGAATGTGATATTCATGAAACGATTTTCGAAAGGCATTTTTATTTATTTTGCGCTTTGTATTGTTGACCTTTGCCGTCAAAACGATTGAACTTAATAATTTGTGGTTATAATTTTGAATACAATACTGTACTGCTGAGAATAAGATATCCAATTTAAAAATTGCCTATTTTCAAGCTTTTAAGCATATTGCGAGGCGTTTATTGTGTGTTATTTATTTTCTACTATGACGTGGTTTATATTTGTATGAATTTTAATTTCTCTTTGCAATCTTATTATACTCGAACTGAAGGTTTAACTTGTGAAATGTAAGAGTGTAACTCAATGACACGATTTAATCACAATATAATCCTGTTAAATGAGTCGTTTCTTTCTCATGTTTATCTTAATGGTCAATCAACATTGACTCTGCTTTTCAAAATAAATTTATATAAGCATGAACTGATTTTCTGAGAGACAACGTTCGTTGAAATTATGGAAAATTACTGAGAAAGTAGTTCTTCTAGTAGTAGTTATATCATGGAAAATACGATTTTACCACCACCATTGAAAGATTGACTTTATGCCAATAACAATATAAGTTTTATATATGATTTCGGTGATGACCTAATAGATATAATAGAAAACTGTATTCGTAGATATGACTGTGTGTTGTTTAATCCATGTGGCAGGTATTACTTTTCCCTTCTTCTTCTTTCTTTCAAGATAGGCCAACTGTACCACTAAGCTTTTACGAACGAAGAAAGCATAAAAATAAGGTTTAATTAGTTTAATCAACGCGAAGAAAGAAAGAGTGGTAGTCCTATCTTTTGCATTAATAATCGACTTCCAGTACGATCGAAAGAGAGCCCCTACACTCTATTCCAATTACGAAGTCCCATTTGACAGATGTTATTATTTGTGTTATTGTGTGTGTGAATTAATTGTATAATAATTTAGATTGATTGTGTATTTTTCAATGATGATTTACGACCATGAACAAAAATGTTTATTATTTCAAATTATGCGAACCGTGAAGAGTTACGTTCTAAGAAGTGTCAAAAGGGACTTCGTTATTGCAATAGAGTATAAATGAAGTAATAATAATAATAAATATCTATACCTATATATATAGAAACGAAATGCTGTTCGTTAGTCTCGCTAAAACTCGAGAACGGCTGGACCGATTTGGCTAATTTTGGTCTTGAATCTTGAATTTGTGGAAGTCCAGAGAAGGTTTAAAAGGTAGATAAATATGAAAATGCTCGGAATTAAATAAAAATTAGAATTTTGTTTTTCCTTTGATTTGTACCCTGTCGGACGGATTCCTTTTGTTTGTTTTAAGTTTATTTTATACAAAAATTTAGGTCTTTTATTTATCGATTGAGGCACTACAAAGTCTCCCTGGTCAACTAGTAAAGTATAAAATAAAGTATAGTAAGGCACGAAGGCTTGACTTAAAGATAGGTATAGGAACTGCTCTACTAAGTTTTATTCCGACAAGGAAGAAAAGGTGTCGCCAGCATTTCAACGAACTGAATTCCATCGAATATCGGTAAATGTCAGGGATAAGTTAAAATACATACCAAAACAAACGCCTCTTGTGTGTTAGACATGGAGTTCGTGATTTGTATCTAGTCGGTAATCATAAGGCTTGGTCACAATACATATTTCAAATCAATTAGAAGTATGTAAACAAAATACAAGCTATCTCATTCGTAAGTTACTAAATACGTTGAATGAGAATGAGATATCTGTAATGTTATCTAGCGTGCATGAAAAAAAATCTAACTGGATTTTAATAAAAAGATAATTTTTACTTTCTCGACTTACCACTACTGCTACCTAATAATATGTACGTAGCAGTAATATTGATTTGTGATTATTTATACTTGGGTACTTATTTGGGGTCGCTTTGGCCTCTGACCCTACTTCGCTTTTAGTTACTATCTCGTATGCTAGTAGCTAGAGCTCCGGCCTGAAAGATGAGATAGCCAAAGTAAGTAAATTAAATTATATATTCACATATATGTAACTTCTGCTGACATTATTATTTTGGCCAAAATTACACGTGACTTAATTATCAGTTACTGGTAACTATTCAGTTAAATAGAATAATTGCTTAAATTTGAGTTGAAATGATTTATTTACTTAATTATTGCATAGGTCAGATGGTTTCACAGTACATCTGGTGTTAAGCAGCCAGGGCCTCCGACATATCTGGATACGATCGAAGTTTCGATTATATTAGTTGACCGCGGGAACCCCCCTATTCTGACCGGGTTCTGAACCCGGACGGAGATCGGACGTCGGGTGTAAGAGTGCAGGGGAGTTGCCTTCTAAGCCGCATCGTATGCTAGCTTAGCGGAAAAATAGTCAGAAAAGTGGTACCTTGCAACATGACGGTACAGTCACAGGATTAAAGATTGTTGTTACGTTAGTTTACAATTATGTAATACTCTATTTTCATTAATATACATAATTTATTTTATTGTATTATCTTAATATGATGATGCTAGGAGTAGTGATGGAAGTGGGCCGGCCACATATGTCGTCTCACTGACAATCAGTGGGGCATAAAAGTACTGGAGTTGAGACCTCGTACATGGGCAGTCAGCCAACGAGGTGGACCGATGACCTAGTCAAAGTGGTTGGTAGGGACTGGATGAGAAAGGCAAGAGACCGAAGAGAATGGGGCGCATTCGAAGAGACCTATACTCAGCATTGGGTGGTCACGGGTTCAAGAAGAGAAGCTACGAGTAGAAGCACTTCTTCTACTTAAATTTAAGGTTTAGTATGTGGTTTGTTGGAAGAAAAAAGAATTTTCAGTCTGTTCACCTTTGCAAATGCTTTATTATTTAAAAATAGATATTTTATATCTTCATATATAACTAGCGACCCGCCCTCGCTTCGCTTCGGAAACATTAAAACACAAGAGAAACCAAAAAAAAAAAATTTTTTTTTAAAAAAAGTAGCCTATGTTCATCAGGGACAATGTCGGCTTCTAATGGGAAAATAATTTTTCAAATCGGTCCAGTAGTTTCGGAGCCTATTCGAAACAAACAAACAAACAAATCTTTCCTCTTTATAATATTAAGTATAATATTAATATAGAAAATGAATTGCTGTTCGTTAGTCTCGCTAAAACTCGAGAACGGCTGGACCGATTTGGCTAATTGTGGTCTTGAATGATTTGTGAAAGTCCAGAGAAGGTTTAAAATAAATATGAAAATGCTCGGAATTTTCCTTTGATGGGTCCTCCGTCGGACGGATTCCTTTTGTTTGTTTTAAGTTTATTTTATACAAAAGTTCAAGTCTTTTATTTCTCGATTGAGGCATTACGAAGTCTGCCGGGTCAGCTAGTTTCCAATAAAAAACAATCGCTAGTATGTCAATTTTGTTTTCAAATTACAATTTCGAGTTTATTCAGAATTGTGTTTGAAATGTAGGAATTTCGACTTTATATATTATGTGTCAATGATTTAGTAATTTTAATGCTTTTTCATTATGCAATTAAATTATAGCGAGTATTTGTTTAACGTTACCGGTATACCACTAAACGTGTGTGTAATATCTTTAATGAGCGTTTAGTATTGCAATTAATGCGAACGATACGGTTACGAAAGCAAAACTAATGTTTGTGTGAAAAATGTGTTGAATGGTTAGGCCCGACTTTGATGTTAGGGCGGCTTGTTCTAATTTGATTTGTAATTTATTTTTCGAAAGGTTACAATATATTACACGATACTCTTTTTTGGAATATCATGTTTTATTTTAAATGTTTAACGACTATGGAATATAAGAAAATCGGCAGACAAATAGACTAGAAAGTTATACTTAACTGTTCTATATTTTACCTATTTTACATAAAGATTTAAGATTGGGGAGTGATCTGAGGAATTGTTTGAGAGGATCCCTTCATCTCCTTTTTAGTATCGCACCTCCCGCCATCGGAGCAGAGTTCATCCATATTATCTGGAAGCGCTACGTTCATCGACAGTGCGTTTCCAGAGGTCTTTTTTGCCACGTACCATCCGGCTTTAGAATGAGCTCCCCTCCACGGTGTTTGCCGAGCGCAAGGTGGCTTGGCTCTGCCCCTGGCATTGCTGAAGTCCATGGGCGACGGTAACCACTCACCATCAGGTGGACCGTGTGCTCGTCTGCTTACAAGAGCTATAAAAAAAAAAAAGATTATCTTTCAATTTCGTATAATCACATTCTAAGATTGTTATAAAATAATGAATGTAAATGTAACGCTCTAGAAAAGTGGTGTTATATTTTGGCTATAATTAAAGCAATGTTTACACTTCAACATAAGGTTGTATGCACACAACTTAACAAACTTAACTAAAACCCGACTCATGCGTCAACATCACTTGAAGTGACAGGTCATATTATTACAGTTAGGTCAGTTTCGAAGCGTGAATGCCTTGCGTTATTCCGAGAAATTTATGTTTATTATATTATGACTAAACATAGAACATTATTCTTGTCAAATATTACAATATTGTAACATTTCGTGAACTTGTAACTAATCATGAGAAAGCCTTGAATGCGTAATGAGAGCGTGCGTTGATTGATATATATTATCTGTCTTTACGTGCAACCTAACCCATGCATCAGCCCGCTGAGTTTCTCGCCGGATCTTCTCAGCGGGTCGCGATTCCGATCCGGTAGTAGATTCATTCGCGAAACAATTGCTCTTGAGTTGTTAGGTCTCCTTCGGAGGCGCTCGGGCAGTTGTTAGCAAATCCCACCCCTCTTGGCTGAGCCTTTGCTCGCCCACCTGTCCTGGTGAAACTGGAAAGGCCTTCGGGCCACCAGTAAACTTTCAATCATAAAAAAAAAAAAAAAAGTCTAGATATAGTAGCTCTTACATATAGGAGGTGACTAGAGAAATTATAGACGATTCTTTTTTAATTAAGGACTGTTTGTTTTTTATGAAATTTTTGTTGACGTTTTTAATAGAAAAACGTATCTAAATATGATTTTTACAAAAAAAATATGTACAGGTGGTTACCATAATTTCTATTGTATAATTAAATTTTGAAAAAAAAAAACACGATTACATTCTACAAAAAAGATTTGGGATCGCCATATTTTAATTTGAGTTTTAACTTGGAATGTAATGTTACTAATTCATTAGGAACGTGTATCTTGTACAATTACATGCTCGGTTAAATTTTAAGCGATTATTTATCTGTGTTAGAGATTTTCATGTGCTTGTCGGCTTTTTGTTATGATACTACTGCTAAGAGGCATTGACTTTTAGGTCCACATTGTCTCACGTAGCGGCAATCTCAGTGGGATATTGAATTAAATAATTGAATTATTTTTATATAAACATTTTCAAGCTAATGTAATCAAACAGAGTAAAAAGAGGGTTCTTTAAATTTGGTAATTTTAATAGAAGTCGAGGAATGGTATGAGATGTTTATTGCATGCAGAACTGCATTATTGGTAACATGCATTATTGGTAACATAACATGGGCGAAATGTCCAATTGTTGATTTTTTTATTGCTTCGATGGGTGGACGAACTCACAGCCCACCTAGTGTTAAGTGGTTACTGGAGCCCATAAACATCTACAACGTAAATGCACCACCCACTGAGGTATAAGTTCTAAGGTCTCAAGTATAGTTACAACGGCTGCCCCACTCTTCAAAGCGAAACGCATTACTGCTTCACGGCAGAAATAGGCAGGGTGGTGGTACCTACCCACCACCAGTAATTACAAAATTATCATTTTGCGGGTTTGATTTTTATTATACGATACTATTCCTTCACCGTGGAAGTCAATCGTGATCATTTGTTGAGTACGTATTTCATTAGAAAAATTGGTACCCGCCTGGGATTCGAACAGCGGTGCATCGCTCAACACGAATGCACCGGACGTCTTATCCTTTAGGCCACGACGACTAGAAAATGATTGATCCAACAAGTGCTTAATAATTATGTCCATCTTGGAGATTGAAATTTCGACTTTACGCTATGAGGTAGATCTTTTTTATTAGGTTAGATGTGCAAACGGCTCACCTGGTGGTGAGTGGTTTCCGTTCCTCATGGACGTCAGCAATACCACAGGCGCAGCCAAACAGTTACTTAAAGATGCTGCCTGCAGATAGCGGGAATCATGTTTGTTTATAAATCCGGTGTTTACATTCGCGGAATTACTGTCTAAGACAGTCTCTACCAGTCGACCAAAGCTAATTTACAGAAAATAATGTTTTGAATGTCATAATGTTTATGTACACCATTAATGACTCAGCAACAGGTAGCAGAGATAATACACATTAATTAGTTATTGATAAGCAACTCAAGCACTCAACAAAATATGTTTATGGGTGTCGGCCACTAGATGGCTTCGCGTCGATTAGTTTCTCATTGCTCTTGTAGATGGCAGTAACGTATTATGTACTTAGCGTATATTTTATTTATAGTGAAGTACTTGTAAATTTTGAGAAACCACAAATTAATAAAATTCAATTATTTTGTCTATAACAAATAAAAACTTGTATGATTTTTTTTCTGTATTTAGTTATACAATAATTAAATGCCTTAACTTTAACAAAATATAAGTTTAGGGACATCCGCTACAAGAAGTCGCTAGCTTCCATACAGAAAAAAATAATGTCTTAATTATCGCAGTTTCAGGGCCCTGGTTGTGAGCTTGCCTTACGCTTTGAGGAGGCTTAATTCCCAAATGATTATTACGTAATGTTGTTGAGTTCAAAAAGTGTTGATTAAATACTTAATTTATCTATAAAACCGAATCAACTATACGTTTCATGTTTATGTTTCAATTAATGTTAATAAAAGACGTGATTGAATATTTTTGAATAGTATTACTTTAACAATCACTTATTTCGACTGACAATTGTGACAAAGATATGCACGACGCTCACATTAATAACGGAATTTATGAGTTGCAGAGTAAAAGTAGATCTAGATCTAACCATCCATGCCACCCAAGTGCGGTCAGTACGTGACCGACGCCAAGGGCGTCAGGTTAACTGCAAATAGGGTTGCTACGTTCGAATTTATAACTTTGAATATATTTAGTTATTTTTTAGTAAGCGCAATAGGTAAGCGAGCTGGTGATTATTAACACGAGAGCACTAAAAACTACATCTAATTCATTTTTACTGTGCACAGCATTAATTCACAGTCTTCTTATAACAGACTTATAAAGCTCCGATAACTTTATTAACTAGGCCGCTGATAATATTTTTTTTATTAGTGCGCAATGTTACCGCAACCTTTATTTTCTATTTTCATTTGTTTTTTGAAGGGGTAAACGAACGCACGTCTTATCTGGTGTTAAATGGCCATCAGCCAAAGATATCAGCCAAAGATCACATGGTGAATGTCGCAAAACCGTTGAGAAATAAGTTCAAAGTATCAATTGTATAGTACCTATAATGGCTGGAGCACTATTTAACCTCGCATTACTGACTTACAGAACGCCCTAAGATAGCTAAATATGACTTTAAGGGTTATCGTTTTTAGTATTAAATATTGTAGAAATGAATTTACTTTATTGTTCAATAATCTTTCATTATTCTTTCAAACCTCCTTCAATTTCTTCGAACATTTCAAAGCACTCAGGAAACACGGAGGGTTGACTTCGTACCTGCATGACACGTCCCAAAACATTTTTATTTAGTATTTATTAGTCTCTTTACACCCTGTAGCATTTACTTAGTCCTAATTGAATGAATTCAATGTCTATCTTTAATCGTATATATTCATTCATATGGTGAGTTATTAACCTAAAAAGTCAACCGTCCGAGTTAATTTGTACGTTATTCAATAGAACCGATGAAAAATGGGTGAATTTTTTTTATGAAAGATTCCTGCTGGCGCTTATTCCTTTCCAGTTTCACCGGGACATGTGGGCGAGCAAAAGGTTCAGCTAGGAGAGTTGAAATATTGGGAATATTAAAAAGTTTAAGCATGACCGGAGAGGCGTGAAGCTATATAACTCATATTTGACAAGTGTATTTGGGTTGAGAGCCCAAAGAACCGATGTAATGGATATCGATAGCCCTTTGTGACTCGAGGTTTGAATAATAATTGCATATAATTGCGTACCATCCGGCTATGGAATGAGCTCCCCTCCACGGTGTTTCCCGAGCGCTATGACATGTCCTTCAAACGAGGCTTGCGGAGAGTATTAAGCGGTAGGCAGCGGCTTGGCTCTGCCTCTGGCATTGCTGAAGTCCATGGGCGACGGTCACCACTTACCATCAGGTGGGCCGTATGCTCGTCTGCCTAAAAGGGCAATAAAAAAAATTTGCATGAAAACTAGCCCCTGAAGATCCGAACACATGACTGCTTCACGGAAGAAATAGATAGGAAGGCAAGGTAGGTAGGAAGGTAGCGATCGGATCTTGACATTACCAATAAAAAGTTTATTTTTTGCGAAATACGTAATTTTCAACACACCGGGATTTGTTGTTTGTAAGCATATTTAATTTTAAATAACTAGTAATAGTTGTAATATATTTTTTATTGCCCTTGTAGACAGACGAGCATACGTCCCACCTAATGGTGAGTGGTTACTGTGGCCCATGGACTCCAGCAACGCCAGGGGCAGAGCCAACCCACTGCCTACCGAATGCCTGCCTAATAATGACTAATATTTTACATTGTCTATTATATGATATAATTTATTTTTTCCATAATGAACAATAAGTAACATAAGTAAATAAAAACATACTTATCATTTTCATATGCTTTTTCACTAAAATAGTTTATTATTTGTATTTGTACTTGGTGATGTCATTGTCTTGATTCAGAATGCTACCACCCATAAAACTGGGTAGCGACAATTCTCAAGGGCGTCGGGTCAGCCGTCACAAGCTCGATTCTTGGTTACAACCTGCAAAAACTATCCATTTGCGGCATAGAACGCAAATAATAATTATTATTTGAGCTCTTAAATATTTGAATATAACGGCTTACTAAACTTTATAGGCACAGTTCTGTTACCAATTAGTTTTGATAAATGTACGGTTTTATTGAATACGGGCTCAGACTGTTTATAATAGACGCTATTGTTTGAAACGATATTATAAGGATATTTATGTTATTATAACAAATTTAATTGTGAGCTATTACGTTCTTAGGTTTCTGATTTCTGAAATAAATCTAACTTAATCGATTTCAAATAAAAATTTCAAGATGATTTTTTAATTCAAAAAATTCAGACTGATAAAGGACGATGATAATGTCCTTTAAAATTTTATGTTAATATAATTTTTAGGCTGTCTCGCTGCTATTACACCACATTTATATTCATAAGCCGGAGCGAAGTCGGATCGACGCGTTAGAGATGTGGTGCTGGAGGAAAATGCTGCGGATTCCCTGGACGGCGCATCGGACAAACGCATCAATCCTGGAAGAACTAGGCGTCTCCTCAAGACTGTCCACCATTTGCTTACGTAGGATTTTGGAGTTTTTCGGTCACGTTGCGAGGTAAAAGGGCGACAATCTCGAAAGACTTCTCATCACCGGCAAAGTGGAAGGAAAGAGGCCTAGGGGGCTTAGTCCCATGCGCTGGTCCGATCAGATTAGGACGGCTTTGGAATCCAGCATGAATGTCGCTATCCACTGCGCGGAGGACAGTTGTGAATGGAAGAACATAGTCCTAACAAAAGTGTTCCGTAAAGGTCATGACTCTCAGCACTGAGGAATACGACGCACGGAGGAGGATATTCATAAGCCACATTCATTGATTTATCCGAAGAACTACTTCTTTGAAGAACACAATTTCATATATGCAAATAATATAATCTATATTAAATATTTTAGCAATAGTCACCGCCAAGTCGTAATAAGTAAACAAACTAGACTAATAAAATATGTAAATTATATCATTATGGTATCACCCAAATCTACATATTAGCAATTAAACTACGCAAGACAAGTTGTAGGTCAAACGCAAGAAACATTTTAATAAGTCATTATATCCGAATTATTACGTACACGCGTATGATATATTATAAGTAAATATTGTATTTAATATGTTCCTGGATAATGAATTCATTCGGACATGAATGCAAATTAAACTCAAAGGTCAATTTTGATTGGTTACAATGGATATTTCTAATTTATATTAGTTCTCAACTAGTTTCAGGTCGCACAGTAAAAGTAGGTACCTATAGTTCCGATAATGAATGATATAGTTATTTGGTTATTTAACTGGTCCTGGCATAGAAGATAAAACACCTGGAGCTTTTGTTTGAAGCGATATGACGTGTATTTCGGCTTAAAGAGTGGGGCAGCCGTTGTGTACTGTAAAAATGAGACTTTACAACTCCGGTGTGATAGTGGGTGGCATGTACGTTCTAGATGTCTATGGGCTCCGGTAACCACTTAATACTAGGTGGGTCATGAGCTCGTTCACCCATCTAAGCAATAAATAAATAAAAAATGATTTTCGTTTTATAAGAAAATATTATTAAGTATTCACTTTAGAAAAACAAAATTACACAAAAAACATTATTGTCATAAAATTGTAACATCTAGTTGTGAATAAAAAGCCTGCGAAAACTAAATAAGATAATATGTTTATATTTATCAGTAATGTCTTAGTATCTCCGTTCTAAATAGCTTTTATCAATTTTCTACGATCATTTTTGTGGTAAATCTAATTTTGTCGTAACCTTGTATGTCTTTTTATAGAAAACCATTAGAATTACATTGTTTTTTATCAATCGTAGTTGGCTCTGAAGAGCATGGTTGCATTACATTATTGATTCAGGGTAGATTTTGGAAAACGATAAAACATAGTGCCATATATGTATACATATATAAAATTTTTGTGGTTTTTTTTTTGTTGATTCGATGGATGGACGAGTTCACAGCCCACCTGATGTTAAATGGTTACTGGAGCCCATAGACATCTACCACGTAAATGCGCCACCCTTCTTGAGATATAAGTTCTAAGTTCTCAAGTATAGTTACCTCGGCTGCCTCACCCTTCAGACCGAAACGCATTACTGCTTCACGGCAGAAATAGGCAGGGAGGTGGTACCTACCCGTGCGGACTCACAAGAGGTCCTACCACCAGTGTAGTTTTCTTGCACATTGAAGTCACTGAATACGTTTTTGCTCCGAAAAATTGGTGCCTATAAAATAATTCGTGCCAGGTACAGTTTTGTGGCTTCCTATGATGACTCCTATGAGTGTAGTTGGTATTCTATTCATGCTTGATTATAGACCCAGAAATCGCTAATGCTATCTGAAAGCCAACAGCTTAAGGCACAGTTAATGCATTTTAACGGCAAATCTTGTTTCGATCCAGTGATTTAATGATCAAAACAACATTATTTATCGATATTTTAATTGGTGAAACGTGATTAAATACCCATTGTGAAGTTATCGGACTATATAGTTTATTATTTTTTTGTGTACTGAACGCTGTATTGTCCGCTTATTAAAACTTCGGCTGTTTGTTATCAATGTTAATATAATATGTTATGTACAACACGAAGCTACTGTGATTTATAGATCTATGTGTAACAGGTTTTTCTTTTTAATTTTATTTTTAAGTCTATCTAGATTGTAATTATGATTATATTTAATTTCTAAATATTTTGGTTTATGTCGCTCGTAAGTCATCTGTTCTGATTTATTTACGAACGGTTTCCATAGTGAAGGAATAGCATTGCGTAATAAAAATACATAAAATTTATAAATTTCCGTAAGTACTGGCAGCAGTGCGCAGTGTGATTGATATAGCGTAGTGTAAGTCTTAATCTTCTCATCACCATCTGGGAGTTTCTGCGGGAAGTGATCTTGCGTTTCGATTTGCAGGATGAAACAGCCGTTGACAACAAAACTAGAACGTCGCCCTCGTTCTAGCCTCATTCCCTTCATGACTTCAGCGGGCTTCAGTAGCTATTTGACACCAGATGAAGAGAAATTAGAACTGAAAACGGACAACCAAGGTTGCCTTCGCGGTTCCTATATCATCTAAATACTTGAAATATAAAATGTTCGTTATTACCAAACGTAATATAATTTATTATTATGAAAAAGTTACACATAAAAACGCATTTAAGCATAAAATGAGAATATCATGATTGTAATCGAAGTCAATAAAATAATGTTTTTTTTTATTGCTTAGATGGGTGGACGAGCTCACAGCCCACCTGGTGTTAAGTGATTACTGGAGCCCATAGACATCCACAACTTAAATGCGCCACCCACTTTGAGATACAAGTTCTAAGGTCTCAAGTATAGTAACGACGGCTGCCCCACCCTTCAAACCGAAACGCATTACTGCTTCACGGCAGAAATAGGCAGGGTGGTGGTACCCACCCGCGCGGACTCACAATAGGTCCTACCACCAGTAATAATATTAAGAATAACTCATTAACTAACTGGTCAAATCCTGATAAAAATTAAATTGAACCACATGAGAAGCACCAGGATTTTAATAAAAAAATCATCACTTAAAAGAAGCGTATCGAATTGATAATTTCCTCCTTTTTTTTTGAAGTCACTTAAAAAGTATACTTGAAACGGTTTTGTGAATAAAAAAATAAAAATATTAAATTTTTAAATTCGATTAATTATTGTTGATTTATTCATATATGTAAAAGTTATCAAGGGCGTAAACTAATTTGAAAGACATGATTTTTGAAAACTTTTCCTTGATGTTTTTTTTTTATTGCTTAGGTTGGTGGACGAGCTCACAGCCCACCTGGTGTTAAGTGGTTACTGGAGCCCATAGACATCTACGACGTAAATGCGCCACCCACCTTGAGATATAAGTTCTAAGGTCTCAGTATAGTTACAACGGCTACCCCACTCTTCAAACCGAAACGCATTTCTGCTTCACGGTAGAAATAGGCGGGGTGGTGGTACACACCCGTGCGGACTTACAAGAGGTCCTACCACCAGTGATGTCAAATAAAAAAAAGGTTAATAAAAGTAGTTTTATGAAAAACGTTCTGCCCTTTTAGTTTTCGAATCATTACCGATTATTTAAATGGATTGTTTCCGGTATCATACACTCAACAAGTTAATGTCATACATAACCGGCTCCCAAAACTGCTTAAAGCTATATAAATTAAAATTGACGTAGATACTTAGCACCGACAAAAAAAAAATTGATCACACGAAATTAAATAAATTTTATACTTCATGATGAAATACAATGTTGTATTTTGGAACTGTATACTACTGTTAATTTAACTTAAATCTAGTATTTATTTTGCGGTAAGCAGTACCAACACATTTCTGCCGTAAACTAACGTGAACGGAAATTAAAATTGATTTACAAAGCCAGGCATAAACAATTAATCTTTTAGAAATCTATATTTGGCGGACACGTAATGTAAGCGAAGGCACGTAATGGACACTCCCCATGCGACAGTGCGTGGATACCCGCAGTCCCGCGCGTTAGCTGACTTTTATTTGTGTTACATTGCATGCCAATCAAGTCGTTTCTAAAATATGATTTTACGATCGCTATATATTTTATAATACAATTAACCTTTAGTTCCTGTTAACTTTTTCTGAAGTGTTTTTAATAGGCCCCTCTATGTATATGGTACAAAAGATTTCTCACGTGAATTATATTCTAAAACTCGGAAATCGTAAAATTCATTATCTAAGTATATTAATACGTGAAGAAAAAACTTTGTATCCCTTTTTACGAAAATTGCGCGGACGGAGAAGTATGAAATTTTACACACTTATAGAGAATATAGAGAAGAAGTGCACAATGCTAATATATTTTTTAAATAATGCATAAAAGATAGTCAGTCAAAGAAAGTAAATATAGAAAACATACCATGTATACACACACTACATACCATGTATTTGACGCACACGCGCATGCATACTATTTATTGTCAAACTTTTGTTCTTGACGTCTGTGGTCAAATTGAGAATAGATTAATTATTTTTTTATAGTGTAGCCTTGGCGAAATTTGTGATTATAGAAGTATAAAATACAATAATAATAGTGTACAAACTTACAATTCCAATTAATTATAGTCGAATTTCGACTACTGCGGGACCTCTAGTAATATTAATTATCTCCATATGTGAGTTTAGGTAAATTGTTGTGGGTTGTTAAATATATTTTTTCAATACAAATATGGTATAACGATTGTGGCAAACGCTTGATGTATGTTCGCCTAATAAATGTACGTTTGAAATAATTAAGCAATTTTATTTGGGGAGGACGGCAATTAATTCGATGCTTATTATTTTTGTAGTTCCACTTTATGTGTTATGTGCTATGTCTATATTTAGTCATCGTATTCAATTATAATTTTATTTAAATGTATCCTGAGGCATGCCTTCAAAACTACTTTGTTACTAGTTGGAAGATAAAATTATCTTTCGACATCAGATATAGTTTTTTTCCCCAGTTGTAAGTACAGACAGAGAGCAATCGATTAGGATGAGTGAAATTTCATTAGAATAAATTTAGCCTTAAATTCTATGAAAAAAAATAATAGGACAATTAAAAATATATCAATGACTAGCTGACCTGGCAGACTTCGTAGTGCCACTTACTGGTGGTAGGACCTCTTGTGAGTCCGCGCGGGTAGGTACCACCGCCCCGCTTATTTCTGCCGTGAAGCGTAATGCGTTTCGGTTTGTAACTATTGTTGTAACTATACTGAAACCTTAGGGCTGATATCTCAAGCTGGGTGGCGCATTTACGTTGTGGATGTCTATGGGCTCTAGTAACCACTTAACACCAGGTGGGCTGTGAGCTCGTCCACCCATCTAAGCAATAAAAAAAAAAATATATATTTATGTACCTTTTAAACCTTCTCTGGACTTCCACAAATACATAATTCAAGACCAAAATTAGCCAAATCGGTCCAGCCGCTCTCAAGTTTTAGCGAGACTAACGAACAGCAATTCGTTTTTATTATATAGATAGATTTACAAACTATCAATTAAAACAATCCGCATATAAATAAATAGGAAAAAGAGTACCATTTGATTTTATATCACAATTTTAATTTCAAATGTCGAATACATTCATTTAAATTATTCTTATCTCGGAACTCGTTCGAAAACTGATTTTGTAAACAAAAAAATACAGGATCGGCTGTAATTAGTTAAGTTAATGGAAATGTTAAAGGATTTTCGTATCAACAGTTTATGTTGATTGTAAATTTTTAAAGGTTTTTTAACTCAATAAATAAGGTACAATGGATATGGCGATATGGCAATGGTGACATACTCGCCTTTTTTCGTATTACCTCGCCACAAAAGAAATACACAAGGCGCTCCACTGATTCACGTGATAAATATTGTTTGTCGAAGCATGTTTACGATACGTACTGGTAACTACATGCTTAAGGTTTTCCATTGTCCGAAACAGATGACAAATGTTGATAATTTGTAACTTTATCGATTGAAGCTTTTATTTTTTTGTTAATTGTGTTATTTGCATTCAAAATGTTACACTCGACCAAGTGTAATCCAAAAGATTTGCTGATTTTGTTTTAATACTGAATATGATGAAATCTTTTTATCGCCGAAGAAAAGGATATTGGTTTATAATATTTATAAACTAGTTTATAAACTTCTATAAGACTCAAGAGACTCGATGTGCTATCTTACTAAGGGGAGACGGAGCATTGGCTCTGCCTCTGAAAACCCTGACCTCACGCAACTAACCTCATTATAGTCTTGGTGACTGATAGCAGGAATGAACGCTATAAATATACACATAGGTATATATAAACCTTAGAATCGTTAGTTAAATTTGCATGGCTGTTCTCAATACTTAATGTAAAAAAGGTAAAATAGCCGATATTTTTATTAGGTGCTCAAAGAAAGTGTACCTTTTTGTTTCTGGTACACTTTTAAGATTGGTCTAGGAGTTCTGGAGATCCCTTAGGAATGTTTTTGAATTTCAGATCCTTCAGATCTACTCTCGGTGCTTTTAGACACTCCAAGCACCGGTCACCGTTCTGATCGAACTGGTAAATGCGACGAAAAGTTCAAAGTGCAACCTAGCCCATAAACACAACTCACTGACCTCTCGCCGGATCTTTTCAGCGGGTCACAATTCCGATCCGGTCGAAGATTCAGCGAAGAACAGCTCTTGCTAGGGTCAATGTTAGCAAAACCTCCCAGGTTGAGGCCTGTGAGCTCACCAACTAGACTACGCGTACTAGCCTTTAGGCTATCAACGATTAGATAAAATATCTGTCGCCGGATCTTCTCAGCGGGTCGCAATTCCGATCCGGTAGTAGATTCATTCGCGAAGCAGTTGCTCTTGAGTTGCTAGGTCTCCTTCGGAGGCGCTCGGGCAGCTGCTAGCAAATCCCACCCCTTCTGGCTGAGCCTTTGCTTGCCCACCTGTCCTGGTGACTGGAAAGGCCTCCGGGCCACCAGTAATTCTTTAGTCATAAAAAAACACCTCTGTAGCATTTTATAACTGGTACATGGGACACGAAATTACCGATCGGGCTGCAGGCGTGGATATCGGTGCTCATAGTCATCATAAAGGTTAAGAAATTCAGTAGACATTACAATAATGGAACTTATAGATACCTTAAAGTCAATGCTTCCATCCAATCATCTTCCATCAAATTATTATTCGAAATTTAAATTGTAAAATTTATGATAATCTTCTTTTTCTCCACCTTATCCCACTAGGTGGGGTTGGAACAGTTAATTTTTCTATTCAATTCTTTTTTATCAGCCGTCATCGTAACATTCACTCCTCTCTCTCTCATATCGTCATTCACACACTCCATCCATGTCTTCTTCGGTCGACCTCTTCCCCCTCTACCCCTCTCTAAAATTTATGATAATGTTTATAATATTTATCGGATTTACATGTAATTTCCTACGGATTAAATGTAATGTTCTTTTAAACGCACCGCCAAACTAGGAAATGTAAAACGATTTGAATACAATAGCAGCGAGACAATAATCGTGCGTTACTAAGTCTTATGTACATGTTGGTGTTGGCGACAATAACAAAGTTATGCTCCGATCGGGAGTTTCACTTAAATTGGTTGGTTATTCACGAAGTTAGAGAAAAAGCATTTTTGTTGGTTTATGTAAGATATATTTTTTTCCGGTAATCGGCAAATGATCTTTTTGTCTATTCATTACGTATTTATATACGAAATAAGGTCAAAATTTTTATAATGTCTCACCCTTAAAAGAAGAACGCATAACTACTTAGCGCCATTAATAGACAAGACGGCTGATATTTTGCAGGCTTAAGTACATTATATAGTATACACAAAATATAGTACCCTTTTTTTAAGTATAATCATTATCATATTTTATCGGGTAATTTTTGATTGTACTTTCAACAAACAAGTAAACGAACCGATAAAGATCTGATATTTGTGTTGTGGAGTCAAGGACACATATTATAATTTTTATATGTAAATATCTTTATTCTATAGTTAGGCGCTTCCTTAATATTAACGTAAAAATAAATATAAAATGCTTTGAAGTAATTGCATACACCTAGTACGGTAGTAAATAGATGCGGTAGTCTTTATTAGTTGCACATAGTCGAATCTAGGGCGCGCCATATTTTTTAATTTGATATGTTAATTGTTTCACGCATTCTTATTTGTTAATACTTACGTTGCTTGTGAAGCAAGACATAGAATAGATCTAGGTAGAATAATTTCTGAAGTTTTTGCAAAATTTGAATGTGAGAAAATAATTGTTGTTAGTTATTTAATATTGGAGAGATCACGTGTGTCTCGTAAACTTACGGCCGTTTTCAATAACGTATCTGAGTTTACGGATAGATAGCTATCGCCGAATATCAGCAAGAGCATATCTATCCTTATTTTGCGTTTCACAATCACGGATAAGTGCTATCTCTCTTTAACCAACAGCAGATAGCTTCTTCCCTCCGATCTATCCGAGCCTCTTGATACGTTTCGTTCTACTACAAATACGAAACAACATCAGGATCTAGACTTATTTTATTTTATTCTAAATTATAACTATAATTTAACCAGCATATCGTAGACTATCATAAACACATTTGTTTATAACAAAAAGTAATAAAAAAATATGTAGATTTTTTTAAATTGGACGTATTGCTATTTTTATCCTAGTCGAAATTATGAAACGAAACGTTTTGACAGTCCGTTTGCCAATAAGCAGTGATCAGTTTCTTTGGTTTGTTTTTCTCTTGTTTACCTACTATATTAGATGATGACTTGCCTCCAAAACGCTTTAAAACTTTCGTTTATAATTCTAAGTGTGTTTATAATTAAAGAGCTACAGTGAAATAAAATGAATTCTGTAAGTATCTATGAACTACATTGATAATAATAATTTTACTTTGAAGACTTTGAGTTCAAGTTTAGACAATATATCTTTTTCAGTCAAGAAAGGCAGCACCCATGACAAAAGATGAGACGATGATTCTAGCAGAACTTGTGGCGGCAAAAAAACACATCAATAATAAGGCAACAAATGCCACAAACAATAAATTGAAGCAGCAGGCTTGGCCAACCCTTGTAAATGATTTTAATTCGTCGATTCGTCGTTTCCCATGAACTCCATCGCAGCTTCGACTAAAATGGGAAAACTTAAAAAACGCTACGGCAACATAAGAAACAACCTTAGTAAGGTTAGTATAATTAGTTGATAGTTTGTCTCTAATAACACATTGACAAACATGATTGTTTCTTTAGGTTGCCGTACATAGTATTTGAAATAATTATGCTCTTTGTTACAGGCTGGAGGTGGTAAGAATTGCAGATGAAATTTTGGATAAAGCATGCAAATTGTTGTAGGTCACATATATTTTTAACACTTTTACAGCCAAGCGGAAACAAGATGGAAGAAAAGAAATGCAATGCATTAGCAGAATATCTAATAGCAAAAAAGAGGCTTGATTTGGAAAATGAAGAATAAGAGATTGTTGTAGCAAAACTTAAGTTAGATTTAGATAATGCTAGATTAAAAAATTAAAAATTACTTAAAAGGATTTCATAAATTAAGTAGGCAATAATAATTTTATGTTAGATAGTTTTTTAAGTATATGTACAAATTCTAAATTAAATATCCTGCATGTACTAACCACTATGTAATTATCATTTTGGAAAATAAAAAATAGTCAAATTATCATTGGAGTTTATTTTATAAATTATCTTTGGTAGCAATTATTTATAGGTAGTTGTATTCAGGATGTACGTTCTGGAAAATTGTTACGAACAATTATATTATTTTCCTGTAATGTATCTGCGACTGAAATTTCTGATTCTAATTCTTCTAAATTCATACTCCTGACGATACTATGCAGCATGGCAGCTATAATAACAGCTTGCATATTTTCTAGTTTTAATCTACTTTTCAATGATAATACAGGGAGTCTTCTTTTACAAACACCAATGCATCTGAAAAATATACATTATTCGCTTACTTTATTTTACAATACAGAATAACAAACTCTTAACTTAAAAAAATATTACCTCTCTATAGTATCTCTTGTTTTAATATGTGATTCATTTTAAATCGTTCCAATTGAGTATGTGGGTTAATTAATCATGTTAAAAGATAGGGTTGTGGGGATAGCCTCTATCGGCAAGCAAATAGCAATTTCCAAGTCCACCTTGTTATCAATGTTCTCTTGATATGTAGATAATTTACTATAGTAGTGTCATATTAACATAATCATAAATTCATATAAACACCTAAATAAGAAATACCTTTTCAATCGGAATGGTTAATTATAGTTGCATCATGAGTAGACCCAGGCCACCAAGCAACAACATTTTGAAACATCAATGATGCATTGCACACAAATTGCACATTCAAAATACTCTTTTTCTATTTCTAAATTCCTCTCCTGTATTTGAATCTGTAACACAAATATAAAATGTAAAGGTATCAGTGTGTATATAATAAGAATGAAGGTAAATAACCTACCAGGTTATTGTATTAGTATATGAATGTAATTTAAGGCACCATGGGAATCCAGCAGTATTATAAAATTCCTGTCGAGTGTGATTTTGTAACACAACAAAAATTGGGTATAATTTTGCTATTGCTATAAACAAATATAAGTTGTAATAACGAGTACTTTTATGGTTAAAATTTATCTTACCTTTTTGATGTTACACTCAAATATGGTCTCATTAAATTAGTCAATTCATTCACAACACCTTTGCTCGGAAATTTATAGTCAAATTCGTAATTATTGATCTTAGCTATGTAATTCAGACGATTTTTATTTTCCTAACCATATGATATCGGCCTCACTATCACTATCTGCATCACAATCCACTATCATTTGAAATAATTCCATATCACTATCATCACTTCTACAACATGCCATTATAAAGAGAAACATTTATTAAATTATAGCGATTTACTTTCGAAAGATAAACATGTAACCGGCCGATTTTGACAGATAAGCGAATGCCCTTACTAGAGATAGCGTCGCCTACCGGAGAGTTACTTAAAACTAATATTGAAACGGAAGTAAGCACGATTTGTATGAGCGTTCTATCTTTAGTAGGCTATGCGTCCTCCCGACGATGGATAGATAAATCCGATAGGAACTGCTGTCCGTCGATAGGTTATTGGAACGTAAGTAAGGACAAAAGAATAGATTTGTCTATCTTTAGTAACCGAAACTAGGGATAGATAGGTTATTGAAAACGGCCGTTAATCGTTAACTACTGGTAGTGCCTAATTAGGCTAATAATAAAAAAAATGATGATCCTTCAAAACTTTCCACATTCGTCATTCGTCACCCCAAGACAGGATTGTCTTCAGTAGACAAGAAGGAATCTACCAATGCTTCGATATTTCTTCAATTTAGATTCGATTTTATGGGGAACTGGCTGACCAGTTGACCGGCACTTCTAACACTAAGGATCTTTTTTGTCTAGCCTTTATTAACGGTACCGGAAAATCCAATCTGCAGTCCAACTGATGCAGTGAGATACTGTCAATAGACGATACTTATTTTCCAATTCATTCATTCTTCTCTTCATTATTAGGATTCCATCAGGATTAGTAGCCACGATACTAACAACTGATTAACTTACACTGAGATATATATTTTGCAATGATTAGTTCGCTCCAGTGGCTAAAACATGTGTCAAAACATTTTGATCTCATGCAGAGCTTGGATGTGTCAAATTGATTATCCAATGACTATGGTTTTAAGACGCGACCTTCCTACACGCACTTCGTGTGTGGTGACAATATATCATTCACACCAGACAGATAACTGACAATGATATGTAATCTTGTGATTTAAGTGAAAATGCTTTACTTGTTTTCTTATTGTTCTACAGACGACCAATAAACAGATTGATTAATCTAAATGTCGATAGTTATCCAAATTAATTATAATGAATTTGTATATCGCGATAAAGTTAAATTCTCGGTAACAAAACTTTATCCATACATCAGAACATTACAGTTCCAAGTCACAGGTCAACGCAGACCATTTTATCTTAATAACCTAGATTCTGCTAACTCCCATTGTGTAAACGTCCTTAGCTGCGTACCATTCGGCAACTTTATTATAATCACAAAAAGGTAAATCTTTTTGTGATTATAATATATTAAGATATAGCACATAATCCGATTTTGTACAATAATACCAATTCTGTAAATGAATGTTTTATTTTGATGATTCTTTTAATTAAGTAAATATTATAGAAAAATGAAGATGTCATTTTAAATTAGGTATGTTGATTTAGTGAAATGTCTGCTTAGCAGTTGTAGTGTTTGTGGTAGCCAGCGACCTGGCTGTGGTCCTGGCATTGCTGACGTTCGTGAGCGACGGTAACCACTTACCATCAGGTGGACCGTATGCTCGTCTGCCTACAAAGACAATAAAAAATTCTCACTCATATATACTTCGATAGGCGAAATAATAAATTCAAACAAACCCACTTTCTCGCAAAGAACCTATTAACCAATTACTGCAAATGAAATACGAAATATTGTGTACAAAAAAAAAGAAAGAAATGCATGCGTAAACACAATAAATTGGTTCGCGCGTCGCGCAACGCGCCGCCAAGGTCATTACCGAACGTTTTCTCTGCAATCAAACTACCTACATACTTAGGAATTTGGTTAGTTTTTTGTTTCCGCTTATTAAACTATTTGATATCGAACGAGACTGATAATCATCGTCTTTGGTCCTCTTATTCACGTCTGTGCCTTTAGTGCATGCCTACGCGTAGAGGAACAATATTTAGGTCAGACATGCATAAATCAATTCGACTTGAATCAAGACCGAGCGCTTAAAAAGTTTTTTAAGATAAAATTACAGTAAAATGAAGAGTTTAAGATCTAAGATACTTATTTCATGTATTGGAGTGTGGTCGTGGATCTAGAGTTAAGCAGTTTCTTGAGAGCGCAGTCACGACGGGAGAGTGAACTGAATATTTCAGAGGGCGGCGATCTTGTACTAAAAAAATTAGGTTAGGGCTTCTCGAATTTTGTCAATCGATTCGAGTGGTAGCTCCTTTGTCGACTAGCAGCCAATTCTTAAAGTTCTGATCTGTGTTTTCGAAAAACTTTTTTTTATGATTGAAGGATTACTTGTGGCTCGAAGGCCTTTCCAGTTTCACCAGGACAGGTGGTCAAGCAAAGGCTCAGCCAGGAAGGGTGGGATTTGCTAACGGCCGCTCGAGTGCCTCCGAAGGAGACCTAACCGCTTGTCCTACGATATATAGTATGTATTGCTTTTTTAGCAAGCCCGAAAACTGTTTTAGAAGTGTACATTAATTAGACGACTTAGATACGGGTATAAGACATCGGTCTTTCTAAACCACTACGATGATGTCTTTCCCACATAGAACTTTGGTAAATGAATGATGAATGAATGAATGAATGATTTATTTTATTTCAGACAACAATAAGTCCATATGTGTACATAGTATCATTGAAACATACTTAAAATTAACAAAGCCAATCAAATAAAAAAGATACATTTATTAAAAGTAGTTATCAGTTGAATACATTTCAAATATTTCATTCCACTGATACCTACTATATATATATATAAAAACATATCTTTTTCTGTTAACCTAACTCGTCTACTCCAACCCCTTTTGTAAGCTTGAAGTAGTAAGAATCATTTTTATACTATACTAGCTGTAACTGTCCGCTTCGCTGGTCATTTAAAATTAACATTATTATTTCTCACCCCCACAAAGATTCTCATCATTAACGCCCCCGCAACTGGTGTAGGGAGTTCATATAAATCGCTCATATAAATATTAGCCTATCCATTAAGTACATGTATTTTCTACATGGATACCAAGTTTCAAGTCAATCGGATGCATGGTTCAGTAGTTATAACGGAACATCCGTAAAAACCACTGTAGATTTATATATTAGTATAGATTTGGGATCGCATTGTGCCATGGCCGTTTTGCTTAATTCTGCCGCCAAGCAGTCACATGTTTCGGCGCTTTCGAGAACGCGACAGCTGTATTATTTACATTGTAACTAAGACTGCGACTCATTTCCCAAGATGGCTGGCAACATTTACGCGTTACTACACCGGAAACTTTTAACGTAAGAACTTTTAAGATAAGTTTTTTGACGATATAAATGTAAGGGCTTGAATTTTACTTTAGTATTTTACTTATATAATTTAGATGTTGTGATCGATTGACCAAAATTCTGGATCGATAACGTTCTGATTATTACCGGTTCTATGTATGCAGAACATATAATTACCATTTGAGATTTGTTGATAAATTCACTTTAACTAGCTCGTTGTCCCATATTTAAGATCTAATGATAGTGTTTAATTATCAATTTGATTGACAACGCGCCGGTCAAAGTGTATGAATTGTTAATGCATAACGTCATGTCCGCATAACTGCCTTCTACCTGTTGTTATTTCCGTGGCTTGCTTAGTTTACAATCACAATGATTTTTTTAAAATTTAAGTATTACAACTATATATACTAAAGAGGCCCGCCCGCTCCGGCTTCGCTCGGGTCTTTATCAAAAATTTCAACGATATTTGACGTTGTTTTATTTTTTTAAATTAAAAAACACTTATTGCGGCATAAGTATAATATAATATAATATTAATATAATAGAATGCTATCGCGACATTTTTTTTAAATAATAATGTGTTGTACAAAGTCGTAGTACATTATTATATTCTATCATCAATAGTTTTCGCAGGGCACGCGATGTAAAGAATATTTTAGGAAATTTTTTTACACCTTGGATTACATTATTGGAGTTTTAGTCAGGATCCCTAAATTTTTTCAAAAAACACTATAGTCTATGTCACTCAGGAATAGTGTAGCTTCCAAACAGTGAAAGAATTTTTTTGAATCGGTTCAGTAGTTTCGGAGCCTATTCAATACAAACAAACAGACAAATCTTTCCTCTTTATAATATTAGTATAGAGTATAGATAACTAGGATGTGGATTTGGTTATTATATTTTTATATCGTGTTTAAATCAACACACAGATTAATAGTCTCATTGTGTGTGAATGCTGTTCCTTTATCTTTTTTCCTTCCCTATCACACTATCGGCTACTGCAGTATTAAAGAACTTAAGTACGTAATAGATTTCTCATTAAATAATTAAGAAACGAGTAAGAAAATTTTATCGTATCACTAGCTGACCCAGCAGACTTCGTAGTGCCTCAATCGATAAATAAAAGACCTAAACTTTTGTATTAAATAAACTTAAAACAAACAAAAGGAATCCGTCCGACGGGAGATGCATCGAAGGGAAAACAAAATTGTTATTTTTATTTAATACCGAGCATATTCGTATTTATCTACATTTTAAACCTTCTCTGGACTTCCACAAATAATTCAAGACCAAAATTAGCCAAATCGGTCCGTTCTCGAGTTTTAGCGAGATTAACGAGCAGCAATTCATTTTTATATATAGATTTATTTTATCATTTGTATGTGTGAATAAAATATACAATATAACTTTCTTCTCCGTTGCCTCTCTGCTGTTGCTGCCTCTACTAATAGAGGTACAGTCATACTAACTTGAGGCCCTTTCTTTCGCTAAATATATTGCTTTTTGTCTTCGTTGTCCAGCCATATCGGACCCAGGCGGCAGAGAGACGCAAAGCCGCCGTCGCCGAAAACGTCTTTTCGGATCCCCCGGATTCACTCTCGGAGCTTTTAGGCCTCTCAAGAGTTCGACGAGTGAACTAACCCATAGACACAACTCATCAAGTTTCTCACCGTATCTTCTCAGTGGGTCGCGATTCTGATCCGAGCGAAGATTCTGCGAAGAGCTGCCTTTGCCCTAGGAAGTGTTAGCAAATTCTCTCAGGTTGAGCCCGTGAGCTCAACTACTTGTCCGCGCGTAACTGGAAGAGTCCTTTAGACCATCAACGAACAGCTAGGGGAAAAAAACGAGATGCGAAAAAACGAGATATATCGTAGATTAAGAGTCAAAATACTTACTTTTCGGTAGGCAGCGGTTTGGCTCTGCCCCTGGCATTGCTAAAGTCCATGGGCAACGGTAACCACTCACCATCAGGTGGGCCGTATGCTCGTCTGTCTACATCGGGCAATAAAATAAAATAAAACAATTTTATTACTGAAATTTATTTTACATTACATTAACTTTTTACACTTGACAATATAACTAGGAATATTGAAGTAAAAGAGGTACAGATTGGCAAGCATTTGAGTGATTTAAATACCTATTATTAATGGAATATTAATACTACGAGTATACAAAATTAATGAACATCATACGTCATTAAATTAATATCAAATTGATGTAATTCAAATAATATTTTAGTTAATTATTTATACAAACGAACAATAAATACAAATTAACATCATACAAAAATACATTTTTTTCGTTACTAAAACAATACTTACGTTCCTCGACATGTCAATTTGCGATGTGACGTAGTAATCATAGCCTTTTTCTAATGATAATTAATAATTAATCTAAATAAATTACGAATATTTAAGAGAAAAACTCGGAATGCACGAGCTGTGAGTGTAAATTTTATTTTTGTCTTTTCATAGTTTGTTCTCATTTAGTTGATGGAAAGTCTAAAGTGGTATAAGCAGGTCTAGTTCTAGATGCAGCTGACCGTCGAGGCCTGGGATGGGTCTTCCCTCCTTCGATATTCGTACTCAAACTAGTTTCACCTTCTTCAGGCAAATACGGGGCTCTGGGGCTTAAGACCAAAGCTTTGTAAGATGAGTGCGAATCTGCAATGCTTCTACCGTCCCCTTCGTCTCTTCTAGACAGCTCCGAGAATGGTGACACAGAACGTTTCTCTATTCCACTCGGTCCGGGCATTTCATCTTTAGACTTCAATTCGTATTGGTTTTCTTCTTTTCTTTTGATATTAACATCTTTCTTGAATTTTGTTTGACGTTCAATTAAATCGGCTGTGGTTAAGTTAGAGCCCTGTACGTCGGTTTCTAAGGGAGGCGCCGACAGCCACGGCCTAGAGGTGCTGTTGCTACACCATCTCTCGTCTGTTTCACTTGTGTCTCCTAAGAGTCCTAGCTTCTCCAAGTTTTGCAGTAGTAGGTTTTCACTGGAACTTGCCGTCCTCATTTCTGTTTTCGATTCTTCAGCAAGAAGTAGCTCAGCTAGAGGGGGTGCGAGGCCAAGCCCGATGTTTCTTTCGTGATAAACTTCTGATATGGTGGGCGTGAGTTCTCCGCTCATGTGTCGCACGTGTGCCATAGAATCGCGACTGTTCGTTCCTATTTTGGGTCTGGGAGCTCGTTTTGAAGTGGACGGTTGATTCAGTTGGTCACCCTTATCCTCATCCGACCTCCTCGGTTGCGCCGTGGCAAGCTCATAGAAGGCATCCAAGTATCTTGTATGGGCGTGTTCAGGTCGTCTTCTTAGTACGGTATCGTGACCGGAGTTTTCCCAGTCAGAGTCATCGGAAGGCGGTCTTCTGGTGTACAAGGTGCGGATTTTAGTTTGGTGTGCGAGTGCGAGGGAGACGTCGCGAGGAGGTGCGGCGGAGGGCGGTGGGGCTGCGGGGGGCGAGGGTGTGAACGCGGCGTCACTTTCCCCCCGGTAGCGTGGTGCTGGGGGTCCGGGGGGCGGAGGGGGGACAGTGGAGGCTGTAGAAGCGGAGGTGGGGCCGGGGGCGGGAGCGGGGGGCGGCGCAGTCCTACCATCCGGCTCTCCTCGACCCACCTCCGTGGTCGACCCTCGTACATACATAGTAAAGGCACCACCGCAGGATCCAATCGGTAACGGCGGAGGCGGTACGGAAGACGCACTCTCTTCTGTGGATATAACAATCACTTACTTAACACAATATGCACATCGCAAAATTTGGTACGTAATAAACAAAACATATTAAGGGAAGTAGTCAATTTTTATTTAATAATTTGATTCGCTGTCAACCGGCACTGGTAATTATTTGGAGGGTGGGCAACTGTTGTACAATACAATCTCGACTTTAGCCTCCTGACTCAAGATGGATTGGATGGACACTTTGTTCAGTCTGTTTGATTAATTGGCCGCGAGTTCGTCTTCTTATCTAGCGAAATCAAGACCTCGAAAATCATATTGGCAGTGAGCACAAAAAGGTCAAGTTTTGCTGGGAAACATCACCCACATTTTGTATGTATTTGTGCGAAACAATAATACGGTGGAACTCACGTCTATGTTGTCTTGGTGGGGGCTCTCCGTCAGAGTGTGGTTCGAGGTCGCCGTCGTCAATCGAAGCCAATGATTCTACGCTCGAACTCGACTCGAGGCTGAGGCTGCGTGGTGCTTCTTGTGTATCTAAAATAAGAGTAACTCCATTACTCAAGTCACTAGAATTAGTCATCATCATTATCATCATTCTTTCCTATTACTCTCTGCTGGGGTGTAGGGCTCGAATCAAATCCTTCCATTTATACTAGAATTAGTCACAAGAAAAAAAAAACATCTAGGATCGTTTACGGAACATCTATATTAAGATTGACTCCGATTAGGAATATGTTCACGTATACAGTTTTATTTATTACGTAGATGGATGGACGAACTCACGATCCACAAACTGTTACGGTAGCCTATAGACGTTATCGCAAGGTGATGCATCTACCGACCTCGAGGCTTGAGGTCGAAGGCTTAAATGTATTCCGGCCGTCACACCAGTGCGGGCTTGTGATGCCTTCAATAATTAAATATTCATCTATTCTGCGAAGTACTGCTCTTGTTAGGGCTAGTGTTAACATCGTCACCAGGCTCGGTAACGCTGGCATATCCCTATAAGGTGACCAGCGTCGGCAGAAAAAAAAATGAACCTATATTTTAAAAACATAGACAATTAAAATAAAACTGAGCCCCGTGGTTATAGGCAGTAAACGTAAAGTAAACTCACCGAACAACGCAAGAAGAGCCTGTAGTACAAATTGTATGTGTCGCCTGTTTGCAGCTTTACCAGTGCGCAGGGTTACTTCGTCTTGTCCTACTTCGGCCAGATCGAAGCCGAGGGACGCCAATAGTTCATGACAACCGTTCACACGCCATAACCTACAACATTTGCACTTATTTGTTCTAAATTGTTTTAATTCTGAATATGATACGAAAGTTTTTTAGTAATCTTTTTAGAAAATAAACTCATCATGCTACACATGACATAATTGATTTGTCCACACATTTTGATGTATAACCGAGCTCACAGCCCACCTGGTGTTAAGTGGTTACTGGAGCCCATAGACATCTACAACCTAAATGCGCCACACACCTTGAGATATAAGTTCTAAGGTCTCAGTATAGTTACAACGGCTGCCCCACCCTTCAAACCGAAATGCATTACTGCTTCACGGCCGAAATAAGCAGGGTGGTGGTACCTACCCGTGCAGACAAGAGGTCCTACCACCAGTAAGTACGCAAATTATAATTTTTCGTGTTTGATTTTGATTGCACGATTTTATTCCTTCACCGTGGAAGTCAATCGTTAACGTTTGCTTAGTACGTATTTCATTAGAATTGGTACCCGCTTGAGATTCGAACATCGGTGCATCGCTCAACACGAATGCATCGGACGTCTTATCCGTTAGGCCACGACGACTTCAAATGTGATACGATAGTTTTTAGTTAGTTTAGTTTTTGGTTATAATTTGTGACGCAAAGACATACATAATTGAAACCGAGCTAGATATTTCTTTCGGCACTGACGTTTATACTTTTTTGTCTCACCTAACATTCACAGCTACTTCGATCGTCTCATTCTCGGAGTTTTTCACCGAAAACTGTGATATGACGGATCGGACTAGTCCTATGATGTCATCAGCCACATCTCCGTTCGAGATAAGCTTCGACAAGGCTTGAAGAGTAGTCGATGTTAGACCTGAAAATAATATTGGTTCACTGTTAGGAAACAATTGGTTCACTTGTGGGGAAGAAAGGGAAAATATGTCCCGCTTTTTACTGTCTTAACTCTAGTCTTGGAGTCAAAGAAAAGAACGTTTCAATGATCTCATAAAAATATCGCCCATTGATTATAACCAGCCTTCTTCTTCTTCTTCGTCGCTTCCTCATTACTGGGGGTCGTGAACACCTTGGTCTAGTTTTTGCACCAGCTTCCTCCAATGTTGCCTGCATTCGGCCTGCTTAATGGCGCCCGGGACGTTTGTATTTGTGGCCTCCTTGACAATGTCCGTCCACCTGGATGGCGATCTTTCTCGACTTCTCTTTCCTTCCACGTGACCTACAACTATTAGCTTTTCCAAGTTGTCAGGATTTCGTCGGGCAATGTGTCCGAAGTACTTGAGGAGACGCTGCATACAGATTGTCGATAGACGGGTCTTGACGTTTAGCTCCGAGAGAATCGACACAATACTATAAATAACAAACTAAAACAACTGGTTTGATTCAATCACACGATGTTATTCCATCCGTGCTCTTCAGTACAGTTCTTATATTTGTTAGGGAGTACATACTATAAAAATTGTATCTGGTACGATATTTCAACCATAGTTTTACGTTTACTTCTAAATCTAGAAGTAGAAGGATGGTTTTCTTACCCAATAGAGCCTGTAGACTGGCCGAGCATTGGGTCAGTCGTTCCTCAGGATCGCTTTGTGGGAAAAACACACTTGATGGAATACCATTAGCAGCCGGCTCGAATCTGTGATGAGAAGGTTTGTTTGTTGAGAATCTGTTTCATTTTTGGTGCATTAAACAAAAACTTCAATTAGATTACTACTAGATGATCGGTGATCGGGGCTTTTCTTGCTGTATTCGAAAACATATTATTAATGTAGGTTTTTAAAAGTGTTCATCTGTTAATTGGTTTTATAATTTGTGTGATTTGTCTCTAGTCTCCTTTGGAGTATGTACAACGAGAGCTGGGAAGAGGTAAGTAACGTAAGCCGAGAGGAAAAGTCACGTAACGAAAAAACGTACACCCCTCTTGCTAAGAGCAACATAGGCATAAACAAATGTGACCTTTAAGTATACATATATAGTCATATACATATAAAGTCAGATGTAATATGTCCAGAGATTATTTTGTAAATCTCGATCTAATCCAGATGTATGAGTCAAAATAAAAAAATATATGGCATCTCCGCATTTTTATTCTCACAATAAAATTATGATTACTACTTGATATGATTACTACTTACTACTTATATGTGTTGAATTAAAAAAATACCAATTTCGTAATTGGTGATTGATTATTATGAATGATGATTAATACTTTTGTTATTACCCTTGTAGGCAGACGAGCATACGACCCACCTGATTGTGAGTGGTTACCGTCGCCCAAGGACTTCAGCAATACCGGGGGCAGGGCCAAGTCGCTGCCATAAAGCCTTAGATGGTGGAACGAGGCAGCAGGCGATAGTATCAATATACAGTACCTGAATCCAACGCTCATGAGTAGTTCCTTCCAACCGGTAGCATTGCCGGCCTTGTTCTCAATGCTTTTCTGTGTTGTATACATTGCGTTCTTCTGTCCTCTCACGATCCTCTGAAGGGACTTTTCCACCAAATGCAGGCATACTCGTAAGGCATCACTACGAAGCAAGGAATATAATCTTTGAGCCTTTTGATACCTAAATATTATCATCGCATTGTTGTGTCGTCTATGATTTTCAGTAAATGAATTCAGTAAGTGCTTCTAATGAAGCGATTGCTAATGAAAATCCATATATATCAAAAACTCTAGATTCTTGGAGGACTTCATATCTTCACTTCATATCGAAAGGTTGCAGTAACAAAAAAAGTGTCCACACGGCAAATTTAAGCTTTTATAAAAGTCATGTTTCCGATGTCATTTGCTATACATTTTGTACTAAATCCAGTAATTACCGTAGAATTTGTTGGTTGCTCATGATCTTCTAATGTTGATTGACAATACAAAATTCGTCGGTGTGTGTAAACACCAGTGTAAATTAATAAATAATTGATGTGCCTTTGGAAAACATACAGCATTGTCTTATGAAGAAGCAGTGTGTACTTAGCTTAAATTCCTTGTCTATGTCCAACCATAGACAGTCAATTTAGTTCCATCTTTAGCCGCTAGGTGCTGCCAGCAAGTATAAAGGAAGCGCAGCCATCTTTGATCTTCATAGCGTTGTGTACTTTCGTACTGTGAAGTCGCAAGTCCACAAATATTTATTCGACTTCATATTAATTGCAAAAAATATTTATTTTGTGTTTCTATGAGTGTTATTTTGCAATCATTACGAGTATTATTTACCAATCCTATCATCGGACGCCATGAATCACGCGTCATCTGTTGGAGGTGATGTTGAGTCAAGCTCCATAAATTCCGAGAGGGAAGATGTCCAGGCGAGACGCGATGGAGACGCCTCGCGTTCGAACAGCTCGTCAAGCGAAAAAGAACAAAAGGAGTCTCTGCGTAAGAAACGACGGGATTCAAAGGTAACGGTCGATCTTCGGATCGGCTCGTCATCCCACCAGGTCAGTGACGTTGTAAATCTAATAATGCATCAACTGTGTGTAACAATTGAATGTAACGAAAATTGTTGTAAACAAATTGATCTCGTCAATTCGGAAATTTTGACAAAAACACAACAGATTTAAACTAATAATCTTTGTAACATAATGACTGAAAACTTTGGCAAATCGTCTCCGTCGTACAAGTTACCCGTAAAAGCGTTTTAAATTGTATACGGAAAAAAGGGCCGTATGGATAGAAATAAGACGTCAAAGTTTAATTTCCGTGGTCTCTAACAAAGTATCCTGTTGCCAACGCACCACTCATTGAGGAATTTTTGTTTGATAATACTAAATTGAAATCTATTCAGTCCCTCGGAGGGCTACAATCCTATTTGTCACGACCTCGTAAAAAAGGCAAGCCAAACATTATAAACAATCATAGTCCGTAACATCTGGCACAATCCAGAGGGGGGCAATTAAAGACACCGACGAGAGGCACTGAGTGCCACCAAAATTGTAATAATTTGTAAACCATGTATGGTTACCAAATACCGTAAAAAAAAAAAAAAAAACAATATCTGCGGAAGAAAAGCGACGGATCAATGCGTCCAATTTTCGATCTTCGAGAGTCTAACAAGGTCGTAAAGATAAAACACCTAACTGTTTTCGGACACCTCGGTACCAAACTTTCTCCACCCAGGGGACTGGATCATAGAATTGAACATTTCTCAGGAATATTTTTCTAGTATCAGTCGCAAAATTTCGTCGATACTTCTTGAGGATCAGTACCAAGGTACCAGTATCAGTACCTTCAGGAAGGAATCGGTACCCTCTTATGAGTTAGTATGAAATGAAATGCCTACCCTTCGGTCTGGCTTCAGAGCCACACCTTTTTTGCTTCTATAACATGCGGGTCGCAGAGACCTTGCGTGCAAAGGGAACTCGAGTGCTAGTGTCTACCTAGACGACTTCCTTTTGGTCGACCAAGACAAATCCAAGTTGAAACTTCAGGCTGCAGAAGCTGTGAAGCTTTTGGATTAACCTTTTTTGCTTCCATAACATGCTGGGTCGCAGAGACCTTGCGTGCAAAAGGAACTCGAGTGCTAGTCTACCTAGACGACTTCCTTTTGGTCGACCAAAACAAATCCAAGTTGAAACTTCAGGCTGCAGAAGCTGTGAAGCTTTTGGATTATCTGGGCTGGCATGTCAATTTCCATTATATAGGGTGCTCGGTCGCTCGGTCGCGGAGATATTGCGTGCAAAGTCGAGTGCCAGCTTACCTACACGACTTAATCTTGTTTCACCAAGACAAATAAACGTTTTTGTTCCCATAGCATGCTCGGTCGCGGAGACCTTGCGTACATAGGGAAGTCAAATGTTAACGTACCTACGCGACTTTCTCTTGGTCCTTGAAGACAAATACACCTTTTTGCTTCCATAGCATGCTCGGTCGCGGAGGCATTGCGTGCAAAATCGAAGTGCTAGCTTACCTACACGACTTGATCTTGTTTCACCAAGACAAATAAATGTTTTTGCTCCCATAGCATGCCCGGTCGCGAAGACCTTAGTACATAGGGAAGTCAAATATTAACCTACCTACGCGACTTTTTCTTGGTCCATGAAGACAAAAACACATTTTTTGCTTGCATAGCATGCTCGGTCGCGTAGACATTGCGTGCAAAGGGATGTTGAGTGTTACCCCACCTACGCAAATCCCACCTACGCAAATCCCACCTACGCAAATCCCACCTACGCAAATCCCACCTGGTTCATCAAAAAAAGTCCAAGTTGAGTCTTCAGGCCACATAAGCTGTAAAGTTCTTGGATTATTTGGGCTGCCAAGTCAGCCTTACAAAAAAATCAATTAGTACACAGGTTCAAGAGATGACATGTCTAGGGATTCGATGGAAAATTGCGAGAAATAAAGTGGCCACTCAACAACATCCTAGCTCAAACTCTGACGGAATTACATCAATCTACGCTAACTTGCAAATTTTCTTGCGAAGTTTCAAGAAAAAACACCCCCGTAAAAAACAGGCCACCCTGTATGTGTTAACAATTAAATGCAGTGCTGACGCGGAGCCACATGTCAGACATTGCCGATGCACAAAACCAACCATTTCCTGGCAACGGAAGCTTCGGACATGTGTAGGGGTTACAAATGCAGTGCTGACGCGGAGCCACATGTCAAACATTGCCGAGACACAAAACCAACCATTTCCTGGCAACGGAAGCTTCGGACATGGGTAGGGGTTACAATTAGACAAAATATTAACGTCCTGTCTATGGTCAGCTCAACAACAGAAACTACTCACCCACAAAAGAGCTATTTGCAATGGTAGTGACAATCAAAATGAATCTGAAAGTATTTCACTAGCGTTGACCTTTCGATTTTTAAACCTAAGCGATAAGTTCAAGATAACTGTCAGCTTAACTCTCGGGGAGATACAACATCGTAGCCGACAGGCTATCACGAGGAAATCAACCTGCGAAATGGCACTTTTTACCACAAGTGACCACAAAAGTTTTTCGAAAGTGGGGTCATCCGGATATAAACCCTTTCGCCGACCAAGATTGGACCTAGAGGATGCAACTAGCATGGAGAATTCCTCCTCTCAACCTTCTCCCCAGAGTACTGACTCACTTCAACAGTGTCTAGGGAACCTACCTGGTAGTGTTCCCAGACTGAACGAAAGCATTTGGGTTTCCAAGCCCTCAGATCCCGAACGCTAGATAACTCGCACGAAATCCAAAACCTTCCTCCTCCACAGGTTAAACATTAACCCTGAAAGCTTGGGGGGGGGGGGAGGTTGTACAAATAATAGACTGGTCTACACAGGAGAAGATTTATTGAAAATTAGCTGGTGTCAATCCACTTTGTCAGCATACTTACCAGCAACTAGAAGATGGTGCATATGGTGCTACAGTTTTAAAATTGATCCTAAGTCTGCACATGTTGCCAAATTCTTTCTTCTTTTCCAAAAAGAAAATTTTGCCTATAAAACAATCCTTCTGCATCATAAAGCAGCGCTGTCGACTTTCTGTGGGCGAAATACATGTAGGACAGCAAACATTCTCAAGCTCTCTAATAAAAATTGCTATTCTAAAAAAGCCATCGGAATAGCTAAACAAAATTCAACTACTTATTACAATTTTACTAAGTGTAGTCCCATTCACATGAGATCCGAAAATAGTTCTAAATTGGTTTTCTTCAAACCCTGCCACCAGATCACGCCTCAATGTAGCTTGAAGGACACCAACATGCATGTTGCTGGCTACTGGACGCAGAGTTAATGACCTTACTTTGCTCAACATTTCTAAAGACAGTTTCTTTGATAACAGAGAAAAACATCTTTCTGATACCAGTCTTTGGGTCTAAAATTGAAATCCATTTTCGTCAATAATCTGCATAAGTGCCTTCTAAACATGAAACTAAAAGACATGCCCAGTAAGATTCGTAAGGACTTTTTTCTATGTGTGTTGTCACAAAAGCGGCATCCCGTACTGTAATTGGAAACTGGTCTTCGTTCAACCTTACGAGGTAATGGCATCAACGCATCTCTAAGAAGTTGTAGATCAGCAGTAGCCTCTGAGATGGATTGATAATGAACCAATGGACGAAATACTTTCTAGAGGCAATTGCAAATCATCCAAACGTTTACAATAATTATTGCCGAATAATAGAGCTTCCTAAAGATCCTCACGATTTTTTTCAAAACATTTACTCCTACATGATGTATATACATCATTTATACAATTTATACATTTTATTGTATATACAAGATAAAATGTTTATTACAAACTTATAAATATTTTTTAATTATTGAATTAACAGGGAAGTTAACAACTGTGTTTTTTCGATTTAATAATTATATAAATTATGAACATTATCATTGGGCTTCATAATTTTATTATGGCTTTACCTATTTCATCATAGCGTTGTGCTTAATACTTTCACCAGCAGATAACAAACACGTCTTCATAAGACAATGCTGTATGTTTTCCAAAGGCACATCAATATTACGGTTTTACATAACAATAAAACCGATATTATGTGCCGAGAAGGAAAACATACAGCATTGCAGGAAGTTCTTCCTGGTGAAGACTATGAAGATCAAAGATGGCTGCGCTTCCTTTATACTTGCTGGCAGCACCTAGCGGCTAAAGATGGAACTAAATTGACTGTCTATGGTTGGACATAGACAAGGAATTTAAGCTAAGTACACACTGCTTCTTCATAAGACAATGCTGTATGTTTTCCTTCTCGGCACATAATATCGGTTTTATTGTTATGTAAAACCGTAATAATAAATGTCTATGTCAGGTCAGATGCAGATGATGTGATGAAATATAAAATAAGCAACGAATAAACGCATGCCATAAATCTCATAAGTAAATCCATCTTTTATAACACTGAAAGCATAATATATATTAATTATGTTACAATGTTCCTTACATTATTATTATATAATAATATAAATAAAATTTAAGTAGTAACCTAAGATTTTCTCAGGTTTTCAATTTCAATATTATATAGTTCAATTTAGATTACTTGAAGTTTTCACTTCTATCGACAGTTCCGAGGCGCACATGTTTTTTTATATGTATTAGGATAGGATATTTAAATTTAATGTAGTTACTTTGATAGCGCTAATCGAATGAACATAATGTATTACCTTGTAATTAATTAATATTAACACGGTTGAGACAAATATCTCTAAGCGACTAACACTATGGAAATTATTCAGATATTAAATTACCTTAAAATTAAATAGCGTACACTTAATAAGCATGTAGTAAAATTGAAATGACAAATAGACACTATAATGGTGCTCGACTATTGAATAAAGTAAATTTGACGATTGTGTTTTCATTTATTCAAAACGGTCAATTTTTATGCCCATCAGAATTTCGTACAATTTTTTTTTAAATCATATAAAATCTTAATGGGTAAACTCAAATAATTAGTAACTAGGTTTTGTTATGCTACTTACCGGCATCGATCTGGAGTAGCCATTAGTTCGCATAGGGCCTGTCCCATGAGCGCTACCTTGTTGCTGAGGCGTACGTTAGCCCCGAGCAGCATGAGGCCGGCCCAGTGCGCGGGGTGAGCGAAATGCTTCGTGTGACGCACGGTTTGCATCGCGTCACCTAAAGCTCTGGAATCAATCAGAATCAGGCTTTTTTCTTTCTTTTTTTTTATTGCCGTATAGGCAGACGAGCATACAGCCCACCTGGGTGCTTAGTGCGAGTTTTTTAACATTCTCGATAACGTAAAAGTTAGCTCATATGTGTATGGAATGGGATCGTTTGCGTACGTTTGCCGCTAGGGGCGCTGTTCCAACTGCATACAAGATTGGGTGAGTGGTCACCGTCGCTTATGGACGTCAGCAATGCAAAAGGCTCCGACCTCGTACGTCAAGGAAGGTGGTGGTGTTCACGCTGCGATGTTTGTAGGCCCGGTAACTTATTAGCACTAGATAAGCAAGGTGATGCATTTCGTGTTAAGTGGTTTTACCTGAATCCATTGCTATTAGGTCTTAATTTCAATTGTATAGTACGGATGTTCCGTAGCTGAAATAGTACCTGAAATTGGTACCTACACGTGCGAGCTTACAATGAACCCTACCAAAAGTACCTAATTACGCAATAAAAAAATGTTTTTATATGTGCCTTCATCATTTAATAGATTCCCTAGAGCGCTATGAAATATATTAATAGTGAACTTTAGTGCTCATTAATCATAAATTTAATAATTTACTATTATTATTATTAGACACTAACATTCTACTTGCAGCTGGGACCCCGTGGCCTACACGTTATAATGTAGGGGAATTTCGTCAAAATCAATACTGTGCTTTGGGCATGAAAAAGTAACACACAGGCTTTCGCATTTATATCCTTAATTATGCATTGCTTTGAAACTTACTTGGCAACCCTGCTTCCTTGTAATAGAGCAGAATAAAGAGCTCTATATAATATCTTGGTGGCTGTATCTTGGGGAGAAGGCCATAGAGTAAGTAAAATGGCCTGAGCTCCAGCAGTCAAGAAGGCCCTCATAAGTCTCGAGATACCTTCACCTGCTTGCGCGATGTCGTCAGACTCTTCAGCGGTGGAACCTTGAAGGGCGGCGCTTGATGGAGCACATGAAATAACAACCTATAGAAAGGAAGGAAAAGGATTTTAAGATCACATTTTTCTTGTAGCGTGTGAAAGCTTTTATTGATCAAATGTTTAGTGTTGGAACTCTATTCCCAGTGAGGGTAATAATCCTCGTAAGCTTAATTGGTATTCTAGGTCTGGGTGTACATGTTATTAACTTATCGTCGTTGTCAAACCAAAATCTGCTATGTGCACTTTTTGAGATTTTTACTTTTTGACCTTTTCGTATAGGCAGTTCACAGCCCACATCTACCGTATAAAAAAATTGTTACGTGTTTTTAGCTTATTTTAGTTTAGCTTTAATATTTATCTATTAGCTTTCATTTCATGTAGTTTTTAAAAATTCACTTTCATATAAAATCTTATACGAAAATGTTTTTACTCGTTAATTCAGAATAGAGTTTTTGCACATAACAGATTTTGGTTTCACAGCGTCGTTATGTGTATTCGCGGTACCCATAATATAGAAGAAAAACTAAATTTCGGCCCAATTAATGGTTAAAGTTTCTTTTCATATTAAAGTAATACGTACCAATCTGGCTGTGATCTTTAAGTTTATAATTTCTGCAGCCGTCAGCATGAATTCTGACGCCGGGGGCAATTCTTCATTGCTCGGGGAAAGCTCTGTACCTGTGGAAGAAAATTAGTTAATAGAAAATTAATAAAGTATACAATTTAATTTTTTTGGCCCAGACAAGGCAGCATGTTTGAAATTTACTACGGATTAATCACTACATAGTATAAAACAAAGTCGCTTTCTCTGTCCCTATATCCCTATGTATGCTTAAATCTTTAAAACTACGCAACGGATTTTGATGCGGTTTTTTTAATAGATAGAGTGATTGAAAAGGAAGGTTTATATGTATAATAACATTAATTAAATAGTGGAGAAATCAATAATAAATGACAGTTTCCGAAGCGAAGCGAGGACGGGTCGCTAGTTGGATATGAGTCAGAATTGAATAAAATTAAGAAATGTCAAATGTTAATAAATAACCACTGTGGTCGTTATAATCAAATAAATGGTGAATCAAATAATGTTAAATGAAATAAATAGCAAAAGATAGAGGACAAATCAATGACACACAGTGAACTGCCCCCAAACTAGGATTCCATGTATTAAGGAAACTAGAGACCGATCGATATACCAATTTACATAACACCCAGATGCAGAGCAAACGAATTTGTTGGTCACATAAATATTTCCTCGAAGTGGGAATCAGATCTATGAAACTGGACCCAGCCAACCAGGAGTGTTAACTACTGGTCACTGAATCAGTCAGTTAAATATGTGATCGAATGTTAAACTCACTTTCTTCTTCATTTTCGGTGGTTTCAGCAAGTCCACTACCAACACTTGTGTTTAAAAGACGCTTGGCTTGAGAGTCGACCTGAATACAGAAAAGACTTGTTATCTTCTGTACAACGCTTAGACAGAGGCGGATTATCCGCGGATTATCCGTTGACGGATTATCCGTCAAACTAGGCACGTGCCTAGGGGCTCGTAGTTACAAGGGGCACGCGAGCTCAGAATGTATAAATAAATAAAGAAAATAGAATATCGACTATTAAGAACTAAATGCTGATCTATAATCTAAATCTATAATAGATTATATTGCACAAGCATTGATATACTCGTATTATGCAATATTGCGGGTTTGTTGCGTCGTCGCGTCGTTCTCGATCGTGGGGCGGGGTAGAGGCGCGGCTACAACTAGTTAAAATTTATAGTATTACTAGCTGACCCGGAAAACATTGTTTTGCCATATATAAGATTTCTAGGGAATTTCTAGTGTAGAAAAAAAAACTAACTTATTGTAAGTGTGTAAGGATGTGGTAAATGAGTGAAAGAGGTATGTAGTGCTGTGAACGATAAGGGAATATATAATAAAAATAACAAAACCTCATTTAACCACATAATACCTCATTATAAAAAAAATATGTCCAAATAAAAAAAAATATGTTAGGGGTGGACAATCCTAAGCACTTAGGGGTATGAAAAATAGATAGTAGCCGATTCTCAGGCTTACTGAATATGCATAAAAAATTTCATGAGAATCGGTCAAGCGGTTTCGGAGGAGTATGGGAACGAACATTGTGACACGAGAATTTTATATATTAGAAGAAGATGGCCATTTATGGCCGGTACAGGGGCGCCGATAAAGTGATTGCCTAGGGCGCTCTGAACCTTTAATCCGCCACTGCGCTTAGATCTTGACGATACATTTTTTTTGTTCAAATGCTACTAACCACTTCTCCGGGGCTCAGGACAATAGCAGGTGACTTCCAGCAAATGTGTGTCGCGAAGTGGACGCATTCCGCTTGAGGTAGCTGTGCTAGAACGGCTTCTTTTGAGGCCTGAAGCATAAAAAGAAAGGGCTTACATTAAGTCTTTACGGCTTTTACCGGTCATCGCTCTCGTCGAACCCGTCGCGTCGCTTGCGCCGAAGGGCTCGGCGAGTAAATTAACCCATAGACACAGCCCACTGAGTTTCTCGCCGGATCTTCTCGGTGGGTCGCGTTTCCGATCAAGTGGTAGATTCTGCGAAGTACTGCTCTTGCTAGTACCAGTGTTAGCAAAGCCTCCTTCCTGGTTTAAGCCCCGAGAGCTCATCTACACGTTAGGATTATGCTGGCATAGCCTCTCAAGGTTATTAGTTTAAGTAGGAAAAAAATTCGGCCTTTAATAATACCTTGAATGAAATTAATAAACAAATAAGAAAACAATTATACTAGCGTCTAAGCGTTTAAGCGTTTACAGTATTTATCTCGTCACCAAGTTTCCTTGTATCGTATATTTGGGTTCATACCTGATAATCAGTGAGTGGAGTGACCCGGAGCATGTCCGCGACGAGCTCGGCCTCCTTGAGTTGTGTGTTGGCCGGAGACCACCGCACGCCGCCCACCCGCGGGGCTCCCACCACGAGGCAACGCATGCCCGTGTCCGCGTTATTGTTACCAGAACCACCTAAATCAAGTTTATTATTTTATTTATTTTTTATTTATTGTTTTGGTGGGTGGACAAGCTCGCGGTACACCTGATGGTGAATGGTTACAGTCGTCCATGGACTTCAGCAATGCCAGGGGCAGAGCCAAGCCGCTGCCTACCGCTTAATACCCTCCATAAGCCTCGTTTGAAGAAGGATGTTTTAGTGCTCGGGAAACACCCTGGAGGGGAGCTCATTCCATAGCCGGATCGTACGTGGCAAAAAAGACTTCTGGAAACGCACTGTGGATGACCGCAGTGACTCCAGGTAGTATGGATGAACTCTACTCCGGTGGCAGGCGGTGCGATGGTAAAACGAGATGTCGGTATCATTTCGAATAATTCCTCAGAGCACTTAAGTGGTTACCGAAGCCCATAGATATCTACAACGTAAATGTACCACCCACCTTGAGATATAAGTTCTAAGGTCTCAGTATAGTTACAACGGCTGCCCCACCCTTCAAGCCGAAACGTATTACTGCTTTACGGCAGAAATAGGCGGGGCGGTGGTACCTACACGTGCGGGCTCACAAGAGGTCCTACCATGACGTGATATCAATGATAACGATGACGTACCTTGTTCGTTTTGCGGTCTGGCCCGTAGATGTCGCTGGTGGCGCAGCGGCCGCAGTGCGGGGGCAGCGAGTAGGGCGTAACGCTCGCACAGGGGCTCGGTGTCCGACGTACTGCGCAGCGCCCCCCACGGACACGCGTACAGCGCTCCCTCCACTACCACCACGATCTCCCGTCGGCCCCCGCAGCCGCGGCGCCCGTGTGAAGCTGTGCCGACAGGTACGTGGTATAATTTATATTTATAGACTATTACTTCGCGTTCACGTAAGCGTTCTTACGTACTGTTATGTACGCTTTACAGTACTGAGATTGCTGCACTGCTACTGGCTGACTGCAACTGACTGACGGTGAATGTCCCGCGCCATTTTTTTTCCCCTACTTATGCTGATAGCCTTCAGAGGCTATTTCAGTTTCGCCTTGACGTGTAGGTGAGCTCACGGGGCTTATTGCTAACACTGGCTCTAGTGAGAGCCGTGTTTCGCAGAATCTACCACCGGATCGGAAACGCGACCCACTGAGAAGATCCGGCGAGAAACTCAGTGGGCTGTGCCTATGGGATAATTTACTCGTCGAGCCCTTCGTCGCAAGCGACGTGTTCGGCGAGGACGATGACCGGTGCTTGAGGTGCCTAAAAGCACCGTTAGTAGATCGGGAGGATCCGTAATGACGTGTTTAGGGCGACGTCGACTGTTTACCATTCGTGGCGGTCTCGGTTTTTCTATTACTCTACACTGCTTTCCAAGAATATTAGATATTAATAGAATATTAGAAATAATTCCAAGAATATTAATAGTATAACAAAAGTATATAACGGTAAGTATTTTCTTAGATATTTTGGTAAGTACCTGCTGGAATTGAACTCCGGCACAATCTCATAGGTACACACATCGTATTTACTGAACGAAATCACCAAAATTACTAGTCAACAATAGAGATGATATTTATTTGGTTACACATAAATTTAGAAAAACAAATCACTTCATATACCATGGCTGTTGTTGCAGGAAGCGGGTAACAGGTCTTCGAACGGAGCCAGAAGCATTTGGTACAAGGAGCTAAGACAGGGAGGTCCTTGCCAGGACGGCTGTTTTCTGCGCGGCCCGTGTACACTTGACCTGTTACATTAAAATATTAATACAAGAAATAATATATAATTGCAGCTCAACTATAAAATATCGCAGGTCCAATTCGGTGAAAAATCCGTTATGCTATTATTATTATCATTCAAACTTAGAGATAATGTTTCAAGGTGGGCGGCGGTAATCACATAGTGCTATTTATGGGCTCCCAAAACCAATTAAATAGGTGAATTGGGAGCACTGTCAACTTTCTAAAAAAAAACAATTAGTCATAAATCATCATATTATATACAGGTTGATGTTTATCATTTTAAACTGTTTTTATTAGAACCTCAATGCAAAATTTGACGTGTATGGCGTAAAAACTATAAAAACTTAAAATCCTGAAATCTAGTCTTCATTAAGTGTAGCTGTGTTTTATTTACATTTTTAAAGTTTGAGAACTAGCGGCCTTTGAAAATTTGAGAACATCTGTTTTTGTCGAATTATGACTTTGTACAGCTTACCTGGTAGAGCCTTGTAGACTGGCAACGGAGCCCGCCACCGAACCGCCGACGGAACCGACGCTGAACAACGAGCTCAGCGAATAGTTAGAGGAGTTCAATAGGTGATTCCGAGTCATCTGGACGGTGTTATACAACATGACATCAGTAAGAAATAAAATAGGATTTTCCGATATATGTACTTTTGAAAGCTATGAGAAATCATGTAGGTAAGATCACAGATTATTAGGCCGTTTGATAGTTTTTACCAAGAATAGATTGTAACGCAATCGTTGTTGTCGCAATATTAGATTGTGTAATATAAAATTTAGTAAAAGCCGATTGTGAACACTCTTAGGTACTGATTACGTTACGTATATCGCACGCATTTGTATATATTATTATATATTAGAATTTATTATACTATATTATTTTAACGATGCACTTAGAACTATTTAACATTACTGGTGGTAAGACGTCTGGTCGGCACAGGTAGGTACCACTACCCTGCCTATTTCAGCCGAGAAGTAGTAATGCGTTTCGGCTTGAAGGGCGGGGAAGCCGTTGTAACTATACTGAGACCTTGGAACTCATATCTCAAGTTGGGTGACGGCATTTACATTATACCTTATAGGTGTTTATGGGCTCCGGTAGCCACTTAACACCAAGTGAGCTATGAGCTCGTCCATTCATCTATGCAATAAAAAAATAATGAAAAAAATTTAACATGACTGAGTATTCGGCACTCTATAATAATTTATTATATGAAATTAATATTTTGTTTAAAATATTTCGAAAAGGCATTTTGACCTGTATTCTTACCATTCGTGTAAGTCCAGTGGGTCTTTCATCTGGATCCCATTGGTCCTCATCGCTTCTGCGTTCGGCTGTCTTTAGCCAGTTCGACCATTCGCTGATATACCGCTCGAGTTTGCCCAGGCCTCCTAGATTTAAGAACACACTATGTACAGCACTAAATATAGTTTGAAATTAGGTTAGTACTTGGTTAATTACGGTTGGTCGGGCGTTGGGTATAACCATCGTGAATCTTCCTGCAGCGATGTATTCATACGTACCTGTTTGAAGAGGGGAGCAGAAGTTGTACATTACAACTGAAACTTGGACCTTATATCTTAATGTCGGTGGTGGCATTTAGGCGTGATCTCTATAGGCTCCGGTACCAAATTATCAGTCGGTGGGTTCCATAAGTTCGACCACTAAAGTTTCAAAATTAATTGGCACATTACCGTTGCTCAATTGTAAATCGTCTGGACTGATGTCTGGCAAGCTGTTATCATTATCTTCAGCTTCTTCTAGCAGTGAAATTTGATGGAACCTCAAAATTCCTGAAAGCATTTGTAATTGTTAAGAAAACTTGTTATTTTACTCAGTTCCCCAAATTATTCAGTTTTTTATTTATTTTTAAGGCTTACATTCAATTATTCTTACCTTTATGTGGCTGCATCAGCCATGCATAAAGCCGTCCAGCAGCGAGACTGTAGTATAGAACTGGTGCTTTTTGTTTATTAACTACTTCTAATATTTGTTCCACATTAGATGGACTCCAAGGTTCAGGACGCTCTTTACTCGATTCCTCGTTGTTCCTAAAGAATAAACTATGAGACTCTTTAGCAATTTAAATCTGTATGCCAAAAATAATAATCATAAAGCTTAAGTATCTGCGGTATTAGACAGTAGTATTAGACAGGTCGTAGTTTTTTTTATTTTTATTACTTAGATGACTGGACGAGCTCACAGCCCACCTGGTGTAAGTGGTTACTGGAGCCCATAGACATCCACAACGTAAATGCGCCACCCCCTTGAGATATAAGTTCTAAGGTCTCAAGTAAAGTATAGTTACAACGGCTGCCCCACCTTTTAAACCGAAACGCATTACTGCTTCACGGCAGAAATAGGCAGGGTGGTGGTTCCCACCCGCGCGGACTCACAAGCAGTAAAATTAATTAAAATTACTTTATCACTTTAATCTCCCGTTTCTAATTTCATTATATTCCTAATTCATTAGATTCCTAATAAAGAATGTAGATTAGATTGCTTAGATTGCCTAACGTACAATAGTGTTGTGAATAAGTAAACCGACCTTTGAGCAGTATGAAGTTCTAAGTTCATCTGATTAAGGGTTCCCGACTGCTTCTCGGGTACAGCATCCAGGGAACGGCAACGTCCTCTTTCAGCCACCACAAGGGCTTCGGGGTGACGGCCAAGCTCTAAAAAACATTCGGTGCTCAATTTGTTATTGGTCGGTATTAGGGTCGTCAGTTGTTTTAACATTTGAAAAGGAGGGTCTAAAGGAAATATATATTGTAAAACTAACAAATGAAATCTAAGAAGCATATTTAAAAAAAGACAAATAATATTTTAATTAATTAATAACGACCAAGTCATGGTGTTTAAAAAATCGGCATCGGCTCACAAAAATTGCGCATACGTTGGGTACGTAACTGGGAGCACATTGCCCTAAACAAGTCATTACGTGTCCTCCCGATCCATTAACGGTGCTTTTAGGTACCTCAAGCACCGGTCACCGTCCTGGCCGAACCCGTTGCTAGCGACGAAGAGTTCGACGAGTCAAATAATCCATAGACACAGCCCACTGAGTTTCTCGCCGGATTTTCTCAGTGAGTCGCGTTTCCGATACGGTGGTAGATTCTGTGAAGCACTGCTCTTGCTAGGGCCAATTTTAGCAACACTCCCAGTTTGAGCTCACCTACTAGTTCGGTGAAACTAGAATAACCTCTCGAGGCTACTAGAATAGGTAGGAAAAAAAAGGGAGCTCAGTTAGCACTGTCTCATCTGCCAGTATGAAGACCAAAACCAACCTTGTGCCTTTAGGGCGAAAAGATAATTATTATCAATCTTTGGTAATCTTATCGTAAAAATTGCGACACTCACCAACTAATATCCTCTGTAGGGCATGCTGTGTGGAAGTGTACAGGGCGGCCACTTTCTTGTCCCTGTGCTTTTCGTTTCCAAACTCTAAAACGTTTAGAGCGGCCTGTAATTGTTCCTTTGCTTCTTCTAGCTCACCCGACGCCCAAAGTGCGAAGCCCAGTCTATGCCGTACTCTAGCCTGAGAAATGTAGTTTGTGTCTGAGTGAATTGAATAAAAAAAGGCATTTTTAATAACGGTCCCAGTATCAAAATTCACCATTTAAAGTTACTTTCAACAAAATTAGTTTGCATAAATACTATTTAGTACCAGATAACAGTGCGTGATCGGTAAGTGTACCGTTTAATAACACCAGTGAGCTTAGTGCGAGTTTTTTAACTTCTCGATCGCGTAAAAGTTAACTCAAATTTGTATGGAGTTGGAAGAGCGCCCCTACGTTTGTAATTAGGGGTGCTATTTCAACTCCATACAAATTTGAGTTCTTGCTAGGACAAGTGTTAGTAACGTCCATAGGTTAGAGCCCCGTGAGCTTACCTACTCGTTCGGTGAATCTAGCATGTATGACTCCTCGAGGTCACTAGAATAGGTAGGAAAAAAAAACGCGATCGAGATGTTAAAAATCTCGCACTAAGCACACGGTTTGGGCTTACAAAGATTACCTCTTCGTCAACATCCGCGAGTCCTTCAGTAGCCGCCAGCGCCTGTCGGAGATACGACACGGCGCTGCCACAGGCTCCCATCGCGAGGTGCGCTCTGCCGAGATCAGCTAGTGCTTGAGCGCGACCCCGGGTGTCGCCTGGAGAAATATTCGAATTTGAAAATAATCGGCAACTTTGATTGAATCTGATGATAAAATGCCTGGTTGGTATTATTATATTGTACAGTAAAAGCTCTTTGTTCGTGGGGTGTTCTGTAAATCTGCCACGAATACAGAAAACGTGAATGTGGAATGGTAATTTACATATAAGGGATTTTAGGGAATACGTTTTTAGATGATAAAATAAATAAAAACAAGTACATACATGTATAAAAAATTAATTTGATTGAATTTAATGGCCACATTGATTAATTATTATCTTCGGTTTTGTAATTTTACATATAATAATAATATGTGTAATACTTTTTATCAATGTGTATATACCGATTAGATCTGCCAATATAAAGAAATCTTTAGCCGCGAATAAGGGAATTAGGTCACATTTTTTAGTGAAAACGCGAACAAAGAAAGCGCGAATAATAAATTTTTACTGTATTGAAAATAGTTTATATTTATATTAATGATTACCAAAAATTACTTACCTGCAGCAGTAGCGTGGCGGAGTCTTGATTCATGCCACCTTGCTGCTTCTGCGTGAGCACCCATTGAAGCATGGGCTGCCCCCAATCCTCCAGATGCACGAGCCTGGTATAAGACGATAATAAGACTAGTATTTTGGTGGCAATCAAATCTCTGAACAGATGTGGTTAATAGTCGTGATTCAAATAAATAATCCAAGATAGCTATAAATTTTAATTTAGATTAGTTTTATTTAAATAGACTGATAAGTTTAATAGATATTCGTAGATCAAATGATTAATACGTGATTTGCGAATATGATATTCGCCATATCATATATTTGCCTATAAAGGAACAGAACGAATTGGCCTATTAGTGATGAAAAATCTGACTATTTTTATATTAAATGTCGCTTATTTTCTGATTATCATATATTCTTGAGGGCCAGCCTTTGAGTCACTAAATTTGTTAAAAAAAGGTTCTAAAAATCTTTTCAAAGGGAAACACTATTCTTTAGAATGGAATGGATCTTACTTGTAGATGTGTAAGTCCTAGTCGATGAGCCAACTCAAGTTCGGCCCGATGATGTCTTATGGCGGCTGCGTGGTCTCCAAGTGCATGTTGAGCTACGCCAAGTGAGTGACAGGCTTCAGCCTCCATTATGTGATTGTTCAATTCCCTATTGAAAGCATCCAATTAAATTGTGTTTGAATAGTCAAAAAAATTTAGGAAAACTTAGGTATTTGAGCTTTTGTTACATCTGGGATTAAATCGATGCCTCCATTGAACACTACGCTAACTCCAAATTCGTAGGTTTACAGGAGGAGCATTTAAATGAAAAAAGTTGATAAAACCTTTATGATTGCAGATATATTTACGGTTTTTTCTTGTGTAACTAGCTGATTTACTTTTGCTTAGAACCCCATCAATAAAGATTTGTAATACTTTTAAAATAGTGAAGCGATTTGCGTGAAAAACGAAAATTTCAAATTTTGAGTTAGAGTAGTGTTCATTTGAGGCATCGAAATGGTACCTGAACCTGGTATGACTCAAGGTTGAGACACGAAGTTGAAATCTCAAATACTCTGTAGCGTACAAGTACACAACAACTCAAAAACTAGCTGTAGATTCCAATATTTTAACGTTGCTACAAATAATTTCTTACTTGGCAATATTTTTTTGATGATCCAAACACAGCACAGCTTGTTCTAAATTGTTAAGGGCAATATGTAAAGCGCCAAGCTCTCCATAAGCTTGGGCCTTTGCTTCAGGAGCTCCGAGTTCATGGGACACAACAAGCCTTTTTTCAAGGCATACTAAGGCCTGTTGTAAGTTGCCCACAGATCTAAAATATTAAACGAAAGACGCATTAGATGTTACAACAGACGAGGATTGATTGTAAAAACTAGTTTCTGGGAATGTTATGTTTCTCTTCTATAGGTCTCGGTAAGCAGATGTCGTTATTCGTGATAGGTACCTCTGTTTCTAATTAGGCTTTGGTTATGATAACTGAACAACTGGAAATAGAGTAGTCATATCGACAAAAAAAAAAGTGACGGTTGTGCACTATTGGTTGGTTAGGAATTAATAAATCCGAAACTTACTTTTGGCTAAGTCCTAAGCCTCGATAGGCTCGTTCTTGCTCCCTCGAGTTATTCAATTTCAGTGCAGAAGCTAAGTGTTGCTCGTGATATTTTGTTGCTTCTTCAGGATCGCCTAACGCATCGTAACAATCTCCAAGGGATCCTAAAGCCCTTGCTTTGTCTAACTGGCAGGTTGGGGTGTTAACGCGCTCCAAGATGGCAAGTTGCTGTAAAATTCAATCTCATAATAAATCTCTATAAATGATACTTATTTGTATTTTTTTAGATTCGCTAGAATAGGGACATGACATTCATTCATCAGCTTCAATTGGTACTGAAATCTTTAAAACATTTTTAAAAATATTGTAGTTTGAATACAAACCTGTTCCAAATAGCCAATAGCGTCTTCGTAGTGTCCCATATTTAATTTGGCGATACCCAAATTTCCGTACGCCTGAGCTTCTAATGCACAATCTTGTAGTTCTTGAGCCCTCTCTAACTGCTCCTAGACGAATATTTTATTTTAATTTTAAATCCGTTACAAAAATGGATAAACTTTGTCATTGATAATAAACTTACACGGTAGCATCTAGCAGCATGTGAATAATGCCCCAAAGCCATATGGACAGCTCCAAGATGAGAGTGAGCTCGGGCTTCTCCAGCAGCGTCCCCTGCTTCTTGGCGAAGTGTCAATTCCTGAAAATCAACAAGCATGCTTCTGAAACTGAGACTTAAAGTAACCTAACTAGAAATAGTTCGCAAGTTAATTAATTTCTCAAATGATTTGATACATGTTCATAACTGTTCAAATATCAGTTGTAAAGTTAAAATGAAGATTTTAATATCTTACTTGAGTATGATGTCCTAAGGCAGCATCCAGTCTTCTCTGAAGCCTTCTTGCAAGACCTAAAGCACCACAAGCCGCAGCTTCCAATGATCTATCACGGGCCTGTCACAAAACGATTAATGATGCTTTTAGTAAATAAGAATTTCAAATGTTTACCTTTTTAGTTATAATATAAGGGTTATATTTACCTGTCTGGCGAATCCCAGTTGTCTTTGATACATTTTTACAGCTTCTTCTACGTCGCCCATTTTAATCAGTACATCTCCAATATTGCCCAAGGCCCTGAATTTGCCTTGTAGATGCTGTGTCATGTGTGCTATTGCGAGAAAGTATTTTTGACATTCTAAAGCAGTTTCTAAATTTCCCAAAGCAAGATGGGCGAGTCCAAGATTGCAATACGCTCTGCCCATATTCATTTTATCTTGGAGATCTTTGGCTAATGACAAGTCCTGATCGTAGTATCTGTACGAAAAATATAATCACGTTTAAATTAGTATCGTTTTTTTTTAATTTCTAGAACAGCTTAGGATATATTATGTTTTTTTACAAACCTGACCGCCTCTCTATAATTTCCCAAACAATAATGTGCATAACCCAAGAAGTGACAGGCTTTAGCCTCGGCTGTCACGTCACCTAGTTCTTGTGATAGCATCAAATGTTGTTCATAATATGGAACGGCTTGAGCGAATTCCCCTCTGGATGAGAGGCAATTTCCGAGATTTAGAAGGGCACATGCTTCTCCTGCTGTGTCTTTGAGTTCTCTTGCGATTCCTGATAAAAGACGCAACAGCATTAAACATATCTCTGAACATTTTGAACTATAAATGAGCGATGTGATATTTAACCTAGTTGAGGTAGCTATTCAATTAGTATTAAATCAGAAAACAAATTAAATGTGGTTACAAAAGAATTATCTACATAGATATTCCACCCACCTAAATGTGCTCTGTAATGAAACAAAGCCATATCATGAGCACCTAATGCTTGATATGCGACAGCCAAATTTCCATGCGTTGATGCTTCGGAACTTCTGTCATGTACTTCTTTGGATATCGTCAATTCTTGTTTGTGGTATTTTATGGCTTGTTCATAGAAACCGGCGGCTGAGTAAGCATTTCCAATATTACCGTATGCTCGTCCCATTCCTGCTTTATCCTATAAATGTATACCCATTTAGCTAATTTTCATAGTATCCCGAGTGTTTTTATATATTGTTCAAATGTTTCGTACCTGTAATTGTCTGGCAATAGAGAGATGTGCCTGATGTAGTTTAAGGGCAGCGTCGTGCTCTCCCAGTAGTTGGTATACGATACCTAAGTTTGAGCATGCGCGACCTTCTCCTACCTTTAATGAAAAAATCATGTTTATCATTTGCTGATTTTGTTAGGGCCTTTTCATGTAACACTTTAGTTTGACATCTTTATCTGAAGGGATTTGACGAGAAAAATAATTTGCACTATATTATCGGTGTAATTTTACGAGTTTTACTTTAACCACACAAACATATAAATAGTTACTTATTACCTTGTCTCTCGCAGCTAATGCCACGTCTAGTTGACGTTCGTGCCATTTTTTTGCTTGCCCGTAATCACCGGCACATCTGTAATAGATACAGTATTTCCCAAAATCAATTGTAAAGGTATTAATTGACGTATTTTAAAAAAAATATTTCACGTTAGCTAAATTATTTCTACTATCTATTCTATTCTACCAACGTGATCGTAATCCCCTTTACCTTGCTGCGTGTCCTAATCCGGCATAAGCTCTCGCTTCGATCGCTCTGTCGCCAAGATTTTGAGCTATCCTTAAAACGTTCTCATGATAGGCAATGGCCTGTGAAAAGTTTCTTCTGTAATGATAGGAAGATCCAAGATTCGAATACGCTCTTGCCTCTTCAACCTGCAACGGGTAATGATTGAGTAACATTTTTTTTACTGCCCTATACTGGTAGACGACCATACAGCCCACCTGATGGTGAGTGGTTACCGTCGCCCATGGACCCACGCCCAATACCAGGGGTAAATCCAAGCCGCTGTCTATCGTTATTAAAATAGTAATTTATTTTATTCATGCTTCAGAATTTGTCAATAGAAGTTTTTTTAGTCTAACTTATTTAAATAACTAACATTGTAGCTATTCTCGACTTAAGGTTAAATTTGTAATAATAATAGATAATACCTGATCACCAAGTCGTCTCGCTAATCTTAAGTGCTGCGTATGACAGTCCACTGCCGAGTCGAATTCGCCCATAGCTAAATACACAGCTCCAACATTTCCAATCTCCCTCGCCTCTTGTAATCTATCTCCCATTTGTTTCACTAATTGCACGCATTGCTTGTGACTCGCCAAAGCATTTGGATAATCACCGATTGCTGTGTAAACGTGTCCTAAGGAGGTTAGCGCGGCAGCAGCTGCTTGAGTATCCTATAAGAAACAAAGCACTTGATATATTATTTTAATTTGTACGGAAGTCATTGTGGCTTAAACCTTTGATTGCCATGTAGGTCACTGATGCCCTGCGTGGCGCACTAAATTGTCTATTTCTATTACTAAAGCGCCGGAATATCTACTAGAATCTAGAAAAGACGAATCTGAAGATAATGAGAATTAATCTATCCCTAATAAATCTAAAACATGCAAAGTTAAGCAAACCAGGCGCTCTTAGTAACAAAAATTCTCGTAATCACTTCAATGGGCCACGTAGGGCACCGGCGACCTACACGGCAGTCAAAGGGTTAATGGGGAAGATACACACGTGTGATGAGACCATGCCGGGGTTTAGATCCAACTGAAGGGTACAATTTTTTGGACTAACATGATAGGAGAATAACGTTATGAACAAATAGTATGAAACTTCTAAAACATAACAATTTGCGTATTAACTGGTGATAGGTTGTATTATTAGCAGGCAGGGTAGCTATGAGCTTGGGGCGAGCCAATCATGCGGTCAGGTACGAAGACAGCCGTTATGATAAACAAATTTGAACCTTAAATCATATTATATTTTTTAAGGTGTATGGCGGTGTTCACAGTGTGATGTCTCTGAGCCCCAATAATAACACTATATGAGTTTTTGCTTAAAATTTGGTTGTAGAAATCTGCAGTTATAAAAATCATCAGGTACTCGACTGCACGGGTAGGTACCACCGCCCCGCCTATTTCTGCCGTGAAGCAGTAATGCGTTTCGGTTTGAAGGGTGGGGCAGCCGTTGTAACTATACTGAGACCTTAGAACTTATATCTCAAGGTGTGTGGCGCGTTTATGTTGTAGATGTCTATGGGTTCCAGTAGCCACTTAACACCAGGTGGGCTATGAGCTCGTCCACACACCAAGGCAATAAAAAAAAAAGTATTTATTTTATTTAATTATTTATGTACACACAGAAAACAAGACATAGTACAGAGTAATAGGAAAATTATGTACAAAGGCACTATGTATATAATTTAAACACGGATCCCTTTATCGAAAACCAAACTAATTTCGGTCAACGGTACTAAATAAAGTTAGACGACATCCAACAATCTAACTAATTAAGTATGTGCGACATGAAATGATAACGCAGTGATTTAAATACCGACTAAAGCCTTGTTCGGACTAGGCGAGTATTTTAGTCGAGTACCAAGTAATTTAGTAGCTAAATGTGTCTGAGCACCAAAAATTTAGTCGAGTAGGTTAGTAAATAATTTAGTCAAGTCAATCCATTTTGTTCTATTTTTTCGGGGGAGTAGCGAGTAGTTTAGCTACTAAATTACTCGGTACTCGACTAAAATACTCGTCTAGTCCGAACAAGGCTTTACTGACCGGCGTATTCCATCTAAGGGAATTTCAACGTAGTGTGTTCTGCGTTAACTATGTATAATAATATGAATACTGAATCGAAAACGAATGTCTTTAAGACGTCAGTTGTAAGCCCTTGCTTATAAAAGGGCTTTACAAATATAATACTCGAATGTGTTTATCGGGTTTTATTACGTATGCATATTGTTTCTTTTGTTTATTCGTAAGCACAATAAACATTCTTGTGTCGAATATTTAACATGTTGGCACTCGCATCGCGGTGTACCTGCCGTCTTTTATTTATCGATTTAAAAGTAAAAAAACTAATGTAATACTTTATGTTGCTTTATGAATTATATATCGTGAGTTTGTAATATGATTTTCGTATTTATCTAAAAGACTATCGAGTAAATTTATTTTTATCATCGTAATAATTAGTGACTTAATTTATCGTTATAACATCGATAATGTTATTCAAAACGTTTTTCCAAATACTATAACATAAACTATTTGCCTAATTAGTAGATACGTCGCGTCGGTTGTACTCTTTTAAATAAATATTAAAAACTAGCTGACCCGGCAGACTTCGTAGTGCCTCAATCGATAAATAAAAGACCTAAACTTTTGTGTAAAATAAACTTAAAACAAACAAAATGAATCCATCCAACGGGGGACACATCAAAGGAAAAACAAAATTACTATTTTTATTTAATTCCGAGAATTTTCATATTTATCTAACTTTTAAACCTTCTCTGGATCTCCACAAATAATTCAAGACCAAAATTAGTCAAATTGGTCCAGCCGTTCTCGAGTTTTAGCGAGACTAACGAACAGCAATTCATTTTTTTATATATAGATTATGATTATATTACTAAAAAAGATTGTATTGAAGATATGGCGAAATAATAAATTCTAGACGGCAATTGAGACTAAAAGGTCTCATTAAAGCGAACTACTGTATCGATGACAGTTACAGATAATATGTTAATAACACTGTAATTTTATTCCAAATACTTAATAAAAACATGTTGAAGATCTCAAGAAAAATATGTTGAAGTATAAGCAATGACTAAAAATAATGTTTCAAATTATAATCAAAGCATAGAAAGAAATAACACAAGACACTTGATGTTTTCAAGATTAGTTTGCATATACCTAGTCAGGTCATAAATTCTGTCACATGTTTAATGTAAAATAATTGAAACAAGTTTATTCATTATGTAACCATTCATATACCAAAATGAACTTAACAAAACATAGATTCTTATGACACTAAAGTTTATTCAAAATGACCTCCGTGGTTTTGAATACAGGCCTTCAATCTGCGCGGCCAGTCGTCTATCGCAGCACGAACGAGGTCCATGTGAATATCGGCGGCTGTCTTAATCAAGGATGTCTTGAATGACTCCAAATTGGGATGAGGCTTTGAGCATGCCTTTTCCTCCAAGTGCTGCCATATCTTGTAATCTAACGGATTCAAATCTGGACTGGAGGAGGGCCAGTCTTCGTGCCGGATGAAGTCGATTTCACGCGCCGCCAGCCAGCCTTGTGTGCTCTTCGCTCTATGAGCTGGCGCCGAATCTTGTTGGAATACCCAGTGCCTGTTATTGAACATGGTATGAGAAACAGGTTCCACAAGGTTCGTCAGGACTATATTATTTTGATACACAACTGTATTCGTTTTTACACCTTTCTCACAAAAATGTACCTCTGTTAAGCCCCAATAAGAAACTCCCAACCATACCATGAGCGAGGATGGAAAATGACCTCGTTGGACACGCGGAATACGGTTGCTCGCTTCTTCACTACTGTGTGCGTACACCTTATCATTTTGTTTGTTGTAGCTCTCTTCTACGTTAAAAATTTTTTCATCCGAAAAAAGAATTTCCCGATATTTTTTTCCCGCGTACCGCTTCAACAAAGCGCGGCATCTCTTCAGTCTCAGGTCCATTAGACGAGCATTCAAACGATGTCCTGTTTTTCTTCGATATGCCCGAAGCCCTAAGTCTTCATTTAACACCCTTTTCACCGTGGTTCTGCTTAACCCCATCTGAAGGGCCTAATGTTTTTGCTTACGTTTGGGATTTCTTTGAATTTGCGCCTTCACAACTTTTATCACTGCTGGAGTCCTAACAGACCGAGGGCGACCACTTCTTGACTTGTCTGTCATCTTCATTGTATCGTTTGATGGTACGATAAACGAATCTTTTGGTTATATTAAAAATTTTCAGTATGTTAAAAATTTTAATTGGCGCGTAACCGCAACGATGCAACGCAATAACTGCAACATGGTCTTCTTTAAGCGTCCACTCCATATTTAAAAATGAGTAAAATTCTAAAAGTATACATTTTTATTTTCATGAACAATTCCAAATTCGAATTCAATAAACTTTTTTGTGGCCAGCATTCTAAAAGAAAAGTTTTTACTGTGTGGCAATACTTATGACCTGACTAGTTATAGGGTGTAGTATCACAAAGGGCTTATCAAGACAAAACGTGGCTTCACCTTAGTATCCACAATGTAGGTCATATTTTAAAAAAAACTTACGTCCGTAATACGTATCAATCATGAGTTAAAGCAAAGAATAAAAAAAAGTTAATTCAAATTTGTTTCATAGATGAAACTTCTTTCGGATTATCAATATGAAGACAAACTCAGCTTAGCTAAACTGAGATAATATTTTGACGTGTGGCAACATTTTGTGTTCCATTCGTTCATTTTAATTTTTAATCAGGTCCCAAGTTTAAAATAATAGGGGTTAAAGTATGAATTTTGAGTGAAACTTTTTTCAAATTGTACCTATAAAAAAGTACGATATTCGATTATCGACTTTCAGTTGTTTTTTTATTCAGCTTAGACAAGAAAGATGGATACTTCGAAATTTCGAGTGATTTTTGAATACGAGCTCCGACGCGGAACGAACGCTGCAGAAACAACTCGCAATATCAATGTTGCGTTTGGAGAGGGGACTGCTAAAGAACGAACGCACCGTGCGATTTTGGTTTAAACGCTTTCGTGATGGAAATTTTGATTTGAAGAACGAACCACGTGGAAGACTGCCCACACATGTGAATAACAATGAATTGAAAGAGAAGGTGGAAGCCGATCCGAGCCAAACTACCCAGGAATAGGCGATATGATTTAACGTTACCTTACCAACAATATTGACTTTTTTGCGTCAAATCAATAATAAAAAATTTATGAAAAATGGGTGCCTCATGATTTTACTGATCTTCAGCAAAAAACGCGTGTTGAAACTTGTGTTGCCTTGTTGAATTATCCTAAAGCAAAGTTTACCAATAAAAAGCTAATGGTAACTGTTTGGTGGTCTCAGCATAGTGTTATTCACTATAGCTTTCTCCGATCTGGTCAAGCAATAACGGCAGGTTGTCTACTGTGCCGAACTCCGAACAATGATAGCAAAACTTGCAGTGAAACAGCCCCGACTCATGAATCGACCTTCACCATTCGACCATCACAGTGGGAAAAAAATTACAGAGCGTCCAAACTTTTTAGGATTAATAAATTTAAGAAAAATAATACTGGCTCATAATCATACAGAAAAAAAAATAAAAAAAAATATAAATTCACTGATAAATAGAATCAATTTAAAAAAAAAATATCCGAAGTATCGTAGCCAATAGAATAATGGTCTTCCTTATCTTAGACCACTTTTTCTCTCAGAAATTTATTGATCTAGTGAGTCATAAAAATCGTGGCTTTGGTGCATGGCTGAGACCAATAAATGAATACTTAGTAGTGAACCAACTGAATCTTTTTTTTTGTTGTGTTGTTGGGGAATACTTCTAGGCGTAATAAATTTTTGTCTTCTAAGCGTATCTCAACAATTTTAACAAACCGTACCCGACTGAGTTGCAGAATTGCTTTAAGAATTAGTTGTAGACAAAAGCTTTTAATAATCCTTTTGTCAATAGTTAAAAAATAACATGATTTAGGATAAAGTAATATTCAGCTATTGACTTAATTTCAAATAATTTATAGGTACGAGCATTATGTCGGTTTGTAATAAATTTAAATTGGTTAATATCATATAATAATATCATAGTTTGAATGTTTTGTATATTTTTTTTAAAGAGAACTGAAGACAAAATAGAGAGAATTGTATATGACTCTTTAGAGGAAATAATGTGCTTGACGTTTGATAATGATGTTTCGAATACCGCACACAATGTCTTCATTACAAAACTAAGCGCAATGAAAATAAGCGGAGCTGGTTTTTGTTTTTAAAGTTTAATTACTTTTTTTTCCCTACCTATGCTGATTGCTTTGAGAGGCTATTTCAGCGTTAGGTCACCTACCGTGTAGGTGAGCTCTCGGGGCTCAAACCGAAGGTGTGGCTAGCACTGGCCCTAGCAAGACCAGTGATTCGCAAAATCTACCACCGGATCGGAAATAGCGACCCACTGAGATCCGGCGAGAAACTCAGTGGGCTGTGTCTATGGGTTAATTTACTCGCCGAGCCCTTCGTCGCAAACTTATTACTAAAGGTTATTTTCTACTATAGGTGGTGTCCTAGTGTTGATTTCTGCGATGAGGCCGATGATAAAATCCCGTAAGCATATTCATCAGGAAATACGTATATATTATATAATCCGTATTCACGAACATTTTTCATGTTGAACAACAATCGTGTAATAAAATTACTGTTTGTATATTACGGTTGGTTGAGACGGCTAGGTACCATCACACTGCCGGTTTTGCCGTGAAGCACTAATGCGTTTCGGTTTGAAGGCTGGAGTTGCCATTTTACCTAATTAATAGTGGGTGGGCTGTGAGCTCTTTCATCATCTAAACTAAAAAATGTGCGTAAAAGTAGTACTTACTGTAAGTCCACCTAACTTGGCCACTTCTATCTAATAATTGTATCTTCCGGTTTGAAGGTCAGTAAAGTCGTTATATAATGTTATTAAGAATCGGACATCATGTTTTTTTTTGCTTTCCCCATCCCATCCCCATTTCATCCTATTCCAGCTACGCCCGGACGGGTAGGTGAGCTCACGGGCTCAACCTGAGAGAATTTGCTAATACTAGCCCTAGCAAGCCGACATCATGTCTATGGGGGTATATGATAGGTCCAGAAAAAATATTGCAAAAAAAATACACTACAAATTTTAACTATCATATTAACAAGTATATTTTCTTGCTACCTATGTACGTTGTAGATTTAACATTGGTTTTACTTGTTTTTATATTTTTCGTTACGAAAACAAATTAGCTTTATCAATGACGGTCGCTTTTGATATTGGCGTCCGTTTGAGATAAGGTTTTATGCGCGTCTTGTTTCTCGGTTACTAGTAATGACCATCAAGATTGATTTAATAAAATCATGAGTACAAAACGTTTAGCCGATCTTCAATGAACTCCATATTCGATTTAGTGTTACACAGAGCGGTAAGAGAAATTTTGATAATAACGTTTTCGGCTATCGTGAGGAAAGGTTGCCTCAAGACCATGCAGATTGCAGAAACGTTAGCTGTGTTACTTGTCTGGGTATATAACGACATAACGTTATTTTTTTGTAACTATAGACACTAGGTACTTCTAAGACTGCGAGATTAATTATAGGAACTAATAGGAAGGTTTATTAGGAGCCTTCTAGAATTATGTAAATTGCGTATTTATTTTGCAAATGAAGCATCAAATTGTTATGTTAAAAATAAAAGCAAAACATACAGTTATGGACGGTACAAAATAAATAAATATTGAAAATTGTAAAAATAGTTTAGTTCTCAAAGGGATACGCAGAATTTTTTTTTTATAACAATACGCCACTGTTAATGCTAAACGACCATGTATTCGTTTGATGGGTAGGGTATCCCATATTATATTGATGTAATTGGGAATCAAATATTGGTAAGGAAAGGTTGGGAATTTCCCGATCCGTGAGTATGTGGAATAATATTTAAAAAATAATTGGAGCTTCGAGAAGTTTTAGTATTAAAAAGATCGGTGTGCTTAGTGCGAGTTTCTTAACGTTCTCGATAGCGTAAAAGTTAGCTCAATTTTGTATGCAGCTGGAACAGCGCTCCTAGCGGCAAACGTACGCAAACGATCCCATTTCATACAAATATGAGCTAACTTTTACGCTATCGAGACCGTTAAAAAACTCGCACTAAGCACACGGACTTAAAAAAATTAAAACACCCGTAATTCAGGTTGAGAAATAATTAGAATGGGGCTCACAAATCATTAAATTTATTTCAAGTAGGATAATCAAAGAACTGAAATCGTGTGCGCGGTAATTGGAATGCGAGCCTTTTAGCGCGATAACACCTGTACGGAGCGAGCGATCCCAGGCATCCCCTAATGAAGCCTAGCTAGCTTCACATGTTAATGTCAAATTATTCGCGCTTTATGCCGACCACATACCTGGTAATTTTACTGCAGATGAAGAGTCGTGAAGATTTTAATATTGAGTACATATTGTGAATAATATTCAACAAACGAATTTAAGGTTTGAGCTAGGTATTATTCCTTTGTAATTCTAAAATAACTATACTCGAGACCTTAGAACTTATATCTCAAGGTGGGTGGCGCATTTACGTTGTGGATGTCTATGGGCTCTAGGCTTGTGTAGTACATGTACTATGTACTAAAAGGAATTAATTCCCGACACTGAACGGAACGAACTATTCCTTTTCCTTTTTAAGACATCGTTCATTTAGTACTCTGTCGTACGTGAAACACGGAACGCGAGCGCGACTGATTTTGACCGAATGAGCGGCAACGATATGGTATGGTATCGGTGCATGAAAGAGTGAGACGCATGATAATATTCATTTGCCAAATTTGATCTCTGATAATTCTGATTCATCAAGCAATTTTGAACTTTATGTTTATATATTTACTGATTATTTTAATTTTTTATTTTGTATAAACATTTTGCGAAATTGTCTTTATTTTTTAACAATTTTTTTTCAAATATGTTTTTAGGACTCGATTTCCAAGCTAGTAAAATTAAATCATAATTAACTTTATTTACATTAGTTTAGAGTATATTTTCATCAGTAAATTTGACACCGGAATGAAATGAACTAAAATGTTAAACATTAATCTAGTACACTACCTACGTAATATTTTAGTACAAACAAACATTTAAAAAAAAAAAACTATTTATAGAACAGAAACGATTATTAGATTTAAAAAAAATAAGTCTTAAAAACTATCATATTACAAAACTTAATATAAATATAAAAAATAAAAATAAAAAAAGCATGATCTATCTGAAAATTAAATGATTGTAATTATTTTGATTTTTAAATACGCCATTCTGATTCTAAAATAACCCGACAAATATCTATAAAATTTCGATATCTTATATAATGCATTAAGAAAAAAATATCACAGATATTTTAATGTCTAAATAACTTAATGAAAAAAATAAACGGGTATAGATTAGAATGACAGTCCTAAACCTGCAAAGTATGAACTATGAAGGAAAATCAAAATATAATTCACTATTCGTTCAGTGTACTAAACTGTACTAAATGTACTAAAATATTGAATAGAATTCAGATAGAACAGTTCTAAGCCTGCGAAGTATGACGAAAATAAAAATATGATTCTTATTCGTTCAGTGTACTAAATTGTACTAAATGTACTAAAAGACTGAATTAGGACATCTGACAAATTGTCCTAGTACGGATCGCTCCGTTCAGTGTCCGAGCAAGAACAAGCCTAATGGGCTCCAGTAACCACTTAACACCAGGTGGGCTGTGAGCTCGTCCACCTATCTAAGCAATAAAAAAAAAGTGCAGTTTTTTTAAAGTAAATTTCGAGTTTAGCAAATAGTTTGAGGACGTGTAAATGTTAAATATAAACACTGTTCATAATATTAAAATTGTCGATAACTTTAGGTAAGCAGTTCGTTTCAATGTTGCCATTGTCATTGGAGAACATCGTAGTTTAGGACTAAAATATGAAAACAATTGAATACCTATTTACATTAAAATGTGTTTGTCATTTTTTTTACGTCTATATAAGAACATGAGCAACGTTAAATTCCTGGCAATCTTGTGAAGAATCGACTTCACGCGATAATTCTTTTGATTGTAATAGCATCTGCCGAGACGAGAGGTGTGCGCAGTGCTCACCCTGTCATGTAATTATTCCGCCATTCTCAGATTACCGATGAATGAATTCCAATGTTGCCAGCATTACGCGGCTACTTTTATAACCTGGTAAGTTTTTGTTAGCCTCCGTCCGAGTGGAACGAGGCTTGTTTTTACGACTATTTGTTCTTTAAATTCGTTACTACGCATAGCTTATATTGAATAAAATAAATTCTTAATTGAAATTGTAACAAAATACGTAGGTACTTTTTATTATGCACGAGTACACCGATAAATACATCGGTGTTAAATATATTATAATGTATATTGAATAAGTTTTATTTGAATAGCATTTTTGAAAACATTTTGCTCAATTTAGTGAAAATGGACGGTTAGAAAAGCTGATAATAGGAACTTTAAACGTTATTACATAACATGTCATATATACATAACTAGCGACCCGCCCTCGCTTCGCTTCGGAAACTGTAATTTATTATTGATTTCTCCACTATTTAGTGGATGTTATTGTACATATAAACTTTTCTCTTCAATCACTCTATCTATTAAAAAAAACCGCATCAAAATCCGTTGCGTAGTTTTAAAGATTTGAAAATACATAGGGATATAGGGACAGAGAAAGCGACTTTGTTTTGTACTATGTAGTGAAGAAAGAATGTTTTCGCTGGTCGCAGATATGACGATTCACGTTTACCTCGCGTTTATTATTCGTTCCTTCATTTCCATTATTTAAAAGATTAAAGCTTTATGGGGACCACAAACATTGGAAAGTACTCGAAACATATTTTATAACGTTCGGCAAGAAATTATTACATATAATATAATTGTGTGTCCGTCTTATGAATTACTGAATGTCACATGTATATATCGTGGAGAACGACTTTATAAGACACTGTTATCAACAAATAAGTGTCATTATGACTAAAAAAGTGTGTGTGTCCGCTCCGACGCACGACTGGAGTTTACTGGATATAAAAAATTAAACGAAACAATACGAGAAATAGTTCTATATTACGACAACACGATACACTACAGATTATTAACAAATTAACGAGACACAAAACAAACGACTAACAAATATATGAAAATACAATAACGAGAGAAACGCGCGATCAGTACGAGGCTTTGTGGCGGACTGCCGGCGCATGTACTAGCATGTCACACGAAATGCGCATAACGCATTTCGTGTGACATGCTAGTACGATTTTGGTCCCCATAATTTTCATACCCCGGGCCTATATATGTAAATCGATTCTAAAGGAGTAAACTCCAAAAAATAAAAACATTTAGGTTAAGTACGTCGTGACACCAAACTTGCATATTGAAGGGCGGAACGTGCACAGAGTTGAACTGAGAACAAAACTGTGGGCTTATCCTTGTTGTTGAGGATAACTTAAGGATGACTCGATGAGAATAACTTTAGGTTACCAACGATATGGTAGGAAAAAAAATTATAATTAAATTAAGCAGATTAGACATTCTTTTTTTTTTTTATTGCTAGATGAGTGGACGAGCTCACAGCCCACCTGGTGTTAAGTGGTTACTGGAGCCCATAGACATTTACGACGTAAATGCACCACCCACCTTGAGATACAAGTTCTAAGGTCTCAAGTATAGTTATAACGGCTACCCCACCCTTCAAACCGAAACGCATTATTGCTTCACGGCAGAAATAGGCAGGGTGGTGGTATCCACCCGCGCGGACTCACAAGAGGTCCTACCACCAGTAATAAAATCCTAAAATATGTTACACTACAAATACTCAGGTTAGTTTTTAAACACATCTAGTTTATTGTTATTGTTGCGTATAGCAATGAGCGGAAAGTTCATTGCACAAAATAAAATTTAATTTTTAAATTATGCAAAACAATACATTTTATCACGAGGTGTGTGTTAATAAACATGATCACTGCGTGTGCGGGTGCGCCGGCAGCGATCAAAAGGACAAATAAAAAGGAGGTTTTACTATCTCTGGTTTTACTTTTAAAGTGCAACACGTCCGTCGGTTCGCGGTGACATTCGACGAGAACGAAACTTAGCTTTAGTTGCAGAGCAAACACAACCAACTGTTTACGTTTGGATGTTCGACGTTTTCGAATGGAGCACAACGCTGTGTTATTTCCGTTCTTCATATAAAAATGGTATTAGTGTGGTATTTTTGGTATTCAATGTATGCATATTGTTTATTGTGGTTTCGAGATTTCAAAGTAAAGTAGATTATGTTTTACTGGATCCTAAATTGAGGCAGTCAGCGCAAAAGTGGCCTAAGCTTACCATAGTTATTATGGAGCAATGAGGCTTAAGTTTTCATTAATTTGAATTTGAGTAGACAAAAAAACTATACGCACAAAAATAAGGCTTACAAAGCCATCTGTTATCTATGGGTGAAACTATGGATAGGCCGGTTTTGAATTAAAATTTATTATATTTTAAATAAATTGCAATATACATAATTATAAACATGATTTTGAAAAATGGTGGGTTAGGCCACTTTTGCCCGGATGGCCTTCATTATACTTCACAAGAGCAAATCAGGAACTCTTATCAGTCAAACTAATATTTTCTTTGAGCAACTTAATAGGCTACTAATATGATATATTATGTATTAGTGATAAATCTTTTAAATTACTGAATATTGTGTAGAAATAATGATTTAATATTATATTTGTAATTTAAGTCTCTAATTATTGTATATTTTTGTATTGATCTATCTAAGTAGTGTTAGTCATAGTACATCGAACGAGATCTGCCGTGTTCTTTTTAGGAATTTCCGTATGTGAAAACGGATGGAAAATGCCGCCAATTGTTCAAGTAATACGTGCATATTGACCGATTTTCAATGTCTATTGTTTTTTGGTTTGCCATAAAGTGTGGTTTCTCTAAATATAAATATAATGATTCATTTTTTCTTGCATAGATCATTGAACTAGCTCACGATATTATGACAATGTGAACGCCGCCACTTACCTTTCAAATTCTCAGTTGTATTGTACAACAGAAGTCCCACCCTACAGACCGGAACGCATGTAACCGGTGGCATCTAGTCGTGCCCTTAACACGCTACCGCTAATCACGCAAATCTTATAAATTTCGCGGATATTTTTCCTTCATTATCAACTTTTAATACAAAAAAATTGTGGTTTTTCTATAAAACGACTAGCTGACCCGGCAGACTTCGCAGTGCCTCAATCGATAAATAAAAGACCTAAAGTTTTGTATAAAATAAACTTAAAAGAAACAAAAGGAATCCGTCCGACGGGGGACACATTAAAGGAAAAACAAAATTGTTATTTTTATTTAATTTCGAGCATTTTAATATGTATCTATCTTTTAAACCTTATCTGGACTTCTACAAATAATTCAAGACCAAAATTAGCCAAATCGGTCCAGCCGTTCTCGAGTTTTAGCGATACTAACCAACAGCAATTCATTTTTCTATATATAGATATATAGATTTTATTCCTTCATTATAAACTTTGAATACTAAGTTAATCGCGTATCTTAATACACTGGGCGCCTAAACACAATGCGTTAATGGCGTGAACATTTTATAATTGATGTTTAGAGTCATCACGATGCATCATGTGACTAATAATAGTTGTGTATTAGTGGATGATGTGGTTGTCCTTCATCGAAATGCCGTTACGCGTAACGAGGTCCCGTTCGGGAGAGTTTTGTAAAGGTTTTTAGGCAGGCACTGGAGAGACATTCGAGAAGTGATTACTAGTTTAGCGAGCGAGAAAGGTTAATAAGATTAAAAGGAAACAAGCTGTTGAACTTGAAGCAGCGATATGAAATCATATTGTAGTGTTATTTAGCGGAAAGAAAGTATATATTTTTTGCTTTCTAAGTGGGCTAGCTGATGGACTACTCTAGTGTCAAGAGGTCACCGGAGCCCATAGATATTAACAACATAAATGCAACTACCCAGCTACCCAGCTAGAGACACAAATTCTGAGTTTCAGTTTTATAGTACGGCTACCCCATCCTTCGAACCGAAGCATTACTCCTTTATATAGAATATAATATAACCTAAAGAAACACTGAATTAACAAAATAAAATAATACACATAGCTTTGTTCCTCGCGTTCCCGGTAAAAATCTCTTATTTATTTGTCTACTGTGACAAAGGAACCACAGTTTAGACATAATTACATATATTTAATTTTAAGCTTGTATTGTTCTTTGAAAATAAATTTTAATAAATTTGAATTAAAAATAGTGTAAGAAAAAATGATTTTATTGTAAAAAAGCGTGGGGTGCTTTTCAGGATATTATCAAAAATACCCTTCTACTCATATCTGTTCATAATATATTTATAACTACTGATACCATGCAGCCCACGTTTTTTTTTTTTTTTTTTACAATAAAATCATTTTTTCCTACACTATTATTTATTTATTATTAAACTATTATTTATTTTACATTTTATAGTTAAATTTAAATTTTTAAATTTTTTTTTAAATATTGTATTGTCATCGGTCCTTAATAAGTATACCAAATTTCGAGTTAATCCGACGTTTTGAAGGGGGTCAAAATCATGTTCTAAGATTCCGTTACATACATACGTCTGAAGCTAATAAAAGCGTATTGAAAAGTTAGCACATACCTTGCATTTCATGGCCAGTACCAGTTGATATCTATGTGCTGTCAAGGCGTCTTTGTAGGAGCCTTGGCTAAAGTAAGCCGCCCCGAGATTGCCGTGAGCGCGGCATTCTCCTGCCGTGTCCCCCAGTGATTTCGCGACAGCCAGGTCTTGCTGCATGTAGTTGATGGCAGCGTCCAGTTGGCTCAGCGCCCAGTGAGCTGATGATAATGCACTGAATACCGACCCTCTGCGGAGACCAACCGTTTTTTTTTTAGTATGATTAAATATTTATTAATTTGAGTTTTTGGGATATTTCATCAGTATTTCCCCTTGCAGTGTGTACATTAATGAAATTTGAATGTGTTTTAAATAAAATTACATTAAAAAATTAAATTCAAAACGAGACCGTTTCAAAACTCCAAGGGAAAGGGAAATGAATACTATTATATTTATTCAAATGTTTTGTTTGTGATAAAAATAAGAACATTCATCATTTTTGAGATAAATATTTTTTTATTGACATTGCGGTTGATAATAATAATAATAATAATTATTTTTTATTACTTTCGATGGGTGGACGAGCTCACAGCCCACCTGGTGTTAAGTGGTTACTGGAGCCCATAGACATCTACAACGTAAATGCGCCACCCATCTTGAGATATAAGTGCTAAGATCTCAAGTATAGTTACAACGGCTGCCCTACCCTTCAAACCGAAACGCATTACTGCTTCACGGCAGAAATAGGCAGGCTGATGGTACCTACCCGCGCGGACTCACAAGAGGTCCTACCACCAGTGAATAATGAATCATACGATTTTTTTCCTTCACAAATAAATTAGTAGATACTAAAGAATTACGTTTAGATAGAATGAAACGCAATGGGCCGACACTTTAATTAAAACTTAATTTTTCCCTACGAGTATAACTTATTTGAAAATTGACATTACGAACAAGGTATAAAATTACAACATTTACCGTAAATGTTTAATTACGATTCCAAATTATCCATTACTTAACGGGAAGACATTAAGATTTATCAGAAGACCGCCTTACGGGTTCAACAAATTGAAGCTCTCTTCAAGTGAGATAAAAAGGCTTACGACAATAACGAGCACATTTCAGTAATTATTTCCAGCAAAAGCAGTATATTATATAAAATACGTTGAGAAATTATAAGCACACAGATCAATGCGAAGCATAGCTTTATTTTACATCGTAAAAGAGATAAATGCAAAAGGAAGGCATTAGTAGACGAAGACCCACTAAGCTCTTGCCCAAACGTCCGGTGCCCAATTGAGGTAGCGGGTTACCACCATCAATACTGAGCAGACTCAAAGCCCACCCCGAGGATGCTCAACCGCCGGAGTGGTTGGGAGGAATCCACGACTTTGTTTGAATAAGTACTTAGGTATATTATATTTAATTTATTGCGAGACTAGAATCGTTGAAATAAACTATTGAAGTCGTCGTGGCCTAAAGGATACGACGTCCGGTGCATTCGTGTTGAAGCGATGCACCGGTGTTCGAATCCCACAAGCGGGTACAAATTTTTCCAATGAAATACGTACTCAACAAATGTTCACGATTGACTTGTACGGTGAAGGAATAACATCGTGTAATAAAAATCAAACCCGCAAAATTATAATTTGCGTAATTACTGGTGGTAGGACCACTTGTGAGGTGGGTGGCGCATTTACGTTGTAGATGTCTATGGGCTCCAGTAACCACTTAACCCCAGGTGGGCTGTGAGCTCGTCTATCCATCTAAGCAATAAAAAAAAAACATTACATAGAAATAAGTCGTCGATTTACTGATATCAGAATTTAATGAAGCTGTAAATGTATCATAACCATATTTATCTAGCACTTTACTGGTGGTAGGATCTCTTGTGATTCCGCGCGAGTAGGTACCACCACCCTGCCTATTTCTGCCGTGAAGCCGTAATGCGTTTCGGTTTGAAGGGTGGGGCAGCCGTTATAACTATACTTGAGACCTGAGAACTTATGTATATCTCAGGGGGGTGGGGCATTTTACGTTGTAGATGTCTATGGGCTCCAGTAACCACTTAAAATTAGGTGGGCTGTAAGCATATCTAAGTAATAAAAAAAATAAAAACTTGGGAAATACCTCATGAAATTCCAACAAAAGGTAAAAAACTAAAGAATACAAATATTACAAAAGGTAAATAACAGATAAACAAAGACTACCCACTTCCGAGAGGGCCGCTCAACGGTAGACGCGATCCTTCGCGTGCGGGCCCTCTCGGAGGAGGCCGTCTCCAGGGGTGGGGTGGCTTTGGCGGTGTCGCTCGATATCGCCAATGCATTTAACACCCTGCCCTGGTCCGTGATAGGGGGGGCGCTGGAACGACATAGAGTGCCCCCCTACCTTCGCCGGCTGGTGGGTTCCTACTTAGAGGACAGATCGGTCACGTGTACCGGACATGGTGGGATCCTGCACCGGTTCCCGGTCATGCGCGGTGTTCCACAGGGGTCGGTGCTCGGCCCCCTTTTGTGGAATATCGGGTATGACTGGGTGCTGAGAGGTGCCCTCCTCCCGGGCCTGAGCGTAATATGTTACGCGGACGACACGTTGGTCGTGGCCCGGGGGGGGAGTTTTGCTGAGTCTGCCCGTCTTGCTACGGCTGGGGTGGCGCATGTCGTCGGCAAAATTAGGAGATTGGGCCTCGGCGTGGCGCTCAGTAAATCCGAGGCCATGTGGTTCCACAGGCCCCGGAGAGTGCCACCTGTCGATGCCCATATCGTGGTTGGAGGCGTCCGTATCGGGGTCGGGGTGCAGTTGAAGTACCTCGGCCTCATTCTGGACAGTCGTTGGACCTTCCGTGCTCACTTTCAGAACCTGGTCCCTCGTTTGTTGGGGGTGGCCGGCGCGCTAAGCCGGCTTCTGCCCAACGTCGGGGGGCCTGACCAGGTGACGCGCCGTCTCTATACGGGGGTGGTGCGATCAATGGCCCTATACGGGGCGCCCGTGTGGGGCCAGTCCCTGGCCGTGGGGGTGGCGAGGCTGCTGCAACGGCCGCAACGCACCATCGCGGTCAGGGTCATCCGTGGTTATCGCACCATCTCCTTTGAGGCGGCGTGTGTACTGGCTGGGACGCCGCCTTGGGTTCTGGAAGCGGAGGCGCTCGCCGCTGACTATAAGTGGCGGGCTGAACTTCGTGCCCGGGGCGTGGCGCGTCCCAGCCCCAGTGTGGTCAGAGCACGGAGGGCCCAATCTCGGCGGTCCGTGCTGGAGTCGTGGTCCAGACGGCTGGCTGATCCTTCGGCTGGTCGTAGGACCGTCGAGGCGATTCGCCCGGTCCTTGTGGATTGGGTGAATCGTGACAGAGGACGCCTCACTTTCCGGCTTACGCAGGTGCTCACTGGGCATGGTTGTTTCGGTGAGTTCCTGCACCGGATCACAGCCGAGCCGACGGCAGAGTGCCACCATTGTGGTTGCGACTTGGACACGGCAGAGCATACGCTCGTCGCCTGCCCCGCATGGGAGGGGTGGCGCCGTGTCCTCGTCGCAAAAATAGGAACCGACTTGTCGTTGCCGAGTGTTGTGGCATCGATGCTCGGCGACGACGAGTCGTGGAAGGCGATGCTCGACTTCTGCGAGTGCACCATCTCGCAGAAGGAGGCGGCGGGGCGCGTGAGAGACGCACAATCCCGCCGCCGTCGAGCGGGGGCCAGGGAGGCGGATTTCGCCCAAGCCCTGGCCCTCTAAGTGTTTCGGGTCCCCCTCACATGTCGGTCTGGGGACCGGCGAGGGGGGCCTAAGAAGACGACGTGCAAGCTGCTCTGCACGCGTTTTACGCAAGAGCATCCGGGTGATGGAAGGCCGGCTATCCTCGACCCACGCTGGTTCTGGCCCAGCGGGGTATTCCGTAGGGTAACCCACTCTAACCGGCGCCATCTAGGCGGGCTTCGGACAGTCTGCCGACCGAGAGGGCTGGTGGTCGTGGCGCCGACGACCGCCAGTCCGGCGTCCCGAGGGGGAGGGTGATGGGAGAGATGTGCTCCGCACTAAACGCTTCACTTTCCCCCCTTTGCCTTGTCATGAGTTCTGTCTCATGCGAGGTTTGGACGTTGGTTGTTGAGCGACAGGAGGTTTTAGTCAGTTCGACTCTGACATACCCCGCCCAGTATCCCCAGAAAAGGGCGGAAGTCCGGCGATTTCCTCCTGACCAAAAAAAAAAAAAAAAAAAAAACCCACAAACCTATTTACAAATAGACACTTCCCACCCGGCCAGCGCGCCCGTGATCGCTAAATAGCTAGTGTGAAACCGATTAAAATAATCCGAGATAAATATTTTAATTCGTGGCCAGCCTAATGAATCACGTCACCCGTCAACCCTGGCAAAGGCGCGTTGTAATGCGACGTCACACTACGTCACCTCGGAGAAAACGATTTCGTATTCCGTAATTGATACTTTAAGGTTTAGAAAATTGATTTATTTTTCGGAGTATAGTATTGCAATAGTTAATCAATAAATATGGTTCTTCGATTTTTTATCTTCAGTTTTTTTTTAATTCTTAGTCAGCCGACTTAACCTAATAGGTGTATGGCTCTAATAAAGAATAAAAAAAACTTAGTCTAAGTTCAGTATAGTTACAACGGCTTCCCTTCAAACCGAAACGCATTACTGCTTCACGGCAGAAATAGACAGGGTGGTGGTACCTACCCGTGCGGACTCACAAGACGTCCTACCACTAGTAGATTGGCAGAGGAAGTTCAAGTGTCACCTGTTGTTGAATGCTTTTCACAGTTCGTTGACATACAAATAGATTTAACTGACATTGAGACATGAGGTCAAATTTTCAATTGAAGATGGCGGCTTTTTTTTGTGGGTAAGCAAATTTGAGCGACATTCTCCACAACTAATATACAATATTTGTATAAACATTCTTAATTTAAATCCTAGAAGAAAGCTGATTCATTTGCCTTGAAAAAAGAATAAGAAGGTTTTTTTTAAATGGCAACACATATCTTAAATAGAAGTACTCACATAGTTTCATTTTTCTTAAAGAGATCAGTATAAATTTTGGTAACTATTAACTCACGTAGATTAAGGCATTAAATTACTTAAATATACTATATATGTTCTTAATTACGCAAATCTACTTCACTAGTCGTTTATACTATCATAATTTAAATCAACACAGTGATGACCCTAAGTTAATCGTATCGCTATACCATTTTAATCTCGTCATCTGTCAACGAGGATGGTATCTTTAAAAAAAAACTGGCACCTATTTTATATATGTAGTATCGTTACAGAATAGGGCCGTATCGGTTCGCTTCGATCCATCAAGTGCGAGATAAGATCTAGTCGAGGTGTGGGTTTCGACGCCGCTTCGATTCACTTTGGCCCGAGTTAAGGTGACAATTTTGGATGAAAAGAGTCACTTAATGTCCCCGAAATGTATAGAGACGACGCGGCTTATTCAATCAACGTCTCGTACGATGGAAACCTGTTTAAACGTTACAATGTTTATAATCCGGACCAGAGCGGAAAAGCTATTTAATCTTATACCTTTAAACGAGCAATTCTTATATATATGTAATCTGAATCTTGGAAACGGCTCAAACGATTTTCTTAAAATTTAGTATACAGGGGATTTCGGGGGCGATAAATCGATCTAGCTACGATTTATTTTTAGAAATTGTTGTTTTTTTCGTGTTTTCAATAATCAACTTTATCGATAATCAACTTTGACTCTTCTCGACATCTATTGGCGAATAATAATACTATTTTTCTTAATTGAGAGCAACTAACTGCTTTAAAGACACAACAAGATGGCGTCATATAAAAAAAACCCGAGTAAAGCTCGGTCATCATCTAGTTTGAATTTAAATACCAATTCGGTCTTTGTTAAATAATTTTATTGTTTCGTGTTCGTTTTTTTTTAATGACTTATCCCGTGCAGAAAATACCTGATCTTTATCAAATACCACTACTTTTGCATTCGTATCGAGATCAAGAGATTAAAATGATAAATTTAATTATAATCAATGATTTCGTTAAAATCATAATAAAATTTAGTTATAAAAGAATTCATTCATTCAATTCACTATGCGTTTTAGTAAGAAGTCGGTAATAAAACTAAAACAAATCACTTCAAGATTACCGTTTCTGGAACGCCTGTACATTAAGTATCAAGTAGATAAGGTGTCTTATATTAAAATAAATTTACAGTATATTTCAAATGATGTGTAATCAGTTTGACTTAAGCGATCATTAGTACGGAATCTGGAAGTGGGCTTCTTCAGACGTACTTTATGTAACCGATCGATTTCACAATTTCATTTTGTAGAACCTTCACATTACAGACAATTCGTTAAGAAATCAAAGAATAATCTGTTATTATATTATTTCTAGAGATTCGATTATTTATAGGCAAACCTTTTTTATTCATTTTGTAGTTTATATGAAAACGATTTGTGAAATATATCTATCTATCTCTATATATGTAGGTATATAAAAATGAATTGCTGTTCGTTAGTCTCCCTAAAACTCGAGAACGGCTGGACCGATTTGGCTAATTTTGGTCTTGAATTATTTGTAGAAGTCCAGAGAAGGTTTAAAAGATAGATACATAATATGAAAATGCTCGAAATTAAATAAAAATAACAATTTTGTTTTTCCTTTGATGTGTCCCCCGTCGGGCGGATTCCTTTTGTTTCTTTTAAGTTTATTTCATACAAAACTTTAGGTCTTTTATTTATCGATTGAGGCACTGCGAAGTCTGCCGAATCAGCTAGTGATCAATGAAAATAATTGTGCATTCTTAAATTCAAATTGAACTACATATGTACATATATTCACTAATTATAGTTGTAGATTTTATGAAGACACTCAAAACGTTTCAAAACAGATTACAACACGAAAATCGTCAGTAAAAAGGATTACACGAATTTCATTGAACAAAATTTAACTGACATAAATTGAACTAAAATACGTGTCGAAGTTACTTGTACGGTCGTACAAGGAGAAATGCCAATCGTTAGGTCCGCCGGGTCATTAACGGTGGTTTTAATAGTCCCATAAACAGTCCGCCCTCCATACAGAGATGGGAAGATCCTCAACTGTATTTCGGGAATGTACACGTACGTACCCCGAAGTCGATGTTTCAATTGGTTACAATTTGTTCTTATTTATTACGCTATTGATATTGCAGTGTTCCGTGCGACGTTCTCGTCAATTTCACCGATCGTTTTTTTTTTCTTTTTCTTAACATAAAACCGTCGAAGACAACAGACAAGTATCTATAAGATATATAAGAGGGGTTCTCTTTTAAATTTGTTGAATATCTTTATATTAATACGTGAAGCAGAAACTTAGTATCCCTTTTTACGAAAATTGCGCGGACGGAGGAGTTTGAAATTTTCCACACTTAAAGAGAATATAGAGAAGAAGTGCACAATGCTAATATATTTTTTTAAGATAATGCATAAAAGATATATGAAATTAATAAAGAAAACATTATGTATTTGACGCACACACGCATACCATTTATTGTCAAACTTTTGTTCTTGACGTCTGTTGTCAAATTGAGAATAGATTAAATATTGTATGTCTTTATTAATATTTTTCTATAGTTTAGTCTTGGCGAAATCTGTGGTTATAGAAGTATAATAGTCTCTGAAAATAGAATCTTAATAGTGTACAAAATTAAAATTTCAATTAATAATAGACCACTAGTTTCTTTAAAACTGAGCGCTATATTGGCATATCTATATTTAGCAGCATTATCTCTCACATGAACTTCATCTTTTTATGGATGGCATTTATTTGTACATTCAATAAAAAGGTTTAATGAAGCACGAAAACATAAGAAACTAGCCGAAGTGTGAAAAATGCAAGCTGAATTCCTTTTACCAAGTTAGTGAAGTCACAAACAACAATTTGGAATGCAGCGGCCGATTCCAGACAAGTAACCTTTATGGTAGCCATTTACGTTATATTATAAATAGATACTGTAAATAAATCGATGAGTGTTAATATGAAAATTGGAAAATATTTTTAACAAATTATCTATACTACTATTATAAAGAGGAAAAATTTGTTTGTTTGTTTGTATTGAATAGGTTCCGGAACTACTGAACCGATTTGCAAAATTCTTTCACTGTTTGAATGCTACACTATTCCCGAGTGACATAGGCCATAATCTTTTTTGAAAAAAATTAAGCATCCTTACTAAAACTCCAATAATGTAACCCACAGTGTGAAAAAAGGTTACCTAAAATATTCTTTACATCGCGTGACCTGCGAAAACTATTGATGATACAATAAAATAATGTACTAAGACTTTGTAGAACACATTATTATTTACAAAAAGTATCACGACAGCATATGTCTAACTATTATACTTATGCCACAATAAGTGTTCTTTTATTTAAAAAAATAAAATAACGTCAAATATCGTTGAAATTTTTATTAAAGACCCGAGCGGAGCCGGAGCGGGCCGCTTGTTTATCATAATTTTGTTTTTTGTTAATGTTCTTTAACGGATTTTTTTTGTACTATAGCTTTTTTTATTGCCCTTGTTGGTATACAAGCATAGGGCCCACCTGTTGGTGAGTGGTTACCGTCGCCCAATGCCAGGAGCAGAACCAAACCGCTGCCTACCGATATCAGCATTTGCATTCATAAGCCACTCGACACTTTCGATTTATTAAAACTGTTCAGATAAAATTTACCGCGTCTTCATTTCTACGGTCCGCGCAATAATATAAATCAAATCGATATAAATAAATGCCTTTAAGAAGAGGCTACGGTTCCTTTTTAGTAAATATAAATTATAAGACTGTCAACGGTTACATACCGCATGTGATTAAAAATAATGTTACAATCAACCGAATAAGCCGTATCCGAAGACATTTGTCTTCTTCTTATTAACTCTGAAAGGGTACGAGGCGTGTTAATGGCGCGAAATTGTTATTAAAGTATTGAGATCGATCGGTTGATACTCGCTGTATGTACAATATTTCTTTTACTTCTCATTTTAATAAACAATAATAAGTGGTTTCTTATTCTTGTCAGTGCGATTTCCTTCGTGAAACTAATTAAAATAACTTAATGAGTCACTTATAACGTGAAAACGTGTTATATGTATAACAAAGTAAATTATTTTTTATTCCTTAGGTGAGTTGACGTGCTCACAGCCCATCTGGTGTTAAGGGGTTACTGGAGCCGATAGACATTTACAACGTAAAAGCGCCACCCACTTTGAGATATAAGTTGTAAGGTCTCAGTATAGTTACAACGGCTGCCCCACCCTTTAAGCCGAAACGCATTACTGCTTCATGGCAGAAATAGGCGCGGTGGTGGTACCTACCCGTGCGGACTCACATGAGGTCCTACCACCAGTAATTTAGAATTTAGTTACCAGTTAATTTAGAATTTAGACTTTTTTGTATTTGAAAATCAGGATTTCGGTGTAAATGATTATAGTCCCTTGCTTATTTCTGTAATGTGCTTCAGTTTGAATGGTGGGGCAGCCGTTGTACTGTGTAAAACGGAAACCTTAGAACTCATGTCGTAAGGCGGGTGGCGGCATTTACTTTGTAGGTGCTTATTGGCCCCGCTAACCACTTATAGCAGGCTTAGTTTTTAGTTTAGTCTGTGTCGAGTCGGCGCTCAATAAACAGGTTGCAAACTGTCGTGTCCTTAATCGTTATCACCCTATATAATACACACGCTCTATATATAAGGACAGACTCAACATAGTCGTGCCCCCGACGCGACAATACCGGGTGGAGCGTGAACTCGTCCACTAAAAACACTAAAATACAAGTCACAGAACCAATAAACGGTAAAAGTAAAAGAAACATCAAAAGAAGAAACAGAAAAGTCCTTCCCTACGGCACTTATGGATATATAAATTTATAACCAAAAGAAGACTGAGATTAAGTAGGCCGGTCATAAAACTCATGCCAAATCCCTATGATCCCTATCCCAGCATGACATGAGGACATGCTGCGCCGACTCCGCATAATGTGATATATAAGAGCAAGAAGAAGAAGATTGAAGTAAAATTAGGTTTTTTTTATTGCTAAGATCGGTGGACGAGCTCACAGCCCACCTGGTGTTAAGTAGTTACTGGAGCCCATAGACATCTACAGCGTAAATGCGCCACCCATCTTGAGATATAAGTTCTAAAATCTCAGTATATATGAGTTACAACGGCTGCTTATTAAATATCACTATACAATATACACCAAGCATATTATTATTTTAAACATACCTTAGTTTTAGGGAGCATGATCCTATACGTAGTGCCGCTTCTAATACAGTCACGGCAGACTGATAGTGACCGGCTGCCAGAAGCTCTTGACCGACAACCTGCAAATATTCATAACTTACATATTACTGAACTTATAAATCTAAATATAACTATTTTATTATAGGAAATAGTCTTTTTCGCGCCTTTAATCACCTTTAAGGTTTAATGTCGTGTTTTTTATTGCCATTACATTACGCCTCAGTCGTTCGTGACAACGAGAACTGTAATGTATTCAGAGCGTCGGAAATAATAATATAATAAAATGACAATAAAATATAAAATGTTCAACCGTAAAAGTTGTTTCAATTAATTAGATATAATGAACTATTTGACGCGGCCTTGCAGACACTATGGGACAACAAAATGTAAAATAAAATAAAAACTTCTCCCACATATTAATGTAGAATAGGGATCGCAGCGCATAAAATAAAACTTCCACTGCTCCAAACTCTTCTGTTATAATTATAATTAAAAATTAATTAACACTTTTATTACGCCTTGCTCATTTTTTAACCGTCTTCGCCATCTTCCTTTTCTCTGTCATTCTCTTCTCTCTTTCTTTTCGTTTTCTCTCACTCACATCTTAACGCTCCGTTCTACACTCTTTTCATACGTTCCGTTCTTATCAATCCTATATTAATTATGTTTACAATATCTTTAAGTAATTAATTGTTTTTATAGGAGCAAAGTTCATTCATACTACATACCAAAAACCACCAGTATTCAATAGTGCGTTTGCAAAGATTTTTTTAAAAATTTTTTGAAAGCAGATGAGCATATGACCCATCTAATGGTAGCCTCCGTTGCTCATGGGCATCTGCAACAGCAGGGACAGCCAAACCGCTCTCTATCACGAAGTGCTCTTCAAAAACCTTATTTGAATAAGGACATATCATAGCGCTCGGGAAATACGGACGTGCGTACACAAAGAAAGAAAGCGACAAAAAGATGTGTGCAAACACACCATGGATCGTATGAATGAAATTTATAGTTTCATCTTATGCGGCTTATTTGCGATGTATCATCGGCTTTAAAATGAATTAACCTCCACGGTGTTTTCCGAAAGCTATTTTATGTCCATCTTTGCCCGTGTCTCTAAAATTGTTGAGTTCAATGAGCGCCCAATCATCATCAGATAGGCTTTATATTGTTCAGTGCAGCAAGGCAATAAAAAATCTGTATGAGCGTTAGTGAGTTTTGGCAGTTATATTTCTGTCTGAAAATAATTACGAGTACTTTTAGGATTTCAAAAACCAATCTCCAAGTAATAACGGAGTCCAATTAAAGTATGTTATTATCCTTTAATCGCATTGATGCCGTTTCTCGTAAATACGACTTATAATCATAAACTAATGCACGGAATTGGTGATTTTGAACATTTAATGAATGGTCACAAAAACCGAAACGAATTTTATGGAGCCATTAAGTCCGTAGTTGCCTCTGTAGACGTCAACATTTGCTTTAAAATTTGCTGATTTGATTTTATCTTTATGTAAAGTTATAAGGTTAAAGAAATCGAGGGACACCCACGGTGGATAAAAATAGTCACTGCAGTTTGTGACTTCGCCGCCCCTTTTTGAAATTGCTTGTGGTTTTGTCTTTGCTGTTCTTACATTATAAACTGCATTAACTACTATGAGCTCGTGTTTCGACTATTTCAATTTGTCTGTAGTTAAATAAGTCTAGAGATTGAAACGTGAAAATACAGCTCACGAGCATACGAGGCAGGCACCTTGTTGCAATTGATGTCATTATTATATACTAAATTTTGTCCATTATGTTAATAAGCTATATCCATAAAATATGATACTGGTGCATCGTATAACCGCCCAGTTTTGTTTATAGTCAACCTAATGCAGTTCAGATTAGCAGCAGAGTTAGAATTTATGTTGTAGTAACATGAACATCCTTCAAGCCCGCGAGAAGCTGGAATAACCCCTGAGGCTACCAGCGGATAGGTAAGAAAATAAATAATAGTTTGAAAAAACTAACAAAATACGCTTTTATAGAAAATCCAATAAAAAAATAGAAAATAAATTTTAATAAATTTGAATTAAAAAAAAGCGTGGTATAAGTAGTTATAAATATTTTATGAACAGATATGAGTAGAAGGGTTATTTTGATAATATCCTGAAAAGCACCTCACGCTTTTTTTACAATAAAATCATTTTTCTTACACTATTTTTAGTTGGACTTTCTATAAAAGCGTATTTTGTTAGTTTTTTTAAACTATTATTTATTTTTCAATCAATATTTAAAACAAATCAATATTTAAATATTGAATTGTCATCGGTCCTTAATAAGTATACCAAATTTCGAATTGATCCGACGTTTTGAAGGGGTCAAAATCATGTACAAAAATTCCGTTACAAACATACATACACAAGTCTGAAGCTAATAAAAGCGTATTAAAAACAAAGTTTTTTTCAAGTTCAATGGGAGGTCGTTTTAATTGGATTCACAATTGCTTAATTGGGAGGCATCTTCGCAGGTCACTAATCCGATATGCATCTATACAAAGACATTGTCTCGATCTCATTAGGGGCTATAACGGAAATCGTTGACTAAGGATCATCTGATAATTCGCTTTCATTGAATACGTAACTTTCTAATTGCATCGCTACATTGAGGACTTCATAAAAAACAGGAATGTTATTGGTTAAAGATCATTTTCTAAAAACGAAAACACGGTGACGGTTCTTTGACGTTTAAGATGTTTCAAGTAAATTCCTTTGCTGTTTACAGTTGCTAGAATAAATTTAAAATTCGACCCAAAAAAAAAAAGAGGTTTTTTTTTAAGACATTTTATGACCTGGTAACTAAGACCTTTAAGTCATGTCTTATTTTACTTTATTTTCTTAATTTTATGAAAAATGATAATATGGAGTGAAATGAAATGAAGATGATTAATTTCAGACATTAATCAACTGGGATGAAATTTAATGAAATGAGATGATATGGGATGAAACATAATCGCAGTAAAATGGTGGTCATTTACTGAGATTTTTTCAGTGGACTTTTTGGAGGAACCCGAGAAGTTACGTCCAGCAGCTTTGTTTCATTTTCCCACATTTGTGCACTTTCACAGATATTAAACAGTTAATAAACCACCATTATTACACATTTAAACCTGAAGAAACACTAAATAGACAAAATAAAACAAATAACACAACTTCACTCCTCGCGTTCCCGCCAAAAAGTCCAAAAAAAAAAAAATTGTCATACGGAATCTCTACAGATTATATCGATTATTTTGTTTTATTTGACGTTCGATTGTGTAACCAGTATTCGCATTATATCTGAATAAATGTACAAAGTATTCGGATTCGGGAGCAGCGCCACAGGAATCGTTTCGCGACATTTCGTCCGCGCACGTCCTTCCTGCCTATCAACTGTCGTGCAGATTGTATGTAAATTCAAAGGGGGTCGCTCCGTATTTATGGGCCTTTGATCGCCAACTACCATTGTCTGGCCAGTTAAATGCGCCGAAAAATGTTCAGATGTCGCCAGCCCGTTCCGCTGTGGAATGTATGCAGATTGAACACAGCAGCTATATATGGGGTGTTCGATGTAGCCAACGAGCGTAATCGATTGTATCAATCGGATTATCGATGCTTTTTCGGGTTGAAATATGTAACAGCTTTGAGATGTTTTTTTTTTTAATTATAGATCTTTCTTTCGTTGTAAATCATCATCAGGTCTTTATCTAGGTAGTCACGGGAGCCTATACAGCCCAAGTTGCGTGTGTCTCCGCCAACCTTGGAACATGAGATTGCAGTCTCTATTGTGCTGTAATAAGGGTTAGTTTTCATTTAAAATGCTTATCAACAGAAATAGGCACGTCTGTATCACGACCGCACTGATACGAATAGTCTAACAGTATGCCCTACCATAATTACGAAAATATGCAATTTTCCCGATACCAAACCGTAAAAGTAGTTTTAATTTTACTACATCATATTAAGCTTTTACTAAATTTACTGATAAATTACTTTCAAATATAATAAATAATCATAACTGAGAACAAATTACGCACGGTTATTTGGCCCCAAATTAGGATTCAAACAAACCTGTTCATCACGTGATGTTAGCTCGACGTGGGAATCGAACCCACGACCCTCGGTACACCAGTCAGGTGCGCTAACTTCTACACCAACGAGTCATCACTATACAAAATAGTCTCTTACGGATTCATTAGACGCGTTATCGAAAAAAAAAAAAGACTTATTCATAACTTCTTTCAAGGTAACCTGAAATACGGCCTACATCCGTACAAGGGGGACTACACAGCGACAAAAGAATAAATATTTCACTCTATATACGGTTGCCCGAGCACTATTCAACAATCGGAGTTTTATGTAAATTATTGTTTTAACGTTGTACCCTCTGTTTTTGTTGAAATGTAAATTGAACTTCAATATATCTTATGTGTTTCCGGCGATCCTTAATATCTGGCGTTCGGACTACAAAATTTCTTGTTCTCAATCGTCGATATAATTATTTTATTAGTAAAGATGGAGACTGTAACGGTAGATTGTAATGGGTATTTTTAAAATTTTATTGAATCAAATTTTGCACTGTACGTTTTTCGTATGTGTCAAGTATTGTTTTATTTGAATAATTATGTACTTATTTTTATTTTTTTTATTGCTTAGATGGGTGGACGAGCTCACAGACCACCTGGTGTTAAATGATTATTGGAGTCTATAAACATCTACAACGTAAGTGTGCCACCCATCTTGAGTTACAACTCAGTATAGTTACAACGGGTGCTCCACCCTTCAAACCGAAACGCATTACTGCTTCACGGCAGAAATAGGCAGGGCGGTGGTACCTACCCCCGCGCGTACTCACACAAGTGGTCCTACCACCAATAAAAAAGTACAGTTTTATTTGAATAATTATGTAAAAAAATAAGTATTTACGTACGTATACAAAAATATATCAACTAACAGCAATAGGAGCATTCATATAAATATACATATTTGGGAGGGAGAGTCATGCACTCAGCGCAAAATGCGTCGTAGCTTTGCCCCTAACCTGAAAATTTTTCCTACCTATTCGCTGGTAGCCTGCCTATTTCTGCCGTGAAGCAGTAATGCGTTTCGATTTGAAGGGCGGGGCAGCCGTTGTAACTATACTAAGACCTTAGAACTTATACCTCAAGGTGCGTGGCGCATTTACGTTGTAGATGTCTATGGGCTTCAGTAACTACTTAACGCCAGGTGAGCTGTGGCTGAGATGGCGTGTCTAAACAATAAATAATTTTTTTATTGGCATTCATGTAAATAAACTGCAGAACTCGTCACTGTGACTCATCACATTAACTTTATTAAAAGCTACAAACGTCTTGTTGTCTGCGTATATTATTTTAGGCTCCACCCAAAGGATATCGAATGACATTTGTAAGGACCGGGTTGTTAAAATTCGATCGACGAAGAATAAAACATTTTACAGACTATTTCGACTCGTTTAGCGAAGTATTGTTCATTAAATTCTCCTTTGCCGTTTGCAAAAACATGTGATCAAAATTCAACTGAAATATAATACGTTTGTAAACTTATTTCGTTTATTTTCAGTATATAACGGCCGTCTGGTGTAGTGGTAAGTGACATGGTCACTACATAAGGGGGTCGCGGGTTCGATTCCCGCCAAGGGAAGATATTTGTATGATAAATATAAATGTCTTATCCAGGGTTATGGATGTATATTAAATATATGTATGTGTATAATAAAAATCTTACATTTATTTCCGTTATCTGGTACCTGTAACACAAGTTCTTTACGAACTTATCACGGGACCAGTTAACGTGGCGTCATTGTTAGTAAATATTTATTTATTATACATATATATTTTTAAAACCCTTAAAATTCAATAGCTTATCTTAATTTTATGTAATGTAGTTTAATTAAAGGAAAAAATATAAACTTTTTTTATCAAGAGGAAGAAAGAGTATTTAAGTGTTTGAATTTGTGTGTAGATTACAAGTTACTAAGTAAGTTAAAATTTGTCCATTAGGTTGTCGTTTCTTTTACGGTAAAGCACAGTATTATTATTCAAGATAATGGTGAGACACTGCATGAATTAGCTGTTAACTTCGTTCACGTGTGTGAGATTGAGATAAGGCTTTTACCGTAGGTACGTGCACCTTTAATAGAAGACGTGGTTACAAAATTAAATCTTCGAAAGATAGATTATTTGTACTTAATGTACGGTTGATTGGAAGTTTTGTGAGTGTTTATGGGCTGATACCGTTGTCCAAGCTGTTTCACCGCAAAGCAATGATATGAAATAAAAGAAACAGCCCGAAACAAATGTCGAGTCCGTTTCCAAATGGGTCACTTGCGCAGATATTTGTGTTTTCTTTTTTTTTGCCTACCTATTCTAGTAACCTCGAGGGGTTATGCTAGATTCACTGAGCGAATAGGCTAGTTAGCGAGTGGTACATTTGCTAACACTAGACCTAGTAAGAGCAGTATTACACAGAATCTACCACTGGATCGGAAACGCGACTCATTGAGAAGATCCGGCGAGAAACTCAGTGGGCTGTGGCGGAGGGTAAATTTTTGAGTAAAGATCCCTACAATGGATAGTTAGCTGGCATGTTACTAAAACTCCGATATCTGATTTCCGAGTGAGCTGCCGTAGTTCATGTAATCCATCTAAACCAACGGAACAGTTCAGAATTTAATAAACTCACCGAAATCAACACAAAAGGCGACTGGTCTAGTTTCATAGCCTCCAGCTGCCTGAAAGTGGGCTCTAGCGTTGCTCGCAGAGGAGATTTCAGTGATGCCTCCACAAGCGCGGCCAGAAGTTGTCGAGACGAGGGCTCCACTCCCAGACCAGAACTGAAGGCTGCGAGGGCTTCGCCATGTCTCCCGAGGCATTGTAGTGCCACACCTGGTAAAAACAAATACAACGGTAAAATATAAAAAAAAAACAATGCTAAATCAAACAACTTTAAGTTTGCATAAAATTGCATTGTGTTTCTCCGCGCGGGTAGGTACCACCACCCTGCCTATTTCTGCCGTGAAGCAGTAATGCGTTTCGGTTTGAAGGGTAGGGCAGCCGTTGTAACTATACTTGAGACCTTAGAACTTATGTCTCAAGATGGGTGGCGCATTTACGCTGTAGATGGGCTCCAGTAACCGCTTAACACCAGGTGGGCTGTGAGCTCGTCGACCCATCTAAGCAATAAAAAAAACATAAAAATACACCTTAGTTAAACAGATCACGCCGTCAATAATAATATTTGAATAAAAACGGATTCATTACAATTTTTTTTTTATGTTTAGGTGGGTGGACGAGCTCGCAGCCCACCTGGTGTTAAGTGGTTACTGGAGCCCATAGACATCTACAACTTAAATGCGCCACCCACCTTGAGATATAAGTCCTAAGGTCTCAGTATAGTTACAACGGCTACCCCACCCTTCGAATCGAAACGCATTACTACTTCACGGCGGAAATAGGCGGGGTGGTGGTACCTACCCGTGCGGACTCCCAAGAGGTCATAGTAGTAGTAGAGGTAATAGTGAAGTAGTGGGTAATAGTGAAACAATAATTGAATTATTAATTATTCACACAAATGCTTGTACAATTTATATTATTTATTTTATCGTTTAAATACTTTTATCTGGTACATATAATTAAAATTTCGTTTACTATTGTCGTCGTCAATCGTCTTTCAGTTGTAGATGATCATGAAAACTGTAAAGTATTCGACTATATATTAAATAATATATCAATAAAAAGCCGAGATAATTTTTTAAACGTAGTTTTAATTATCTATTATCTAATCTATATACCTATATATATAAATGAATTGCTGTTCGTTAGTCTCGCTAAAACTCGAGAACGGCTGGACAGATTTGGCTTAATTTGGCCTTGCATTATTTGTAGAAGTCCAGAGAAGGTTTAAAAGGTAGATAAATATGAAAATGTTCGGAATTAAATAAAAGTAACGATTTTGTTTTTCCTTTGATGTGTCCCCCCGTCGGACGGATTCCTTTTGTTTGTTTTAAGTTTATTTTATACAAAAGTTTAGGTCTTTTATTTATAGATTGAGGCACTACGAAGTCTGCCGGGTCAGCTAGTGTTAAATAATAATTTTAATTATGAATCGCGAGAACTAATGATAATACTAAACTACTGACATAAAGTTACAATTACTAACCACCAACTGTGATTGAGCCATATAAACAGTATGGTTTCCTTTTTACTAGTCATTTCATATCATTTTCGCTGGCATGACTGCTTTAATATTTGCTTTGCCAGACTTAGTATTTAGACGCGCATAGCTGATAACCTAAATCGAAATATGAGGGTATTTTCGACTTTTAGTATTCTACTAGAGGTCCCGCAGTAGTCGAAATTCGAATTCGACTATAAGTAATTGTAATTGTAAGTTTGTACACTATTATGATTGTATTTTATACGTCTATAATCACAAATTTCGCCAATACTACACTATAAAAATATTAACAAAGGCAAACAATATTTAATCTATTCTCAATTTGACAACAGACGCCAAAAACAAAAGTTTGACTATAAATAGTTGCATGCGTGTGTGCGTCAAATACATGGTATGTAGTGTGTGTAATGTTTTCTTTATTAATTTAATGTATCTTTTATGCATTATTTAAAAAAAATATTAGCATTGTGCATTTCTTCTCTATATTCTCTATAAGTGTGGAAAATTTCATACTCCTCCGTCCGCGCTATTTTCGTAAAGAGGGATACAAAGTTTTTGCTTCACGTATTAATATACAGATAACCTTTCCCCCACAAGCTTTCGTACACATGTTTTTCGCATATTAACTACAGTACTACACTACAGATTTACAGCACCGTTTCCGACACATATCTGTCGAATGACTTCCGTCAGTATAGCTTTGATTAACGAAAATTATACGCCATATTTCACTATAATTACAGCGAAGAATTAACATTACTCGTCCCATTTCTTAGATTACGTTTTACACTGGGTCCATTTACACTTTTAAAGTAGATATTTTTTTATTATATGCCGTCAGAGCAAGAACGAGTGTGCCCATAAAACAAATGGACTGTAATTATTACTTGCGTATACTTACTTACTTATTATTTTAAGTTAAAAAATCTTAGACACTTTAAATTCCATTCTGGTGGCTTCTTGTGGTGATGTACTTACGTCACTTTATAACGTGGCGATGGAAAGCCGTTTCTGTTTTGGAATTGCCTCCCATTAAACAGAAATTACAATTAAAATTGTATTTTACAGATTAAGTTGGTTGTAGTGCTGGTATATTGCAAGCACGAATGCTCCCGGACAGTTGTCCCAGTGCAAGAGAGACCATCTTGGGTCAAGATGGAAAGTAGGATTCACGTTGTGAGGTCTGTGATGTCCATTAGAATCTGTACACCATATGGGCCATTATAGGCC